>NC_058120.1:23983837-24338837 GCF_914725855.1 Thunnus albacares
CTGTTGACAAAATGTCCTCCTTACAAAATCCACAGCCGCCCTTCCATGTAAAAGTTTATCTGAGGCTAATATGAAGCTCCAAATTAGTCAAATCAAGTCGCCATCTTTCAGTCTTTTTTGTGCCAAAGTCCCTCTTTTTGTTACTGTTTGTGTTTTTGTTGAACACTGTCCGAGGAAACACAAAGACTAAAAAAACTTTTAAATACATTTTTGCTGTTTCCAAAGTCAATAATTAACTTTTAATCTGTAATTACCTAATTACAAATGATCTTGTGAAGGGTTACGAGATGTTTCTTAAGCTGAATGTAGAGCTGCTACGTCTGGTTAATCTGTCAGTAAACGCGTCATATCTCATATGATATCAAAGACAGATCTACTGAAGCTGGTTTGTTGATCCTGTGGGTGAAGAAACTGGCCTCTCTGTCTCGTGTATGATGAGTTTCTTCCAGTATGATTGTTGGTGGAAAATTGTCTTTTATGACAGAAAGTCTTAGCCATTGATTATGAAACACTTGATACCAAAACCTGACATTTACCCTTCAAGTTGTAGCTCTCAGTAGGATCTTACATCCTCTACTTTTGGCCAGTTACCTGAAGGAAAAAGAAAATGATCCCACAAAGAAAACATCACTTAGCAACTGTTATGTCCCATGAAGTTACTGTACATACTACCCTTAAATATGTACTACTGTTTTCTCATTCAGTCATTTAGTTAGAGCAGATACAGCTTTTTTCCAAACAGTGACGTCTTATGGAACAAAGCATTCATTTGTGGTTCATACCAGACGGGTGGAGCTACAGGATACAGACACTTGTGAGCAGGAAAGTACACTAAACTAGCGTGGAGATATTGTTAAGCCGTGCCACTTACTCTTGTGTCCTTTATTTTTAAAACTCCACCCATAACTCACCTGAGCCTCCACACACACACAAACACACCATGAGTAAACATTTGCAAATAAAATTAAATCTTTTTTTTTTTTTTGTCTAGGCAGATTAACGCACATTTTGCTGGTGTCGTGAGCTCTCGGCTTTCTCTCCATCTTGACGTGATGATGGAGGGAAAGCTGAGAGCTCACATCACCAGATTATTAGGGGAAGCGGCGCCAAAATTTTCAGCACATCAAGAAACGAGCCTGCAGGGCCGATGGGAGCTGCAGATGGCTGTGTTGTCATAAGGCACATGGAGGATTAGTAGGAAAGAAAAGAGGCAACGCCAGCATTTACACACACACACACACACACACACACACACACACCCCTCTTAAACACACATCCCAAACATAATAAAACACAGGAAAGATAATCATATCTAGGTAAGAAAAGAAACAAAAACGTATGTTTGCCAAACTTATTCAATGACAAATAGAGAAATTTCCAGGGAAATATCTGGCTGTGTTTCAGAACTCCTACCCTCTCATAAATGGGTATTAATAATACCCCATTTCTACTCCTACTGAGTCTTAGCAGGCAGCCAGCTGTCAATGTGTATGTGTGTGTATGTGTGAGTGTGTGTGTGTGTATATTACTAAGTCTGTGATTGTATAAGCCACAGTCAGCAAAGAATAAGTTCAGCAAAAAGCTTTTCCACAATCTCCAAACTGTGAAAATCTCTGCAGGCTGTCAGGGTTTTGGGATTCAGAGAAAACAGAAAATAAGACAAAGAGGCTACAGTGATGCTAGCAGCTGTGTGAGGCTGCACTTGAGGCACAGCAGTGCATTGAGCTAAATGCTAACACCATGCTTAGCAGGTGTAAGGTTTATTTTGAGGCTGATGGGAATGTCATTAAATCTCATAAAACAATGTGTTGGATAAACTGAAAGTTTGATCTGTTGATGCTGCTTGATGAAAAGTCAGAGGATCACCAAAGTTATGACAATCCATCCTGGGTGGAACATGCATGTGTGTGTGCAAAGTTTCATTGTCATCCATCCAATAGTCGGTGAGTCATTTCACTTAAAATCCCAAATGTACCCATCAGTCGGTACGAGTCATCAGGATACATCCTCAGTGTTGCCAGATGTGACTGACTCCAAACCACAGTTACAATTATGAATTTATAACAGAAATCATAAAATAAGTCTTTAAGATACCTGTCAAAGGATAGGTTCACATGTCTCAACAACAGTCAGGTGCCCGTATAAACAGTGAAAGAGGTTTTCCTCGCTGTAATCATTCCTCCTGTTCATACTGGCTATTAAAAGATCCCCTTCAAATGTGCTTTCAATATAGTGATGGGGGCCAAAATCCACAATCTGCCCACACAGTCATTTTGTGCAAAAATGCATTTAAAAGTTGATCTGAAGCTTACATGAGGCTTCAGCAGTCTGAGTTAGTCATACCAAGTGGATATCTGCCACATTCACAGTCTTTTTAGCATCAATTTCCCTCTTTGTGTTTCCTTGGACAGTGTTTCCCTGTTGAGCTGCGGTGGAAGTATAGTAACAAAAAGAGGGACTTTGGCATTAAAAAGACTGTAACGCTGACAGATATCTACTTGATTTGACTCATTTGGATGCTGAAGCTTCATATTAGTTTCAGATAAACTAAAACATATTTCTGCACAGGAGGAGGACTGTGGATTTTGTCCCCCATCACTCCCCTATCACATGGTAAGAGCATTATGAAGGGATCTTCTAATGGTCAGTATCAACAGGAGGAGTGATTATGCCAAACAACCTATTTTTCAAAGTCGAAGGAATCTCTTACTTCTCCACAGGCGGAGTCAGTGCTGTCAGAATAAAACAAATTGTTACAAACAGTTCAATGGGCCACTTCTCAAAGATTGCACCCGAAGGAGATACTGGAGCACACGATTCACTTTAGCAATTTATCAGGGTGCAAACGACTAACATTTCAACACGCACTGTGTCTTCATCAGATTCAAAACCTGACTCAGCCCATTGAACTGTTTGTAACTATGTTCTAAGAGGAAAAGTCCGTGGATCATTAAAATCAGTGGGATCAATCCTCTGGGGATCATTGATGTCTGTGCACAATTTCATGTTAATCCATCCAATACTTGTTGAGATATTCCAGTCTGAAAGTAGTGGAGAGGCTGACCGATATTTGCCAACCATAGAGCTGCTAATATGTAATAACAGATGGAAGTTTCAGCATCTTAGAATCACTCATCACATTATCATCATCGTAATTTGCTCAATATTTGCACAAATACAGTAAATCCTCTTAAAAGCCGAAGAGGTATTTCCTTGCTGCCAGCATTGCAGAACATAAAGCCGAGGTGGGCTGACTGCTGCTGGCCTCGCGGCTTCCAACTGGTACATCTTTTCCATTTGCACACTGGTGCCCCATTCCAAGACATGACAGCATTCCAGTAAAACACACAGACACACAAACACACTTATACACAGTCTCAAGAGGAGAGCTACAATAATTTGGAGCATGATGAATTATTCAGCGCGTTCAGTGTTTCTTTCAGCCTCATGGACACTGCTTTTTCAAAGTCACGGGGGACCTCCGTACAATCGTGTTGGAGGGGGGACCATGAGCTCTCCATATGCTCCAGTGATGCATCTGTCAGCTTAACATATTGTGCTGGTTTGGGCCCTGTTCTCAGGCTCGATCCTGTCTCCTTGCCCAGACGAGGGAGTCATCAGGATCCATCCAAGGCCCCGATGTAGTAAGCAGTTGGCAGACTTCACTGTGAATGTGTGTGACTAACTCTGTTGCTGAGCAGTCGAGCTGTTGTGATTCTGTTACTCCAGCTGGCTCGGCTCAGTGTAGGAAGTCCATTAACAGGACACGTAACAGTGTGGGTATTCTCCCCGTGCCTCAGCCCTGAGGATAATGGGCCTATCTGGGGAAAGGACTTCCAGATGAAGACCCTCTCTTCACGGTTCATGGGAACAGGAAGAGGAGATGCCACACACATCTTTAAAAACGGCCAATTTGTCATTTAATATTTTTAATATGATCACAATCCAGTCTGCAAATATGTACGAGCTCTAACAGACACCTTCTATTGGCGTGTTTTATTTCTAGGTATAAACATTTTCAAGTGGTTCATATCTTTAGTATGGAAGGCCACCAGAAAGAAAAACAGATAAACAGAAAGAAATGATGAAAAGTTACACAAAAAAAAGTCATGATACATCCAAAACATACAGTAAATTTTTGATTTAGTATCTCAAACTTTGTACTTAGTAAGTAAAAAACGTTCTTAAATATATTTTGGGACATTTTATACCTTTATTAGTCAGCGATAGTTGAGAGACGACAGGAAACGACAGGAGAGAGAGAGAGAGACGAGGAATGAAATGCAACAAAGGATCACACCATCCAAGTTCAAATATTTGATACAGTATCTCAAAATTTTGACTTGCAATTTTGGACTTTGAGATACTCTATCAAAATTAAAAGATTCTCTTACTCAATCAAAATTATATACTGTTTATCATAATTTTGACCAAATAAGGCAAAGTTTTGCTAATATACTTAGTTTATCATACAGTATGTTTTCATTTTGACTAAGTTACAAATTAGAGATACCATGTGAAAATGAAGACGTCATAATGTTGAATTAATTTACAATCAAAGGTGCCACAATTATGAGATCATGTTTAATAATCATCATCAATCTCATAATTTCATATTTATATTTTACCATTTTATTCCACACATTAATTTTCTTTTAATCCTCATTTCTGTTTTTAATTCTCAGTCTTTGGTCAACATTACTTGTTTTTTTAAAATGTGCTCTATAAATAAAACGTATGTAGTAAATCTCCATATAAGAAATATGTGTGTATCATCGGTTCATTCAGTTATTTCATTCAGTCTGTTTTTGTTTTTTGAGGACATCAAAAATGGAAAATGATTGAATCACCTGTGATAACTGGCACAGTGTTGTATCACACAGACACAAAAATGAATGGAAATGCTCGTTTATTACTGATTAAAGCCAGACAGACAGATGGTACCTGCTGGGTCGCCCCTCAGAATCAAATTTGTCATCGACACTCTCAATCTTTATACAGTATACACACAGTGGTACAAATGTTACCATTAAAAAAAAAAAAAACTAAACAAAAATCTGAAACAGTCTTAGCAGAGAATGTGTGCAAACCTTTAAGAGCAGAAGAGGAGGGAGGGTGGTGTTTAAAGGAGCAGGTAAATGCTACAACGTACGTAAAAGTTAAAAAGATGTCGGTTTTTAAACTCATGCTCAAAAATCACTAAACGAGACGTTGACCCCAACTCGTTCTATTTCATCCTGAAAAAGAGTTTCGACTAAACATCTAAAACATACATTCATTGCTTGCATTTCCTCTTCAATAAACCGGAGGAGTCTTGCTTCTTGAATCACCTCCCAGGCGGACGGTAAACAGACGAGCTGTGTAACAATATTGCCATTAAAATGCACAGATCAATCATACCTCTTAATTCATTCACATTACTTCCAGTTCCTGTAAGGCGGATGTGTGATTTATCAATAAATAAACAGGACATCCATCCATCCACTTTTAAAGTGCTGTACTTTTGTGATCTGCCTTTAAAAAGTTTTTACTTCATTAACTTTTAATACGTCTGGGAGAGAAAAAAACAACAAACAGATAAATAATACAAAGAAGAAAGATGAGACTAAAAAAAGTGAATTTCTGATAATTAAATGTAATTATTCACAAACCTTTAAGACAGTAAATGTGGGAGAAAAGAAAAGAAATCACACACAAAGCTGTGAATATGTTTGCTGAAGGACTCAAAAGTGTAAATACAAAAACATACTGTGAGATGAATGTTGTTTTGTATAGTCAGTACCAGCACATGCTAACAAAAAAACATCATGATCAACATCTGACTTCACTGTAAGTACAATCATCAGAGTCACGAAAAGGCATTTAACAGTGCTCCAGTAGAGTCTATATGGCATATCAAGCGGTGTTTGAGGCCTACACAGTGTTACAGAAGGAGAGGGAGACAGTGAGAGGCAGAAAAAAGAAAAAAAAACAAAACAACAACCACAGACTGAGGCTTGTAATCATCTCCTGGTGAGAACAGGCACTAACTTCTGTTGTTGCAGCTCCTTCTTCTGCTACGCGTCTGTCACTAGTGCCAGTTTTCTTCCGAGCGGAGGGTAGTGAATCCCTTCTAGCGTTACAGTGACACATGCTTTTCAAATGTCGGACTCTTACCTCCCTCGTTCTCTTCCTCCCCTCCTGTTGAGCGACCCCGGACATTCCACCTGTTACCTCATGCACAGAGAGAAAGAAAGTCGCAGCTTTCGCTTTCAGAAAAGAAGTTCCTGTACAACGACTGTTCCGCCGGGTTAACTCAGGTTAAAACATGTCTGCGCTCACGGTTCTGTAAGGTGCTTTGCAAAACAAGCGTCCGCTAAATACCAGCCATGCTCTGCAGAGTGAGCCCGGCTTCCGACAACAGTCTGATATATTCGTAGTCCGAGGATGTCCGAGTGTTGGAGTCCACAGGGAGGGAGGGGGAGACTATTTATTAGTAAACAGTCACTGTGAGGAGGTGCGGGTGTTACTGCTCAGTAGGACACACGTTGCGGTCTTTGCAGCAGAAGTAATGCACCACCACGCCGTTGGGATACCTGGCGAACGCGCTGGGAGAGAGAGAGAGAGAAAGTTTTATTAATCAGTGCATGATAGCAGATAAACAGGCGTGAAGTTAAAATCTATATAACTTAAATGAAAATGGAATGAAATTAATGTGAGGCATAAAATCTTGCTGATAAAAAAAACCAAAAACTGCAGAAACACACAAATCTGTTAAAATAGAGAGATAAAACATGTAGAAACAGATTGTGTCATAAAGCAACTTTAATGAGGATTTTGATGACACCCCAGAGAAAGGCACTTAAAAATGAGTCCACCTACACTGAGAGAAACAAAGTTACCTGTTGCCTATTTTCTTCTTGCAGACCCTGCAGGTCTTTTCTTCAGTAATGACACATTTAACCTGCTGGTGGAAGATGCGCTCCTCCTGCACCTGTAAACACAAAACATGCTCGGTGAGATGCCAGAGTTAATAACCATAAACTTTGATAGAGCTGAAAACTCTAACATATTTAGTATACCCTCATACAAGACAAAGAACAGCAGCAAAGCATCACATCTGAGAAGCTGGAAGCGGTGAATGTTTAATTTATTGAAAGAGGCTCTAAACTTGAGGTGTTTGTGGCAGAGTTGCCATGGTGCTGAATTCACAGCCCTCGTTTTTAATCCCTAAAACCTTGAGTGAGTATTTTTGGTCTGACTGTAGAACATTCACATCGTGACACTCCTGCATCACACACTGCAATCCTCCTTTTTGTGAAATAATGAGTGGTGATGAGCGGACACTGTGTTGAAAGATGATTGCAAGAGAAAGGAAATCAGAAAACTAATTCGGCAACAAAAATTATGGGGGTTTTTTTGGGACTTTTATTCATTCTTTGCCATTTTCTTGTGAAATATGGCACAGCTGAAAGACAAAATCAAACTGCTCACAACTGCAACATGCATTCAGACCAACATTGCATGAATAAACACAGAGGTTTTAGGTTGCAACCCAATGTGACATCATCCGGCAAGGCCAATCACGTACAAGCAATTCCTGGTGGATTATTTTGTAACGTGAACTCAGTATTTCTACTGTTTACCTTGCGACTGTCGCAACAAAAGACAAAATAGTCCGTCAGCGCTGTGGTAACCCTTCCAGAGATGTAAAACCCAGTCTGTGAATATCACAAACCATGTTGCAGTGTTTTGATGTCTCATAAGCCTTTAAACGCATTACATCTGTTACTCCAACTGGATTGTACTTCATAGTTTCACAAGTGCATTAAACAACAAACCCCCCACTAATGCAGCCTGCTGTGCTGTTTTTAGTCTGGATCCCAAACTAAAACATGTCACCTGTGATGAAAGGCTGCAAGAAAACACTGATTCATATTAAGAGGCGATGAGGTTGGGAACCACTGCAACATGTTAGATTTTCTGTTGGTATATTTATGTAAATGGTGTTCTTTCATCTTTTCAGGCATGCTAGATCACATCCTACAGTATGCGCTGGAGGACTTTTCTCTGTAAAAACGTAACAAAACCAAACACTGCATGAGATTTAACGGCTGCAGATTGAACTACTACCCTGCTACATCACCTGGAAATTGAATATTTAGTGACATAAAGCACATTTAACATAATACAGTGTGTATAAGACATGATTAACAAACTCACTCAGAACACCAGCAACAGACCCTCGACCAGAGAGTTGCTGAATTTATCCACATTGTTCAAATTCAACTTCAACTTCCTCTCTAATGGTTGAGGTTAGGATGGTCATGTGGTTCTTACAATTTGTCCTTCAACATGAGGAGCTTTGTTATGGCTTCCTCTGTCAGTAAACGCCCCTCAGCTGAAGGGTCACTGAACTGAATTTGTCCGATGAAGGAAAGCTGTTTTGTAGCTGACCTTGTTCTCCGACCTCTACAGAAGGAAACCTATAAATATTTCCCTGTGGTCATAAATAAAGCACCACATTATCTTATTAAACTCACTGTCAGAACACAATAATCAGTTTCCATCAACACCACATGAAACCTCTTTTCCTTTAAGAGAGGATTTTCTTTGACATTACCCATCTATTAGTCACAGCAGCAGCGGCACTAAAATTGTAATCTAATTTACATAAACCACCACGCATACAACAGAAACTCACTCTGAGGAACTCGGCCTGCAGCAGACTCTTCAGCACCTGGTCGCAGCGTTTCCTCTGCGCCTTCTCCTCCAGGACGCTCTCCAGGAAGACCCGGATCTCTCGGATTTGGGTGTTTGCTGGAAGCAGATTGATGGCCTGCAGAAACCAAAACCGCCTGCTTGTTAAACACCACTGACCCGACATCAGCAGCTCAGAAAATAATTACAACTCCTTCATTATTAGAGAGAACTTTGTCCACAGGAAGAAATGTAATCATAAACATCCCCTTTGAGAAGCAAATTACAGTAATTTATAATCATTATTTTTCTAAATTAGCCACTTCTCTGGCAGTGGTGGTAATCTTATGTTGTGGTGAACAGTGATAATGGAGTCATTTTCACATTCATTAGACTCATTATTCCAAAACCTAACATTACTCATTAATCGTTTCAAAGTGAAAATATTAAATTACTTCCTCTTGGAAACAGTAATTCCTTGTATTGCTTGTTAGATTTGCCGTTTCCCCAAAATTGGCAACTGCATCCTCTCTTACCTTAAGAACAAAATAACTCATTTACCTCGCCTGTGTGCTTCTACGCTCAGGGAAACTAAACATCATCGACGTCCAGTAGTCTTGTTGTCTTTTATGTCTATTTAATTTAATCAAATCAGTACAAATAGCCTAATTATACCCACACACAGGCAGCTTAGAGTGAGTGTGTTCTGCTGAAAAACAACCCTAAGAACAGAGCTGGGATTTAGTTTGTGCACAGAATTCAACTCTATTTTAGAGTCATAAAAGCTTATTTGTTGAGTTACTGACTGATACTTCCAAACAGCAAGTTAATTCACTGCTATTAAAAAACAAAAATCTTACTGAGTTAATTAGAAGACAAGTTCTAGGAGTAGGCGGTTTGTATAATTTGTTATATAATATACTTACATTTTTATTTTTTAATACGACATCTCTGTGTGAGAACAAGAACGGTGTCCATAACACATCATGATAAGAAATGTTTGGCATTTTAGTCATATTTAGTACTTTACGTCATCATCGGCACCCTAAACACGCCCTTTCAGTTATTGAATGTTATAGAAAGGCCAGCCTAAAAAAAAGTGGGGTTTGAAATGTTTAAAACAGTCAGCACAGTCAGCTGATCTAATGGGAGGAGGGAGATTGTTCCACAGTCTGGGTGCCGAGGCAGCAAAAGCACAGTCGCCTTTGGTTTTTAGTTTGGCACGCGGTATAGCCAACAGGTTTTTATTGGTTGACCTAAGTGACCGCTCTGTAGAGTAACGGCTTAGTAGATCGGAAGTGTAGGCAGGAGCTAAACCTCGTAGGGCCTCATAAGTGATTAAAAGAATCTTAAAATCGATCCTGAACTTCACTGGCAGCCGATGCAGTGAGGCTAAAATAGATGTGAGATCTACAGCCAGTCCTAGTTAATAGCTTTGCTGCTGCAATTTGTATGAGCTGAAGACCTGCCAGGGAAGCTTGACTGAGGAAAAGTGACTTGCAGTAGTCGAGACAGGAAAAAAAAGACATGAATGATACGTTATGAGTCAGAGGCCGATAATAACGGTCTGATTTTTGCAATGTTCCTGAGTTGAAAAAAAAAAAAAAGGATTGAACCAATTTGTTAACATGGTGTTCAAATTTCAATTTAGTGTCAAATATAAACGCCAAGATTCCTAGTGTTTTTGGGCCAATACGCTGAAAAATGCTATTTGTAGTATTTTCAGGGCCAATAACGAGAAGCTCAGTTTTGTCAGAATTTAGTTGAAGAAAGTTGAGAGACATCCAGTCCTTTATCTCAGCAAAACAGCTGTGGAGAGTGTCTAGGTTGCTAAAATGATCAGGTTTTACTGAAAAATATTTGTGGAGGGTTCAGCAGAAAAGCAGTTTGTTTGGGAATGAGGATGAAAATCGTTTGCTCTCCCTCAACAGCTACTGTGCTGAAGAGCCCTTGACCCCTGTTGCTCACATAGGGCTACTTAAGCTGCCAGCGTGCTTCATCAAAAGTGTTTGTTGGATGGTTGAACAGCTTCAGAAACATCTCAGAAAGACGAGATGGAGAGTTCCGGTCTGTGCGATCTAAACCTAAACGCCGTCATAAACCTGCAGCTTTCCCCTTGAAAGACTCTTAATTTGACATGTCTGTGGTCGGACACAGATGAGCGGTGCCTTCCACACACGATCACATTCACTTAAAATCACAACAGGAGCCATTACAGTATGGTGCATTTCACAACCAGAACGTAACTAAAAACAGCTAAACTTGCTTGTTTTTTTTTTTTTTAAATTTAAGTATTTACAGTGACATAGTGGAAGCAAAGATGGTGCCTCTGTTCCTTTATGATAAGATATGGAAAAAGAAAAAATATACAATCTGCTGTGTGACTGTTTTCTTCCAGATGTGGACTGTGTGGAGCATTTTTTTTTTTTTTTTTTTTTTTTTTTACAGTTGGCAGCTGTGTTTTATTGAAAAACAGAACCAAACAGTGCTATAAAACACTCCTCTAGGGATATCTGCTGTACTCGACAGCATTCGGTGGATCGTGTCAAGACGAGGGAAGGTCTGACGAGCAAACTAGGTCAGAAGCCAGTTTTGAGCAGAATGGCTTTTATCCAATTAACTCTTTGCTATTTTGGTTCTGGGTGCAGGTAGTTATAACGGGTATATGAAAGGGATTTCATCAAAAAGATATTCATATTGCAACGCAGACGCCTCTCGAGGGAGATCAGCACCCCTGGTGGAAATCTGTTTTTGGTTTTGCTGGATCTTTTCTATCATAAAGGGAGCAGCATGATTACCCCCAACAGCGCGAACCCCCTCTCATCTCTGATCTACAAAAAACAAACTAAATCTAATCCTTTAAACAAGTTGCGCTCACTTCAGTCGCTGCTTTAAATTTCACACCAAATGCCAAAAAGATTAATTTCGTGCGATCTCATGTCATCGTTAATCATGTTATTTCACTTTGTTTTAATCCAGCCGAAACATGCCGACCCTTATCAATTTCGCTGCAACATCTTGTCTGAATTAGCGATGATTACTTAATGTGAGCCATGGCAAAGAGTCAACTTATAATACGCCCTTGGTTGAATATGAAACTAATTCTTGCTCTCTGATTTAATGAGCAGTTTAAATCTGATTGAGTGTGTCACATTGAAAAGTTTAATTTAAGTGCAAGAATTTTATCCAAGTGTTGTCAGAAGTACATTTTTTTTTACAGCAGACTATTTCTCTGTGACAACTTGACACTGACAGAGCCCGTCCTGTCACGATGCAGTAAACGTATGTTGTACTCCAGGCGGATAAAAACAGAACCATTTGTTATTTGTTCATAAGTCACCACGGTGAGGAATGAAGCACTGCTCTGCCTTTGTTTACCTTGGTGGTGTTGAGTTTGCTGTGGTGCAGCTCCAGGACCTGCAAGGCTGCCTGGAGGTTGGCCTGTGGCTCCGACAGCTCCATCTTGATGGGCCCCAGGCAGTGGACGTCAGGGGGTGACAGGTACATACGGAGCAGAGACAGATAAACCTGCGGGGCACAAATTCAGCTGTTAATACTTCTTAGTTTTCTCTGAACTTTTTTTTTTTTATTTTTTTTTTTATATTAAATGACCGGGGATTTGTTATGATGACGCTGAGGGAAAACAGCTCGAGTTTCACAGTAAATGCCAACATATGGCGTCTAGTGCAGCAACAGCAAAATGTCACGCAAGACGATAATGAACAACAATGAAGTTCTTTACAGTTTGAAAACAGGATTCATTTATGAAAACATGAAATAAAGCTAAACAAATCATGGTATTTGCTTGGATAAACAAGAATAAATGATTAGATAAGGGTGATTTTAGAGGAAATTGGATCAAAATGTCACTGTAAGTACATTTAATTAATAAAATTCAGCCTGTAATAATTGGTTTAATAACAGCAGTAAACATCTTAATATTCAATGTCCAAACAGGAATCTTATTTCTTTGTGACTTTTCATATAAACAGCAGTGATTCATTGATTCTACTCCAATACATATTCATTCATTCTCCGCGCTCCAGTGATGCAGCATTTTATACACATAAGACAACGTCAGCTGTCATTTCAGGTTAGATGGGTAAATAAAACTGGAGATAGTGTGGTTTTTTTTTGAAGAGCTGGCAATGTGACTGTGACATAAATAATCCATTATATTTTTATAGCACTTTCAGCAAACAGGCACTTAACAGAAGGCAGCAGAGCGGACGAAATGAAAACATGGTCATGATAAAAACAAACATAACAGAGCTCTGATAAATTCCACGAGGACACAAAAAAAACATAATAAAAATCAAAAAGCGGAAAAGGCAAAAGAATCTAAAATTAACAAAACAGGAACAAAACATAACAAAATTAAATGAAATTAAAAAATACTTACATCTTTATTCCCTTCAACTAAACTGTTGTAATACCGGTGACAGAATCTGCAGAGCACACAGAGGAAATCATGAGCAAAGATCACCTTATTTCACCAACATGCTCACAATCAGACAATCAGGATGGCACAATTAGGTCACATGATCTGTTCTGGTTGTGTTCTGTCTTACAAGACAGAAACAAAGGCACTAATACCTTCACTATTTTACTGTTTTATACTCTTTTCAGAAAGTCAATCATCAAGCAAATCAGCTGCTGGAGTTCTCAAGCAAAGCAGGCACAGACCGACTTCCCGCTCAGTAAACAGCGGAGCGGTCTGTGGCGTCTGAAGGAGTACTCACTCTTCAGCCATGCGGGTGTCTTTCAGGATGTGCACATAGATGAAAAGCGCCTGCTCGTGTTTACCCATCCTACCCAGAAGCAGGGCTCGTTCCTCCAGGAGGCCTTGCAGATGGAAAACAAGGTCAAAAGGCGTAAATACAATATATACAACCTGGGTGAAACTTTTTCCTATAAATGAGAACATACTGTATATACATGAGGTAATGGGAAATATAGGAAATATATTCTTCATGTTTCTGAGATGTATCAATAATTATTCCTTCCATATCTAAAGGTATAAATACTACAGACATTATTCTCACATTCTCAAACTCCCACCCTTGTTTGTATTCATTAAGCAAACAGAAATGTCTTGTTTATTCTCTGTCTGCACATTTGTCATTCTAGTGTGAACCCAGTTCGTACCGTCAAAGGGAAAGTCACTGATGAGTCTCGCTGGTTCGTAGCTGATAGAAATATCCAGGAATGACAGCAGCTTGTTCCTGAACTCTCCTAGAGCGCCGTCCTCTTTCCCCGCAGCGACTGCTGGAACCCCTGCAATAGCACAGAGGTTTTTATTACAGTATCTAGAGCTGAAACGGTTGGCTATTTAATTGATTAGTTGCTCAACAGAAAATTAATGTGCAACAATTTAGATAATCTGTTAATAGTTCCATTATTTGAAGCA
Organism: Thunnus albacares; assembly: GCF_914725855.1. Taxonomy (NCBI): domain Eukaryota; kingdom Metazoa; phylum Chordata; class Actinopteri; order Scombriformes; family Scombridae; genus Thunnus; species Thunnus albacares. Next base: position 23,997,927 of record NC_058120.1, read on the forward strand.
AAAAAGCCAAACATTCTCAAAAGAGCAACACTGACAATTTGACATTTTATCAACCAAACGCTTGAATTAATAGATTAATTTAATCATTAATTGCATACACCTAGTGTTTCAAATGTATCTTAAATAGGGCTGCTACTAACAACTATTTTCATGACCCATTTTTCAAGATTTATTTGTTGTTTTGTCAATTAAATCAGAAGAAAGTGAAAAATGCCAACTGTAATTCCCCACAGCCAAATGAGGTGTCCTGTTTTTTCTGACAACTCCAGTCTAAAACCCAAACATATTCAGTTTAGTATCATATATAACAAAGAAAAGCATCAAATCCTCACATTATAGAAGCTGGAACCAACAAAAATGACCAGAACGATTAATTATAGCTTCAGTTCTAATCTTAAAAAGGTATAAAAATGTCAATAATCAAGAAAAAATTTCTACAGTTTCACTAGTTTTTTAATTTATTCCTTGAAACGTCCTCGGCTTGAGGTAATCCAAGAAATGTAGATGTTTTTACAGATACAGAAATTGAATTAATATTGTAGATAAAAATATAAATTATACAGCTGAAACAGGCTTCAGTATTTACAGTCCAACTCTATTGTTGAGAATCTCAATAATCTCAGAGAAACAGTATCCTCATATCACAGGCTGCCTCCTGCAATAAGCTTCACGACACAAAGTCAAGCAATAACCTGCCCCAAGGACAGATTAATTTATTTAATTAGTTGTCTTTATTAGTTTATTTTGCTAACAAAGTGCACATTAATGAGCATCCCTACAAATGCTGGCGTGCCTGTTCCCTGCTTGAGCATTAGAAGGCACAAACAGAAAGAGACGGATGGACTTCTTAATGAGTCCAGACAGGCTCTGTTTGCAAAGCAATGAGATAACTCTCTGGATGAGGAAGCAAAGGGGAAACCGAGTCCATATGCAGTGATGTAATCACATAAAAATCCATTGATACATTACAAAAATAAATTGCTCTTTTGGCATTAAGTTCATGGTGGGGGCATTTTGCTAAGGGGCCTGTACCATGCAAGAAACCCAACATCCTTGAGCTGTGAGAATGTAATTACACACTTACGTTTCAGAAATTTACTTTGTTTTTTAGCTTAGCTTCAGGTAGATAAAACTGAATGTTAAGTATCTGTCAGTACCACTGACTACATATCTGTATCAGGATGAAAATAATGAAATAAGCCCATAATTGCTTAGCAAAACTCTACATAAACATTACTTTCATAATTTTCTGTTTTTAAAGTTTACTGTGCAATGTTTTTTGACTTTCCGAGGGCCTGGAAACACTGTGGAGCTAAAAGCCAGATTGATTTTCGACTTTTCTCATACTCGTACCTTCTGGCAGTGAGTTGAGGTATTGTTTCATGAGGCTTTGAACCCTCTCCAAGTAGAGCTGGATCAGCACGTTGTGAAACTCTGGGCCCTTCTCGTCCCACACGTAGATAATGTGCTCCAAATATGGGATGGCGAGCTCCTTAAAGCCCTCCTTCAGAAAGTTCAGCACCTTGTCTCTGGGCAAAGTCTCCACCTCTGTTAGGTCCTCGGTGAAGATCTGGACAGGAGGAGATGTTTTAAAACCTACAGCAGAGCTTTCCTCATCGTAAGTGAACAAACAATATAGTCGGACTTTATAAAGAAAGGTCTAATGTGATTTTTTTGCTCTTCAATAAACAGGGCTTCTATATACAACCTTATAGCAATAAATACAAAAACATCAAGTAATTAACTATATTTACATACATATATAACATAACAAACAACTGAGCTGAGCATCCTTTTGTGACTTTTTATGTAAATCTGTGTGACCCACCTTTAGCCCATCCTCAGGGCAGATCTTAAGCACCCAGGGCGAAAACTCAAAGATTATGCCAAGATTCTCCACTCCTGTGTGGGGGGGGGATTACAGCAGACAAGCAAGTTTAACTTCATCAAGGAGGAAGACTAGCAAGGACAGAGACTCGGTACATGATTACACTCGTAGTTCAGTTTGTAGATCAGTTCAAAGGACCCAAATGCAGCATTTTACCATCAGGAACTGATTACAACGATGATTCGGCATATTTAGCACAGCTAGTGCGGGGCAAGGATGTGTTACAGTGAATGATGGTGAATGCTTATTTAATCTGAAATAAAACAGAAACCAATGCAATATCATTAAATATCAATATAGTGGAAGATAAGTGAAATTATAGAAACATATTAAGTAATATTCTAAAATATAATAAGCAAGAAGTTGTTTTTCTTGATCTGGAAAAGTTTGAAGCCTTTTAAAGAAAGTTGATACAGTTAAAAACAAATGATTTCCAGCTAGATTGTCTCTAAGGGGTGCACTTGTCTATAATATTATAATGGTATGGTTTTACTGGTCATGGAGAAAGCAATTGAGATTATTCTTATAATTGCTTTATTGCCCATTATTGTTACCATTTTACTGCCCATAAGTAAGCATCGCTACCATTAACAAATGAAACAACTGCTGAGCACACAGCTTTTTTTGTCAGTAGGTCTAATTTCACAAGAAATTCACCGGTTTGCTCTTGAGTTTAAATCACAGATTGGAAAACAGGTGAAAGGCAGATGGAAAGAAACAAAAAACAAGTTCTCTCTCGTCATGTTTATTCTAAAGCCAAAAGAAAACCTTCGACAGAAAGAAACTATTTCCTCTCTGTGACCAAATGCAATGTTTTTAAGGAAAAGTGTCTAATAGCAACAAAACACAGGCAGTAACAGTACAACAGGTATTAAAAAGCTTCTGGAAACCATCTCCCTCGTGGGCTCACGCTACAAGAGATAATTACTCAGTAATTATACCACTGTATCATAATTAAGTCGACATTGATGATGTGTTCAATGATAACAAACACATCACCTTTAACTGCCAATTTCCCAGTAAGTACAGTATTTATCTTGGCATCACTGGCGCACAGATAAAAAATATTTATGCATTTACACAGTAACTACTGACACACATGGTAGGTTAGGTCAGCTCCAAAGGCTGCAAGACTATAACATGCGACAGATGAAGACTATACGTTTCATCCAACATCCATAATCAATCAACATGAAAGTTTTCTCAGAGGTTTTCCCAAAATTCCCCCAACAAATTTAACATATCTAGCGGAGATGACAACTTTGACATTAAGTTAAAACAGATTTGAGTAGGCCGTTGAACCTTACCCAGCCTTTGGAGGTACTGTACTGTTCGCTCGTGGCCCTTCAGCGGAGAGTTGGCCTTGGTGGACTGGTCAAGTAGCACCTGCAGAGCTGTGAAAGGGCAAACAGGGTGAAGAGGAGCGAAGGGAGGCGAGTGAAAGGGGGGGAGCGAGAACAAATGTGGGATTAGGCTGAGTGATGGAAAGTAGCACGATGTCATCTACTCCGCTGTGCGCTGCATTACATAATTCCTCCGTCAACAGAAATTGGACGAAGCACATGCACGGCGTTAATTGGTGAGCAGGAACAGCTGGTTTGAATTGGCAGGGGGAGACTCGAGCAGCATGACATCACAAACACAAATTGCAGAAGGTCGATTAAAACCAGCCGCGCTCAGAGTGAGAACAGCCCACAATCTGCTGCGAAATGGAGCCAAAAAACCAAATAACATTAAGACAGCTCAGATCTACGAGTATGACGAGTCGACCACATGCAGGAAACCTCCTCTGAGAGAAACTGTGTAGCCTGACAGAGCTGATCCACCTTGTGCCTAGAATACAGCTTTGTTACAAGGCCAAAACTGGTACCTATTGATTTTGAACATAATGGAACAATTCAGCTCACAATGGCTGTTACATTTCAATGGAGGAGGTAATGAAGAGACCACTGACAAAAGGACGACGTTGGTCTGGCATTGAGTGATCCGACATTTACATGATTAACCTCAAATTCAACATCTAATTCAGGAAAGAAATTGGGAACAGATGTTTCATTGTGCTTTATTGTTATTTGTTGAGTTGAGGCCTGCAAGAGATAAACCACACTCTGACAAATACAGTTAAACTCAGATATCAGTCATTATCCAGTTGATTGACTTAACTGTTGTCTGCTGTTTGATGATAATTTCCCGCTTGAAAAACAAACATTAATCTCATTGGAAATTTAAAAAGGAAAGGGATTCCCATGTTAAATTAGAAACCACAGTCCATTTCTAGGGATTTTTACCCATAATTTTTTGGAAAACACATAGAGAGATGAGGGACCGTCTTTACAGAGAAGAGCAGACTTCAGAAAGAGAAGATTTACTTGTCTGTAGTCTTTTATGACTCATTGCATGCACTATCCTCGTTTGACTTTCACATATGGCTTTCGATGGAACGCCAGTGAAAACACTCCTTGTAATGTAAAACAAGCTGTTGCTCAAGCTTTTTTTTTTCTTGATTCAAACAATATTAAGAATTTGTGAGAAAACCGCAGAATAAATCTGTTTTTCATTGCCAGTATTTTTGAAAAAAGTGTTTTTGTCAACCAAAAAGTTGAAATACATCAGAGACGCCTTTGCAGCAAGTCAGCTTTTTCTTGCGGAAAAAAAAAACAATCACTCATTTCAGCAACAGGGAAGTGACCTGCTTTGTTATATTAGGGTTTACTAGGTTGATAAGGTTGCCTCTGCCTTAAATTAAAGGTCAGTGCAGATTCCTTTCAAATAATCACAGACTTCTGTTCATTCATCCAGATGACAGACAGGGACACAGAGACTGAACCATAAGAAATTCAAAGAGACAAAATCTGACTGATAACCCTTTAAACTCAATGTTCAGTATACAGTTTGCACGTATGTATGAAAATGACTCACAAAATGTAATGCAAACATGCTTTTATGTATTATATATCTACCATTTGACTAATTTCTGTTATTGAATGTTAACTTATCGACATTAGTTTAATGTATGTTCTTGTTTCTTTAATATGTTTTGCTACCTATTTGCTTATGCAGTTAACAATCGCTATAAGCCACTAATGCAAAAATAGAGCATCTTAACTTCTACTTGAACTCCAGAGAGTGAAATACCTGCCCGTTTTCCAGGGGAGTCAACAACAGTTGAAGGAGTTGAATAAATCCTAACCTTTTCAAATGAGTTATTACACCATGGATCACAAATAATCAAATGGAATTCAAATTGTTTTTGCAGAGAAATCTAGTTCAGTACAAATACACAAATTAGGACCTGGCATATACTATATATCATGTTTATAAGTCAAAATCTAATTTTATGTAATGCAGATCACTTTCTTAGTTTGATTTTGAATTGCATTTAATAACAAATGGCATGATCTTATACGACTGGTTGAAAAATTCACATTTACAATAAAAATCTTTATTTTTTTTTTTAAATATTGGCACTTTTCAGACTTGTCTGTGGCTCACAGGACCTGTTAGAGCCAAAAAGCTTAAAAGCTACATTTTTAGGTTTTCTGCAGAGCGCTGTCTGTATTCATAACAGATTCAATAGGACCCTTACAACTGTGAAATGACTGTTGACACCCCACAGTGTCCTACACTCTCTAAGATCTTATTGGACAATGTACATAATTACAAGCAGCTTCTTTCTCCACGAGACTTGATGATTTATCAGATTTTAAGACTCATTAAACATTGTGATATGATTGATGGTTTGCAGCATCAGGCAGACTCTTACCTTTCTGGTGCAGTCCCTTCTTCTCATAGAGAATAATGAGCTCACTGTACTTGTGAGCCTTCTTCAGGACATACTCGCTCTCCTCGATGTGACAGTGGTTGTTCTCCAGTCGAAGGAGGGGGGACACCAGGGCCACGTTGGTCTAAATGTGGGGGGAGGGCAAGAGCGGATTACATAACATCATTTCCAAACATTAATCAATCCAACCCTTTACAGTTTAGCTTGTGTTTCACCCAAAGACCACAAGCAGGTGACTTCACTTATTAGTTCCACCTCTCTGCTTCAGTGTGTTTATTGTTTAAATAATCTGGTGCAGACTCTTGGCTCTCCAAAGTATGCACTATCTGAAAGGATACTCCAGGCACTCCTTGATAAAGTCCCTCCAGCATTATCTCCCTTCTCTGGGAATCCCTCTGATTAGATAGTGCTTATTGTACCTCCAAAAGGGAAGCACATGGTGGCATTTTTCCTGGAAGTCCAAATAACCTGAACTGGCACATATCAACATGAAAGAATGGCAGAAAGACTTTGAGGTCCATCCAGACTGTTGTGCTCCTCACACAGAGCCCAACTATCCTGCAGAGAAACTTACTTTGGCTGCTCATATCTGTGATCTCATCCCTCATTCCAACACAGACCACAAATGAGGTTTGACACACAGATTACCTGGTAAATCAGAGGTTTAGCTTTGTTGCCCACGCATCTGTTTCCCTGAATCAAAACCAGACCTGCTTTTATTGCAGCTACTACACCTGAATGACCCATTTGGCCACTTGTGAGGTCAAGTTAACTGCCTGATGTTGCTGCCAGTTTATCAGAGTGTTTCAATTTACTAATTTATGAAATCATATGTTTTAAAGGACAGTAGATCAGTTAAGCTTTTGCTTGACAAGAACAAGAGCAACACACTGTGCAGAGTGCATGCTGTATATTGAGCAAGACATTAAATTACAAATACTGAGTAATGATTCAAGTTCAAAATGAACAGGTGGATGTTTGAACTGAATTTTCTCCAGGCAAAAGAGAAATGGAAGATAGTCTGGGCCTTACGTGCAGGTAACATTTCAGCAGGGTGGTGTCAATGATCTGCAGGAGTTTTTTGCGGCTTTTAATAGTGGGCGTGCCCTCCATGAGTGGGGATGTTGTGGAAGGGTCAGAGTCATTCAGCTGTTTCACAAGGTGGCTGCGTTTCTGTGAAGAAGGAGAGAAAGATTTTGATTTCATAGTTATTACTGTCCGTCCTTTATTTTACAGCACTTTTCTTGACTTTTAATATGCTTTTAATGTTATATAAACCTTATAATTTTGTTAGTTTGCCTCAAATGAGATTCTCAGTAACAAAATGTACCACTTCCATGGATCTTTATCATTTTTCCTGTGTTTTAAGGACGTCATACACACAAACAAACCTGGGTGAGGTAATCAATTAGAGCAAGATGAGCCTTCTCCAGCTCTGCCCCAGATAGCGTAGGCAGAGGGTTGGGATAGTGCAACTGCTTGCGGTAGTCTGACGGGAGCAGGTCCGGGTACAGTCCGATCACATGGGTGGGATCTGCAAAGCCCAGGAGATGAAATGTGTTGAACTGTATTCCATGTAAGATACTTTGTTTAGTAGTCCTTGATTAAAGAGAAAAGAGTTTAGAGGACAGAGTTGACATTACAAAGCATTACCATGACATATACAACATGAAAAATTCTCAGTTAATCAGACTTGGAAACAAGAGCTCATTAAAGCAAGAAAAAGTCTGTCATCATAGTATACACAAGATGTGACATCATTATATTGGAAATGTGTATGTAAATAAAAAATATTCAACATAATATTCAGAATAAGCAACAGATGTTTAATGAGTTCAAGAGAAGAGAAAGAAAAAGGAGAATAAACCTCATAAATACGACCAGATTCATCTCAATTAGGCTGCTGTAAATAAATGCAGGTCCTAAGGGTACAATGGTTCAGAATTACCAAATAAGGACAAATTAGATCACTTTACCAAAAGATGACAATCTTCCTATTGTGTACTTTCAAAAGTCTGAGCTATCTGGCACTTACTGTCTATTCCTACAGTTCTATATTCCTACGTCCTTGTAGTGATTTGCAGCAGCGTGCTTGTAGTGAATAGCAGACTTGATCCATGTCTGGTTCTGTTTTACAAAATTTGCCTGAACAGACAAATCAGATGTTCACTGTGAAGGACAAGGGCCCTACCTGTGCCGAGTTTGGCGAAAACCTGCATGGAGTCATCAAATCTCTTCTGGCAAAACAGATTGAAGGCATAGAGATTCTGGATGTGATGTATCTGCTGCTTCTTATCACCATCTGAATCATCCTTCATCTTCTGGCAGGAAAAAAAAACAACAAGACAAAGAAAAAAAAAAAAAAAAAAAAAAAATTCATCACGCTACAGCAAAACATGCCCAGAATGCTCAATTCCAGGAATGTAACACACATGAATGGCCTTTTTTATTCTTGGAGATGCCCCTGGAAAGCTAGACTGCTTGACTGGCTGACCATAATGTACAAAGCTGTGAGCGTTTTACCGTTTCAACGTACTGCTACTAATCAAGATAAATTATTTTTATGTTCCATCCTCTGAGCTAAAGTACAAATTCAATCTTCAGGAATTTAATAACAAGGTTTAATAGTAAAGTGAATGGTTCTGCTACTCACCGCCAGCTGAAGAGCCAATTCAAACTGCTTGTCCTGAAGAAGCTGTCGGATCTGGCTGGCTATGGACACGGGCACCAGGCGCCACACAAAGTGGTTGCTGGCAACATACACAATATTCGGCCTGTGAAAGATAAGAGGGGAAAACAAGATAGAGAAACGGTTGGAGCAAAGTTGTTTTTCTTTGTAAGGAGGAACTGACATCAGTATCATAATCATGAGAACCAGGCAGATGATGATGAAAGCAGCAAATGATGTATTATGTTCTTTTAAGGGTGTTATGCATAGGAGCCAGTGGTAGCCATCAAAACAGGCCATCATTTATCATCTAACCTGTAAATACATGCCGGCAGTACTGCAACAGTCACTGCAGCCTTCTTTACCTCAAATACAGTAATGCTGAATGCCCAAATGGCAACACAAATTACAATATCGGGATGACAAACCCACACAGAGGACTGGCTCACCCTGCTGAGGTGATGAAGCGAGGTCTCTGCAGCTCCACGCTTTGCACCAGCAGCCTCGGCTCAAAGGTCCGGATCTCCACGTAGCGAGGGAGAACTGCTATGATGTACGGAGGCTGGTGCTCTGAGAACATTTGAAAAGAGGCAACGGTGTCACGTTCTGATGCATGTCAACCAATGAATGGTTTGTGATAAAAAGATAAAACTACAAATCTTCTGCAAGTCATTAAAAATGTGGATTTACGTGCAGTGGTTGTTGATTTAATATAAAAATCTAATACAAATTTTTAACACATGGTTCAACATTTGAGGTTGATTAGGTAACTTCTTTGAAATAATGACACTCAGACATTGAAAAACACTAATTTATCTCATCTTATAAAGTTTTGATATCCTTCCAACTAGAGCCACAAATGACGATTATTTTCATTATCCATTAATTAATCGATTATTTTCTTGATAAATTGATTATTTATATATTCTGTATATGTCAGTGAATCTTGAAAAATGTCCATCACAAGTTCCCAGACTCCATGGTCCCTTTTCAAAATGTATTGTTTTGTCTGACAAACAGTCCAAAATCCAGTTAATTACATAGAGTATGAAAACCAGAAAATCTTCACATTTAGGAAGCTAGTTTTCCTTAAAAGAAAATTCCTGAACGATGATTTGATTATTAAAATTGTTGCAGACTAATTTTCTGTTGATCCACTAATTGCTGACTATCCATTAATTGACTAATTGTTGCAGCTCTACTTCAAACAAACACTGTCTGTCTGACGAACAGGTGCCTCTGTTGAGGAGTGGAGACCTTGAGGCTGATGGGGCAGGAAATCCAGCCTGAGACAGCTATCTAGACAGGACTGAGGATGGACTCTGGATATGGGACAGACTACACCCACAGGGAGAGCTCAGGCCCTCTGCTCCAGCCATGAGCAGTGAGAACAGTCAGTTAGAAGTATTCTCAACTGACTAGCGCTCATCCCCTGCTGACGCATGCCAAAGCCACAGTGTTGACTATATCAAAATGAGGAAATTGCAAACTGTATGAAGCCACTGCTTGGAGGCTTCATTTCCCCTTTGTATTGTTCCTTTCAGCATTCCAATGAGCACAGAAAGAGGATGCTTAAAAACAATCTGCATCACTTCTGTCACAAAGTTCATTTGTAAAACAGACCTGTGGTGTCTTTGTCACAAGATAAAAGAGATATAAAATTGTCTTTCCTCTTCTGACATGTGGAAAACAGCACCACAGAGAGGATGGAAAGAAAGAATCTGCACAAAGACAAATTAAGGAAGGAAAAAGACAGACAGCAGCTGGATGACAACAACTGTCAAAACAATGGCAGTATTTAGGCCAAATTCTTTACAAGGTTTATGTGTTTGCTTCAGTATCTAAACACTGCTATGTGACAAAACCTGCTGAATCAGAAATGAATAAACTCTACAGACAGGCATAGTCCACATGTAGTACCTTGCACTTTAACCAGTCAATGAAATTAAATCACAACATTTTGAAAACTTTACACAGATGCAGTAAAAATGCTGCATATAATTCAACAACTTACTATTATCAGACAGGAACTGGAGCTTTATTCAAGGATGGCAAGTTTGGCAAAGAGGAAGTAAATTAATCTGAGATTATGAAAGACTCCCAATTATATTTTAGATGCTAACTACGTTTTCTAATTTGTGTACAGAACAAAAAGGCTCTGTGTGACATAGAGCTTCTCTGTAATGTAATGACAAAAGGTCAACTTTCATAATTGTGGTCTCCACCGCAGCCTGGCTTCTGTCCTGATGTGTCAAAATAATAAAAACCTGTTTCTTCTTCTTGTGTTTGCTTCTTTTTTCTGCAGTGTCTTTCTTTTTCCACTGCAGAAGGGTTTTATCATTGGCAAGCTATATAAATGTTAAATGGTCTTATTTATAGGAGTGAAAGCTCTTGGCAGAATCAATAGATGCTTGTCACAAGATATCATACACTGTTACTGTAAATATAGTATCTAACACATCTGCACATTACAATGTGACTAAGATGACTAGATTGTTGAACTTGAGTGATTTTGTTTATTTCTCTGGGTGAAAGGGACTGCCATGGGTGACATATTTTGGCAAAACACCTTCTAACCCACATACAGAGCTGAGGCAGGATTTTTGGCTCTTGTTACAAGGCATGCGGGCGTCCTTTTGACTTTGCTGTCGCTTCCTATCGGTATCTGATACAAGTTAACTCTAGCAAAGACATGAAGATCAAAAAAGAAGAATAGAAGTAGCAACTTGGACTGGGCATGAAGTAGCTTGTTTTCCATGTAGGCAGAAATATAACACAACAGGGTTTTCCCTGCCTATTTAACTCAAAGGCAGGCTGCTTTTGTATTACTGGACGCCGCTTTTGTTGAAAATTCCAGCATGTGATGTTGACAGAATGAAAAAGGCGGAACTCAACTGTGAGGGCAGTGCAGCACTCGACAGTCTACAGCGAGCACACGCTAGAGTTATCTTGTAGTTCATCTTCCAAACAGACAGCGATTGCAAGCATATTTTGATTTAATGACTTAATAATTGAGACGAACATGAAGTATATTGTGAACTTTCTACGCTGTCACTCAGAGGCTAACGTTAGCGGAGCAGCGAGCTCCAGCGGTGACAAACGAGATTGGCTGACCGACACACACTGCAGCATTAAACAACTTAAACCAACTCTGAGGTGAAAAAAATAACTGCGCCCGCTCAGCGTCTTGGACAGTCTTTCCCCGGAGGTAACGGTCCAGCAGAGAGGCTGCTCTCCACTGCTGGAGACATGACGTTAATAACAACACAGTGGAGGGCTCCACCTCCCCGTTAGTGTGTTATCTCCATACAGGCAGGAGACAGTAAGATGCTTTCAAATTAATTCATTCATTAATTAATGCAGTTAACTTTATAAAATAAAAAGCCTGCTGACCATTTATGTTATCTGCCAGTTATGTTTCATATTGTATTTCAGTGGAATAAGGACACCAGTGAATGGTTTGAATGGTTTGGCACACAGTGTACTGGAGCAAGAGACTGAAAATAGTGCTCTCTTTTCTATTCATTCAATCTAGAATCGGTTTTGAATCGACTTGTCACCCAAGTATTGTGATAGTATTGAATCAGGAGATAAGTGGTTCAAGGTTTAGAAAAAATAAACACGTAATTTGTCACAACCTTTATTTTTCATATTTTTGTTCCATCTTGTTATAAAATTTAAATCACTATGGACACTTTTGTCTGTCAAATCATAATTTTTTTTTCACTTAAGTGCACGACACTCTAAAGGTGCACAATAAGCAACTAAGAATCTCACAGTCTACAAACTCACTGTAGCAAATGGACATATCCTTAAAACATCATTAAGTGTAGAATCACAGAATACTTGTATAATATATTGTAGTATTGAGTGTGTGCAGAAGTCTTCCTAGTACTAGTTTTTGTGTCTGTTTCTCACCCATTGCTATAGGGATGTCCGTCCAATTCAGGGCACACTTTTGGGTGCAAACACCCTCTTCATTAAGTACCACAGTTAGGTCATCCTGCCCGACAGCCACCTTCCCATCAGCCAGTGGGGCAACTAGAGGCTCCAACTGCTTCCCTGTGGGAAAGAGTTCCTTGATGGAGCCACGGCCATCCATCTGGTTGACAGGAGAGATAATACATGTAAGCCAAAAGCCACAAACCTCTAAATAATATCTTATTGACATAAACTTTATTTGTAAGGTCAGTTACAAAGTGCTTTACTGATTAGGCTAACAATAACACTACCAAGCATTCACTGATAATATGGTAAGACTTTTAGGAGTAAGAAGTACAAGGGATGAGCCCAAAATAAACACACAAATTCACAGATAACAAAGCAGACAGGAACTTATTATATAACAGTCTGCCTCTAAAATGTGGTATGAAAAGATTATTTTAAAGTGACGCTGTCTGTGAAACATTCACCTTCTGTAGACTTGAAAAGTAGCTTCAAAATGTTTGTAGTTTCACTTCTCAGAGAACAATGGATTCAAGCCATATCATGTGTGAGTCACGACTCAGTCAAGCTTGATAAGGTTTCATTTCATTTTGGTGAAACTGTTTGAAGCAAACTGAGCATGCAGACGAACACTGTGGAAGTGAATTATGTTTGAGGAGTGCTTTAACCGGTTTCTAAGGTTGTTTAAAAATTTTCTACCATGAAAACATGTTACCGTTATTCCAATTTTAACCGCCATGAATCCAAACTGACTACAGCCTCTGATCTCTTTAACAAACGAAAAAACCTTTTTGAAGCCATCTTTCAAGTCTACAGGGGATGAGAGTTTTAATATTCAAAATACAGATTTATGTGCCCAACATCACTGCAAGTTGTAAGTAGTGACAGATGAGTGAAGCTTAATGCAAAAGGCTTATCCTCTTCTTCAGCACATACCCGAATGAGGTAATAGTCTCTTTTGAAACCGACACATATGGAGTTTTCACACCAAGCCATGGACTTTGGAATATCTGGTGCACCAAAGTCCCCCTGAGAGCCAAAAAGAAAACATTAAGATGTCTAAATGTGTCAAAAGGATTGGAAAAAAAAAACCTTATAAACTTGGATCATACTGCAGTGAATCACATCTTAGATATATTTTATTTTTACCTGCAGCTCATGGAACTCTCTATCCTTCCAGTAATACATCTGGAGTTTCTTTTTCACTGCGACGCACATTCTCAGTCTTTCCTCTCCTGGGCCGGTTTGCTAAAGACAAGAGACAAAATATACAATTCATGGCTTTAAATCAGGAAAAATACGAGTGCCACACAGACATGTGGGAATGAAAGGAAAAGTGAATGTTATGACTGTCTTTCAGATACAACAGCCATAAAACTTAATGGGATAACACCAATGTTTTTGCATGTTTTAGCCCATTTACTACAAATGATGTATATCTTCCACACTTGCTGTATATTTTTAAGCACACTGTGTTAAATATGTATACATGTGTTTTTCTGTCTTCAAAGCAGCCGCTCTGTCTCTCATGGACTTGACAATTGCTTGAGCTATGTGATCCATAACAACAAACATCATATTGCATTTTATTTCTGTCTGCGGGGCTGATTTAAAAACTGTCTGAGTCGTGTGTTATTGCGCTTGTGGAAAACAGCAGTAGGTGTGAACAATTAACCTGACACGCACTGCAAATCTGCATGTGCAACTATGACCACTAGTTTTATGTCTCCTCCTCTTTATGCGCTTCTGTTTTCAATATGATGGATCACCTATTTTAAGCCTTTAAGTTTCTATTTTTCCTAACCACAGTGAAATGAAATGTAGAAAAGGGCTGCCTGCAACATAGGAAACATATATTCAAAAGGCTGAAAGGCTATAGTGAGCTTCAGGGAACAGTCAGCAACAATGTAAATTATACTGTACATAAGTTGTAGTAAGTGGGCCTAGACATGCAAGACGCTGGTTTTGATCTTGTAAGACTATGTTGAAAACAGCTTCCGATTACAACACTCATCTGCCTTCTCAGTCCGCTAACCCGTAGCTGTATGATTGTGGTACTGTGCATGCAAGCACTGTTGATTGCAATACAAATACATGTATACAAGAGCAGCACTGTACGGTAACAGTACTGCTGGCATAGTGTCCAAACCTCAAGAGGGCTGGAACTGACCTGCAGGTCACAAGCGAAGAGCGTGGCTCCTTTGGCTTTGGACACCACAGTGATCTGCTGAAAGGTCAGCAGGTCATGAACGTGGATGTTGTTCTCTGCAGGAGAATTAAGATGGAGAGTGGAGATGAACGCTGTGCTGTGTGTCAGTACACAAAAAGATTGCAGTTTCAAAGCTGAAAATGTTTAACAATGAACAGATGTGGAGTAAGCAAAGGCGCCTTTAGACTGTGCAACAACACTGATTAAGCAAGTTTATTGCATGTCGCATTGTGTGAGACGCCTGTAATAAAAGCTTGGTCGTAATCTGTGTCAGACTGTATGATATCAATTTGAAGGCTGTCGGATTGTGTGCTAAATACATGGTGATTCTTAGCATTACAAAATTTAATAAGTCTATGAAAGTAGTGACATGTCATCGGTTAACATCATCCATCTGCACTTGCTCTAAAGTTTGGAAAATGCAGCAAAGTCATGCAAACTTTGTTTTCGTTTCAGCTCCACTGTTTTAGTTTTTGTGTGCCAACTGACGAAGGAGAAAAAATGTGTTTTCCTCTCACACTTCATTCAAAAAATAGCACTTATGAAATGTACCTACGGCTAGTGTACTCTGTGTCATTTCTATGTCATATTCCGATTGGTTTGTTTGTAGACGTGCGGCATAGCAGCAGTCACGTTGTGAGAATTTGGTCTTAAATTTCTGCCTTTCCATCACATCAGTCGTGGGTGCATGTGTCTCACAGTGAGATCTAGTAGCACCGTTTTGGGTTGACAACCAAAGATTTGACCACGTTTCTCTCACAACTGTCAACTTTCGTCTCCGACAGCCCAAAATCGCACAGTGTAAAGAGGCCTTTAGGGAGAGAAACTTACCCAGAAGACTGACAAGGATTTTGTATTGTGAGACGACATAAAGCTGGGGAAAGAGCGAGAAACACAAATTAACCATAAATCTAACAGGCATTCATGTGGACATTAACAATAAAACAATAACTAAACTGGGAGACACTAGAACTCAAATCTTAAACCCATTTTGTCTGGGGCTCTCCAACCACTACCTGGTAGGGTAGGAAGTTAATAGATTCAATCTTGACTACATTGTTCAACTTGCAGGCTGATCTGAGCCATCCTAATAATATTTTTTGGTATTTTCATTTGGCATATGATTAAGTCTTGAAGTGTGTGGGATTCTCAGCTTCATTCCAAGAGAGGGAGTTGGTCATCGGCAACTAAGAGCCAAATTTAAAGCAAAGTGAGACGTTTACAGTCCTAATATTTGTGATAATAATGCAATACAGTATGTAGTCCCAAGAACCTTAAAGTTTAAGACTTCTGGTGCTTTTTCCCTACTGCGTTTTAAATTTATGCAGAAATTCAGGTCTGTGGTTATCTCTTTCTGTAGTCATATCTACCTGCTGAATCTTCTTTGAGAAGTTCTTATTGGATTTTTCCAGTGTCACTTCAAACCGGTTGGTGCCTAAGGAGAAAAGAGACAAGTTCATCTAAAAATGAAGCAAGCTTTTTATTTGAAGCAGGTGGCGATAAGTTGAGAGGGTCTGCAAATATACAACAAAGAATCAACTGCATCCCATATCGCCTTGGCTCTTTGTACCTGCGTCCTTCTTTATTCGGTAGAGAAGGAGATGCCCTGGCTTAGTTCCAACAAGCAGCCAGTCCTCTGCGGGAAGATAAACTCAAAATCAGTGGCAGTTCAAAGGATGTTGTCAGTCATTTCAGGCAGATTATGTCATCAAACGTAAAGATTTCCAATCAGAGTTTGAGCTGTGATATGCTTGCAGGAAGATCATTCATGTGAGTGCCAGTGGTGAGATAAATTATCACTTCTAGACAAGTGGGACACCTGAGACTGCATTTAAATCAATGCCAAAATAGACCATCAGCTCAATGCCAAAGAGTAGCTGATATAGATAGGGCTGCAACTAATGATTATTTTCACTGTTAGTTAATCTGTCGATTATTTTCTCGATTAATCAATTAGTTGTTTGGTCCAGAAAATGGTGAAAAATGTCGACCACTGTTTCCCAAATCCCAGGGTGATGTCTTCAAATGTCTTGTTTTGCCCACAACCCAAAGATAATCAGTTTACTGTCATAGAGGACTAACAAAACAGAAAATATTCACATTTGGGAAGCTGGAATCAGAGAATTGAAAAATGACTCAAAATGATGAATTGATTATCAAAATAGTTGGTGATTAATGTAATAGTTGGAAACTAATCAATTAATCAACTTATCAGCTCTACAATCAAACGAATATTTTCAGTCATAGTGAGCTGTGACATGCTTGCAGGAAGATCATTCATGTGCCAGTGGTGACATAATTTGTTTCACTTCTAGACAAGTGGGACACCTGAGACTGCAGTTCAATCAACGCCCAAAGGGGCCATCAGCCCAATGTCAAAGAGTAGCTGATATAGAGATATGAAAGTGTAAACAACTCACCCCAGGCCGCAAGACAGTCAATCTGGAGAGGAAGCTTCTCCAAAATAGGCACTGGTTCATACGCGTCATGCATCTTGAAGTGATCTTGCTGATTCAATTACAAAGCGCTCTGATTGATCAAACCCCCCCACAATGTGTTGACGCCTGTCGGACAATCGCTGACTGACTGACCGCTGTTGTTGAGTCTGTCACGGTGGTACGCCTTTATGTGTCGCCATTAACCACCTGAGCAGGTCAGTGTCTCGACAGGCAATGAGGGAAATCTGCACTGGTGATAATAGATATGGTAAACTGCTGTAAAGCTATACAGTTTGACTTAGGAAGCTATTTCCCCGACCAAAACAACAGCTGATCGTTAACAGCTAGCTCGCTAGCCTAGAAGTTGACAGGCAACGGCTACAGCTCCTGAACATCGTTACTTCTCACTTCATGGCAGCTGAAATCCGAACAAAGGCAGACGGTTACTTTGTCGACGACGACTCACGTTGACTTAAGAAAAATGTTAAAAGACTCTGCATTGGCCGTGGCAGTTAGTCTTGGCTAGCCAGGTTAGCTTCATGCTACTTCCTCCGTTGTGTTGACGACGGCTGCGCGAGGGAATGGGGTTTGACAGGCACGTGACTGAAGTCAGTGCGCTCACGAGGAACGCATTAAAGGTGCAGCGACTACATTTGTAATCATAACTAAATGGTGCTGCGCAATTCTCGCGATATGTTATTCACGGCGTTTTAAAAACAGAACCATTATAATGAGGAATTTATTTCATTCGGACAAAACTGATTTTTTTTAACACAATCTATGACATTGATATTGAAATATTAGAGCGTTTATTTTTCACCTGTATGTATTCGTCATTTAAACATTGAGTAAAGGACCCTTACTGAGCTCTTTCATTTTATAATAATGTTCATACTAATTATAATTATATAGGAACAAAGTGCTTTCCAAGGTGAGGAAATTCAAAACACAAGCAACATTAGGGACGAGAGGTAAATATATATATACATATAAACACATATGCACACAGGCCTACTGTATATGTACACACTCACACACACACACAAACACATTATTTTGACATGACATTGAAATTAGGAGTTTTAATGGAAAAAAATAGATAAAAAGAAATTGTTTCATTTTGGCCAATGTATTCACAGATGTTGAGTTATTAATATTAGACCTCTTTTTAAGTTTGTTTGTTTGTTTTAACAATTCTTGAAACTTTTAAAACAATTTGATAATGATATAAAAGTAGGGCATGACAGCTTTCAGTAGTCAAACATGAGACAAAAACATTCATATGAATAGAAGGCCAGTGTGTTATAATTTCATAAGTAATTAATAAAGCCAAAAAATGATGAATATGGTAAAAAGAAACATGTATGTCAGTACGTGCACATACATAAATACCCACATACACACAATTGTACATACACTGAACAAAAATGGCATCTCAGTTTAGACAATTTGCTCAAAACATAATAAAAGAGGTCCCAGATTTCAGACATTGTGCAATAATGTCAGATAGTCAAGGGGACATACTGTAAGTTCAGCTTTGTGCCAGCTAGCTTGGTGTGGTATCTTGTCTGTGATCCAATTTAATTAAATACATTTCCTTTGACAGGACAGTATTTCAAAGAGTTTTATTCTGTGCTTAATAAGTAAAACTTCATCTGACACATTGAGTAATAATAATGGATTAGTTGTTTCATTTTCAGAAAGCATCTAAAAGCATAAAAAAGAAGCCCAGAATGTTTATTGAACTTGTTTTACACCCTGATTAGACCTCAGTCTTTCATTTTATTGATGTTTTTTTTTTTTTTAAAGTTATTATATTAATTTATTTCATGATGTATTTATGTTTTTGGTGATGGTTATGTTGTTTCAAGGTGAATAGTTACATTAGCCATGAGCCATCCTGCAAAACTAACATTCACTTTTGGATTGTGAACGCACTAAAATACTACTTTAAAACAGTCAACAGTCCCTTGTGTAGAAAAAAACAACATACTTTGGCACCTACATACTAAACATTCATAGTAAATACACACAAAAACAGACATATTAACCATCTTTCAATATAAATTTTATTGCAGGACATTATGCAAAAAGCCATACAATATCATCAGCTTCACATTACAATGCAGACTCACATTCAGAAAACGGGCTTGAGTGTCTCTCTAAAATAAAATATCCTTGACAAGACTTGGACACATAAAAAAAAAACATAAATTAAGGAATTTAGAATATCCACACATACTGCAGTAGATTGCACAAGGATGAGAGTATAATTCTGCCATATAAGGCAAGGTTATTTTGCAGTGTGAATGGGGCAGGCTCAAAGGAATCTGTAACTATGCTTAGATAAAAAATTACTTACTGATCATGTACAATATTTAATTTAATTTTTAAACTACCCTGTGCTACTGAATTTGAGTGAGGACCTTTATAAAACCCTGGTCCTGTTAAAGGAAGGGGAGTGAGAAAGGGATATAAATAGAGTAAATCACAGATGCACACTTAAATTTAGGCCTACACCACATCTGCAAGGCTTATCGATGGATTCTGTGATTCAGTAGCTACAAAAAAAAAGTTTTCACTTTGGTGTGGTGACCACAACATGAGATAGACCTAAACCATTGCTGTTATGTGAGAAAGTGTCTTCACTTATAAAAAAAAAAAACAGAAAAACATCATTAACTTTAGACTACTTATGCTTGAAAACGGACCAGGAACATATTTTATAAGGGTCATCCAGTCTTTCATTTTTCAGCACGAGCTTGAAAATCACCAATACTGGAGTCATACTTTCTGTTGCTTTAACAGATCCGTTTAAAGATCACATCTCAGAGAAGGTGATCCAGAGTAACAGACAGTTCTGTTGACACTGTATATTTATGTATATATATATATACCAGGCTTTGAGATCCGTTCATGCCTGAGAGGGTCATTACTTTCTCCCAGCCCAGCGGACAGCGTGCTCCAGTGAACACAAGACACACAGAAGTATTCTGTTTCCCCCTGACAACAGTGATATGCTTCAAGTATCGACAGTCACTGATGCAGCCGTGTTTACATACAGTAACAGTGGCTTTTATATTTGTATATTCAGGATTACTCAATTAGCCAAACAACAAAGGGTTAGTTATGTGCATATGTTATATCATTTAAACATTGCTTTTTTTTTTAAAGTTATCTGGCTAAATGATTAATCATATCATATGGCTACTTTCTCGTTTACATGTACACCATCATGTGACTTATTAAATATGTAACATAATAAAACACATGCTTAAAAAAAAGCATTTATTTTTTTTACATCTCTGAACATAACCTTTAAGTTCAAGTGTTAGATGCTGTGTTGGTTTAAATCTAATCTTATGGTATTGGTGTTCTCAGTGTGTGTTTTCCCCTCCATTAGTATCATCTGATATTTTGGCTGTAATGACTGCCAAACATCCTGATATGCACCCGAACAGATTCCAAGTTAGTCTTCCTGCTCCTACAAGTTTGACCCCTTGGGCAGAAACTTAATATCTTATCAAATGTTTTCATCTTCTCCTCAGTACTCCAGAAAGCACACACTCCAATACAGTAAATGTTATTAAGAGATTAATAAAGAGAAAACCGCAGGACAGCATTTTGATAAAAATTCTATTTTCGCCAAGGGCGTTGCAGAAAAAAAACGTGTTTCTGCTTGATTTTGGCCTGTGACAGTGAAGCAGAGACTCAGCAGCTATGAAATAGATAAAATCTTTATCAAAGTGCTCTGCTGTGTAATTTCTCCAGTTTTACCCCAGTCTCAAAATGCTCATCTTAACATTAACAGCCATCCCATCCAGCTCAGGGCTGCCCTGTGGCTTTATAACTCACTCATGCTTCTTTGAGCTTATCATTATTATTATTACCGTGTCACACAATACTTGTGAAATAACATTAAAAAAAAAAATCTTAAGTGACTGAGAGAACAGTTGGCTTTGCCCACATTTTTTGGTAATCAGATCACTCAGAATGCATTCATTGCTGCCTCAGTGAAATTGCTTTCTTTTCATTCTCACATCATTATCTCACATTTTCAGTCCGTACAGAAGTTCTACTCCATTTTGGATCGCTCCATCTTGGTTTTCAGGATTTCCTGGAAAACAGGACCACACGTTAATGACTGTACAGTAATGTCATTGTAGAATAATTGCATGGTAACGGTCATTACCACGAGCATTTTAAATACAAAGAAATGTGACTGAAAGTCATGGGACTAGCAGGAGGAAGTAAAGATCCTTTACCTCTTCTTCATCGAGCATTACAGGGAGAGCTCTGTATAGAGAGAAAAAAAGGGCAGCAAAAGATCAGAGAAGCATTCACACAGTAGAAGTCTGGGTCAAACAACATTTTTAAATATTTCCTCTGGATTTTTTTTACTTTAACTTGTTACCAGATTGAAGAAGTTCTTCCAAAATGTCACCATTTGAGAATTAATGGTATTCCTCTCTGGTCTGAACTGTCCTTGATCAGCTACATAAATACACTTACATAGGATGAAACAATATAACACATGAAGTGTCTATAAACAACCGTTTGTCCTGTTAAACTGTCCTTAATCAATATGCTGAATCTCTGTAGCTCAATGTCTAAAAATGACTTTACTTACACATCAGCAACAGTTGTAGGGATGTTCTCCTCTACCCACTTTAGGTCTTCATCCTAGCAAAAGCAGAGTTTAAAAACACAAAACAATTTAATTGTGTATTAAGAAGAAAAAGATTAAGTGGACAAAATGGAAGCAGAGAGTCGACCCACCTCTTTGCTCAACAATTTCTGGGAGCCGTTAGTATCAGGCTTTGACCCTCTCATCTTCATTCCCTCTAAAAAGAAAAAAAAAGAAAAAAAAGGCATGTGAGATCATATAAAAGACCCTTGTCCAATCCAATAATATGATTATAGCATAACTAGGTAACTAAATTTGCTATGTATGTTATATATTCTCATAAGATGAACATTTTTTAAATGAATCTGTTCAGCACATGTGTGTGCGTGAACAGACTTGGATCATGGCCTTCAGTGGCACTGGATTATACCAAACGGCTGACAAGGTCGTCTTTGGAGGCTCTGAGGCAAGTTGAGAGCAGACCTGGCCGAACATTATTTTCAGATGTGTGGGTTTTTCACATAACAGAAAACGATGAATGGAAGCTTTGCGGGTGCAGCGCAAATCTCCTGGAAACATTACTGGCACTATCACAAAGGTCCATTACAGAAATGCCAAAGTGAAAACAGTGGCTAACAATGGAGCAATTGACAGATCTTCGGGAAAGATTGTGTGATAAGTGTTTCCACATTTAGTGTATTGATGTGACAAACATGAGGAAAACTGTCTTATCTTCATCTCTGCAGGCTACACGGCCCTGCCATCTACACTAAAGCCTTTTAAATTGAAGCTGAAAAATCATCGGCTCAGTTAACCTAAAACATATCAATAGAGTTACTCCAAAAAAAAGACAGAGGCACTGTTGCAGATCCAGACTTAAGTAAAACCGAAAGCTTGGATCTATCACAGTGCTTTTGTCAATTTTTGGAGTAAATCTACTCTACTACAGTATGGTTTAAATATCAGTGGATCTCCAGTTCAACCTAAAACAAAGCCTGGAATTTGGCTTTCATTTTAAATTAAAAAAAAAGACAAAATCTATATTAATATGCAAATATCAGCTCTACTAGTAGCTCTCATTGGATATTTTAGCTAGCATGTATAACAGATGTGTTTACAAGACAATACTGATTAGCTGATTGGGCACTGTTGTTTGATAGCAAACACTGAATGACATTAAATAAATGCTAAATCAATCACAAGTATCTCAGTCAAAAATAGTGAAAAAATAACTCGGCAACACTAACTGACACTTGCTGTGTCCTGATGTCGTCTGGGGAAGGAACTCCTACTTACTTTGTTGATCAATTTAAAGGACCAGTGTGTGAGATTTAGTTGCATCTAGTGGAACGGACTTGGCAGATTTGGAAAATAATATTCATTAGTATGTTTTAATCAGTGTATAATCCCATTAAAATACAGGAATAGTTGTGTTTTTGTTACCATAGAATGAGCCCTTTATATCTACATCTTCCATGGAGGCCGCCATGTTGCACCACCATGTTTCTACAGTAGCCAAGAACAGACAAACCAAACACTGGTTCTAGAGAAGGCCTTTCGTGTTTTTTGCATTTTTTGCAAGTTTCACAGCCACCGTAGGTTCTCTTACACTCTTGGAAGGGGAGTGGGAGGTGGAGGGGTATTCAGTTGGTTGCAATTTGCGACCTCACCGCTAGATGCCACTAAATCTTACACACTGGTCCTTTAAACGGTATTTCTCAGGTGGACACAGGTGTCTTCAATAACAGGTAACTCTTAGATGACCCTTGGCTGATCTTGCAATTGAAAGCAGGACGATAATAAATCTTACCAAAAGCTTCGTTCAACATAGGCTCCTTGGCTTCCTCCTCTTCATCATCTTCATCAATCAGAGGGGAATGGGAGAATCTGAGAGAAAACAGAACAGGACCTATAAGATCAACTACTGGGAATTTTGACAGTAATGGTTTTGGGCTCCAGGTTAAGCCCGAGCTTCAGACTGACTCTGACCTCTGGCTGTTGGCAGAGGGCCGCAGCAGCACCATGATGACCAGCAGTATGGTGGAGAACAGCAGACGCCAGAAGGCATCGTCTACCCACAAGTCCCTCCAACCCTGCGGAGAGGATAAAAATAGAAAATAGTGGAAGGAAAGTTCATTTTTCATCTCTGTATAAACAAGAAACAGAAACCTCGTGAAGAGAATAGCACCGGAACACAATACGACCATCAATCAATAAGAGAAAACAAACTGACCGTCTGGCAGTCCACCAGCTTGAAGACTTTGGTGGTCCAGATGATGAATATGATGGAAGCTGTGGACACAAAGTAAACACTGCTCTCACTTTGATGTCTGTAAACAATATGCAAATGCTCAGAAACCTCCCTTCAGTGACAGCAAAATTAGAAAATTGAACAAAAAGGTTTTTCTAGTCAAAGGAGATGCAAATATAGAAATACATTTACATAATTTTAATACACGAGGAGCATATCGTCCCTGTCAAGTGAAAACCATGTATCTTGAATTTGGTGAATTTTAATTTTTAAAGAGGGCATATCATGCACATTTCCACGTCTATATTTATATTCTGCGGCTCTACTGGAATATCTTTGCATGATTTACAGTACAAAAAGTCCTTATTTATCTTATACTGGCTGTAAATGCAGCCCCTCAGTTCAGCCTCTGTCTGAAACAGGCCGTTTTAGCTCCTGTCTCTTTAAGGCCCCCCTCCCAATAAACCCGGCTCTAGTCTGATTGGTCAACTCCCAGAAGCTGTCCCTCAGCAGACTTCCACAAGCTGCGGGGGCTACGTAAACAAACAGTAGTAGTCGGATTTTGCCTCTTTTTCTCGTTCATTCCTCAAAATATACACTTCTCATATACATCTGTGTAAGTTTGAGTCAGGATCTGATTCGAAACATGTCAGTGGACAATGTGAACAACCGTAGCAGAACAGGCTGAAGCCCTGGCTTCTGACTTTCAGGAAGCATGCTATGTCCCCTTTAATATAAACAGTAGGATTAAATGTTCCTTTATGAGTTAAGAAAGTTCTGAACTGTTGTCAGTTGTCAAGAAAAACTGAATTATCACTTTTTCTTAGCCCATGAAAAGTTGATGCTTTGGAGATACATAGTTTCCACAGGAAAGTGATAATTTACTAAAACAGATGTTATAAGTCAAAACTTTCATTAGTGCACCTGCAACATATCTATTTCAGAAAAACAGAAACAGAAATCTGTTTTATTGCAGTTTCAGATGTGGATCTTGTTAACCGATCAAAATGCAGCAGCTGTTTCTGGACCTCAAAGCTCCGACTCATTTTTATTTCTCACCGTTCAGCAGCTGTAACTCACCGACAACAGAGAAGATGAGAGTGTTGGTGAAGTGCTGATACAGAGAGAGCTTCACTACATTTCTACGGAGCTTCAGGAGACGAGTGGTTTGGGACAGACTGATGAAAATGTGGATGCAAATTAAGGACAACATATTGTATATATATATATATATTCAAATAACCATAATTAAAGGCTTATATCTACAACACTTCTGAAAATGCAAATCTTGAGTAACCGGCGTGGCTGGTAGAGTAAAGGATATCCACCACATGACACAGGAATCGATGAGAGAGAGGCTGAGATTCGCCACTAGAGCAACCGTCCCGTAGAAACCCTGGAGAAAGAAGACAAGAGTCGGATTTTACATACAAGATCAAACTAGGCAGTGGCACCATGAGCCTAGAAGACAAACAGGAGCAAAGTGTTTGTGTGGGAATGTTACTGGGAAAGACAATAATTACTGAAACATAAAGGAAGTCTCTGTGCTTTCTTTAAACTTAAGATAGCTTGTGTTCAGATCGGGTGAAGATTTATGTCTCTCCTCTTCGGATCTTCCTCCAGACAAAACACATCTGTTCACCAAACTACATAACCTCCATCTCCGTTCTGCTCACTGTCTTTCTTATCTTATGTTTGCTTGTATAACTTTACGTTTTCGTGACTTTTTGAACTTGCCGCAGTGTCTTTAGCTGCTTTTGAGAATCACTCTTGGATCAAATTCGTCGTTCTCCATTATCATCACTCGTCTGCCTCCGAGAGCCTGAATCCTCACATAACCTTCCCTCTCTATCGTCTCCTCTAGTCAAATCTAATTTATTTATACAGAGTGCCTTGAAAGCGGCACTAGGCAAGATTTTTTATGTAAAAATATACCAAACTACCAGCTTCAATCAGCCTGTGGAGGCCGTAACAGATAATGTCCCATCTGCAATGGTTGAAACGCAGCAAGTTCATTATATTTGTCTGGATGAAACTCATCTGTGAGAACAGGAAAATAAATGATCTCCTGAACAGCGGGGAGAGTGTGCCTTCCTAAATCTTTTTCCTCTTTCATCCGTTTCGTATTTTTTGGGACACAGTGTATCTTCACAGAGCAGAGTGGCTGGTATAGATTAGATTACAAAACAAGAAGTTACATCTCACTGCAATCTGAAGCTTGTAAGCTGCCACAGTGCTGCTTTAACGGTAAGATTTGTCACATTGTGCTTTAACAGACAACCATGAAAATACATAAAAGTTTAAATAAGAGAAAAAAAAAATTGTTGGTGTTCAGGCTGTTTGAGGTACTAGATGATTCTTCTGACTTTCACTGTGTCCTAGATTGCATCTGTAGGTTAATACAAATATTGAGGATGATAACTGTCTGGTGGCGACCTAATGAAAGGCTGGTGGAGTTTATAAACCGTTGTCACTTACACCCGTCACTCTCAGCACACCTTCCACAGAGGAGAAGAGCAGGTAGAGAAGGCCGACAGCTACCAGCCGGTGCACTGTGGTACCCAACCTGGGCCTACACACGGTGCAAAAAAAAAGTTCAGTTACACAAACAAATGTAGCTGAAATGGCTTGTTAACATACTTGTTAAGCACAAATCCTCCACTGGGTTTTATTTGTAAAGAACAACAAATGAGCATTTTTAATATGTACCTGGTGGAAAAAATAATGATCTTAAAATGTCAAAGTATTGAGACATCAGACAGATTAAAAGGTCATTTTTTTTAGAAGACTGAACTTACTTGACTATGCCGTAGCCAAGACTGACAATGAGGACCAGGATTCGAGCTAGAGATCTTTTGAGAGCAGAGAGCAGCTCAGCAAAAATCACAGCACCTTGAACTGTGTAGAGCAAAAACACACAAACAAAATTATGATTATAAACAGACTTGAGTAAAAAAAAGACAAAACAAAACTTGTGCTACGAACGAAAATCGAAACGTCGACCAACCGTAGTCTCCTTTGTAACGGATGCTCTGGTATTCTGAGTAGAACACAGCTTTCTCCAGCATGCCGAGGATGATGACGGCACCGATCCAGAACTGGATCCGAAGCAGATCCCTCCAATAGCAGGCGCACCAGAAGAGCCAGAGAGTCCCGAACAGCACGTACACGATACACATGACCATGAAGAACTGTGATACACAGGAGATTATTATCATTATCATTCAGACAAATAGATATTCTCCTATTCAAGCTGCCAACTTTGCAACAATGTTCAATGTGTTTAAATAAAACAACTATTATGGCCCCAAGCTATTATAAAACACAATATTTAGACCATTATGGAACACCCATTCACATAAATTATGATACATACCATCATCAAGGGCCAGTCTGCTGGAGAGGAGTAGTCATGTGGTCCCTTCATCTCTACTTTCACTGGAGAAAAAAAACAAAAGTGTCACTTTAAAAATTCTCAGTTGTTAGTTTTTCCCAGATTTTTTCATTTTTCTCTACTGGGTAAATATGAGAGATTTTAGAGCTTTGTGAGTAAAATGTTGTTGTTTCTCACTTGTAAAAGCAAAGTTGAGCTGCTCTGCCCCGATGTCGTCATCCTCGACTCCGCGGAACAACGGCTGCACCTTCGCTATGAACAGGTATGGACTGTCCTCCCAGGCTTTGGCCACGGCGCTGATGTCCTGCAAGAAGACGGTTATGAGCTAAAAAAAAATATTCAACATTTACATTTTTATGCTCTTTATATTTTTGCAATTGCCTCAATCAGCCAAAAAGTTTCTAACGTCACGGTTTGAATCTTTATCAAAACCTTGAATATTTAAAGATACTTTCATTAAAAGTAATCGAATGTCTTACCGGCTTGTCGGGCCAAATAAGGCTCTGATTTGACGGGTCGCTCTAAAAAGAACAATATGCAAATAACATTTAAAGATCACTGATTCATAGTGTTTGGAGTTTAATAAGCACTGTTCTGTATATCTGCTTTGTGACTCACCTTCGGGCTGGACAGAGGCTGATATGGGTTGAAATCTGCATAATAAACCTTAGAGGAAGGACAGAGTAAAGAAATATGTAAATATCAAGGTGTCAATGGGAATAGGAATCTGCAGCTGAATGCTGAAATTCAGCTAATGTACACTGCAACCCTACATTAATATACTATTCATTTTAGTCACAAACCTTCGGTAAGAAGAGGACGGAGCAGTTGTCGAAGTACATGTAGCCTTGGCTGTAGAAACCCGTCCAGCCGTCTTTCAACATGTGGTCCATACCAAACATGTTCATCGCTTTGCTGTCCTAAAGGAGAAAATTGAGGAAAAAAGTCAATTAAGCAACGCAGTCGGTTATTCTCTAACGTTATGATTATGCAATATGTACCAAATTTATGAAAGACAGTGTTGACTCTACATTAAACAGGCAGATTAATACAGTTATGACCCAACAGCACGTTTGGTGATAACAAAAGGGTCATTTCACCACACTGTTTCACAGTAATAATAATAAAGAGTTGTGTATATTTATTGTAGGGTAATCAAGAGAAATCATGTACAGGAATGTATTTTTACTTTAAATATTCAAAATGTAAATACATGGCAGCAGTTTAAAAAAATGTCATATATGTATCAATATAGACTGCAGTGAACTGTAGCTGCACACAACAACATATTAATTGTACAGATTAATAAATATTGATAATGGCAAAACAAGAAACGCATCTTTTTTGCTCGACTTAAAATAATTAGTTGGTATGAAGAATGCTTGAAAACATCACCTGAACCTTTCAATTCAACACCATCTTACACTGGTCGACTCATTTATTAGCCGCAACACATGTCGTAAAAACATCAAAAGACAGAGACGGTTGCTACGCATGTGGTTCCTGTTCGGACAGCGGAGGGAAAAAAACTTTCAAGGGCCTGATGATACTTTTGTCCAGTAATACAATTAAATGAATGATGAAAGAGTTGTTGTAGAAATCAATATCACACATGTGGTTCACTTTGCTTACACAACAGATTTGTGGCAAAGCTGCACATCCGAGCTTGTCGATGCACTTTACTGATTGCAAACTGATGTGCAGTTGTTTGAGAGTGTGAGTGATGAAGATGGAGACTAAATGGAAAAAATTGATTCCAACAGAGGAATCCAACAGAACACTTGAAATAGTCATAGCACATAAGTTTAATCATTGTGGAACGTATTGTTTGTTTATTAAAATATCCTGTTTTCATCCGAGGAGAGTGAAGATTAAAGAAGAAAATAACGCCAGCTGCTCTCGTCTTGTGTTCTCCCCGTTTTGAAAGAGTGTTTTGAGTCTGACAGAATAAGACACTGACTTTTCAAAAGCCCTGATCAAACTACAGGTGCCCACAACAGAGCCACACTCTTTGACCCGGATTTCAAGACCAGCAGTGACAAGGTGAAAGCCGAAGCGGCGGCAGCTGAGTTTGAGACGCTTCTGGACAAAAAGAGACAGCGCTGGCACAAAGATGGAAGTGGAGCCAGAGGCCATGAAAGCACTCAGGAACGTCTGCAGGAGGGACACGCCAGCTGCTCTCACTGACAATCTATTGAATCCGTTGAAGCCAAAACCCCCGAAAAGTCCAGAGAAGTGAGACTGAAAAGTGCCAAAAAGTTCTTGAAAGCCTTAACATATAGATAAACTTGTCTTAAATTTAGTTCAATTTTAAGACTCTACAGTCAGAGGCTTTCACAGTCTTTAAAGAGTGTTATTTTCTGAGTGAAAATAGTTACATTCATGGCAGAACAAGCGGTCAAAAGTCAGACGTCAACAGAGAAAAATCAATACTCACTGGTGTGTTAAAGACTTCATTATAGCAGACAGAGGAGCGCAGGTACCAGCTGATGTTGAAAGCCAGGTTTCTATCACATGACCCCGTGTCACCCTGGACTGCAGAGAGAGATAAAAAAAGAAAAGCAGTTACTCAAAGGCCTGAGTCCCCACCAGGTGTTACATACCGTCACATGTCAATTTCTGATGTTCAAAGCACTCCAGGAGTCGCTCTGTGGGTTGTAACTTAATTTACTTCCCCCCCTCCGACCTCCCTTATCGAGTTCTACTTCAGTAAGTGACTTCCACTATTTCTTTATGACATGTTGCTGCACTACATCCTGGTCTATCTGGACTTACTGTTGAATGCTGATGTGAACTGGAGGCCGTAGAGAGGAGAGGAAGTAGTCTTCAATCTACTGCTGTCTACTGTTTTAGATTGCATCCTTCTCCTACTAAACTCCATTGTAAATGTACAGAAAATAACAAAATCAGGGTAATCTGATGACTTATTAGCAAGAATAAAAAACTAGTCTCTGACACTGAGTTTTGAGGGAACATTTTCCTTTAAAATGTTTTTATTTCTGCAAAATAAAGAGATGCTTTTTAAAAGATCATCTACCAAATCAGCCATCTGGTGAGGTAGACGACAGCGACAGTAGGGAAGCATATGAGCATATCTCTGAGAATCACCTAGTAGAGCAGAAGAGACATTTTCACCGTGATACTGTGCTGCAAATAAAATCAGTTTCCAACAGTACTTATCATTTCAAACAATGGCATTTTGTTTCTAGTGCCAAAAAAGGGGTTCTGTGTGCAGGTTTACCAGGAAAATCTGCCCTGCAGGTTGCAGGACATCTGGCTTATTTTTTAATATTTTAGCCAACGTTAAGCGAGTGAATTTGAGTGCTACAAAGCCAGTTACAAAAACAGCTTTGGTGCTTCGTCTATTGTGATTCTGCAATAAGATAATTATCACAGCTCACACAGGGAGGCTGTTAAAGGCATTAAGCCAAACCATGAGCCAGGCACAGCATAACATTTAAGGGAAAGACAGTAAAAAGAGACAAAGGGCCTTTCTATAAATAACATCACATTTGCCTGTTGAACTATTGTTGCGTAACGACCTGACCTCGATTTAATGCAATTGAAAAAATTTGATTGTGGTTTGTTTTAGCTTTTTACTTTGGTTGTCTGTCCACACTGAGCACCATCACAACCAACAAAAAGGATGAACTCGACAGTCAATTTAGTGTTAATGTTAGTAGACAGTACCTGAATGAATATCTTGATATCATAAATATTAAAGATGAAGGGCTTTAAAGGGGATGTGGATGCAGGTAGAAGTTTGCGGGACGTTTATACCTGAATTGTTGGCATGTGAATATATTTTTTAATATATTGCCTTTAAATACAGAAAAAACAACACAATGAATTAGGGGCACGTCAGGCTACTTACACTTCATAAAGATGGTGGTGTTGGCGTACAGCGTCTTCCGAAACACAGCATCTTTTGTCTGAAAACACAACAGATATTTTTCACCGTTTTCTGACATTTTATTGACCAAGAGATTATTTGATTAAAAGAGAAAATAATCGACAGATTAAACAGATTAACTAGTGAAAATAGTCGTTAGTTGCAACTCTGACTAAGACACATCTTCTTAATGGCCGTTAAACAATAGAGACCGGAGCCGAAGTATCAAATTTAACAGGAAGGAGTGTTTCACAACGCAACACGCAGGATGAGGTTACAAAGAAAAAGGCTCCTCGAGAAGCGCCTATAACAGGGTTTTATACGTTACAGTTCTTTTCTTAATCTATCAAATACAGACTCATTGATAACGTCATATCTGTTTTCAGTTCTCCTGTCCAGTAGTCATCTTGCTCAACTGACCCCCGGATGACATGCCTCACCCTTTCTCCAACGAATTTTAATTTCTACATCTTCCTCTTTACAAAAATAATACTGAACTCCCTTTAACTGTAGCTGATGAGTCTGCTGATGTTGCAGAGTTGCAGTACAAGACGGGAACAATTCATCATGATCTAGATAAAATACTAACACCCATACACAGTGTAATCCTAACTTTTATAACACCTGTTTTTTAAGGTGCAGTGTAACATCAGCTGCAGACTATTTGAAATGTATGTCTAACAATGTCTGGAAGGGTGGAAGATTTTTTTTTTTAATTATTAACTGTATTTCAGGTCAAAATCAATGAATTTTGACAGGAACTTACATTTATACAAGCAGTAGCTAAACCAATCTTATAAATATTTACCTGCTGAAAGGTTTTATGACTTTTATTTCAACCACATTAGGAATGTCACAAGTCAACCACTAGTCTCAAACACATTTGGAAACATTTGCAGTCTGTTTCCTGAAAGAACAAATTATCCAGACAACATGCATCCACATCTTCTGAAAAAACAAACGTACTTCATCATACGCAGTGGTCGATGGTGACTACGTGCATTTACTCAAGTACTGTACTTCAGTCCAATTTTGAGGTACTTTAATTGAGTATTTCCATTTGGTGCTACTTTATACTTCCACTCCACTACATTTTACAGGGAAAATATTGTACTTTTTACTCCACTACATTTAGTTCACTGCTATAGTAAGAAGTTACTTTTCAGATCAATATATTATACACAAAACAACATATAATCAGTTTGTTTTATATGCATTGTTATACTCAGTACACCAGGGTTTCTGCAAGATTCACCAAGTTAAATTTCAGACTTCTTCAGACATTTTTAATACCAGACAGAAATCAATAAGATAAATAGATACATAGTGCAATGTGAAAAAAATATCAATTGATTTAGATTTATTTCACATTTTTGTCATTACTTAATGGCAGTATATAACAATCATTTCCAATAATATAACTAATTACTCATTAATCATCCATACTCATTAACTCACTCACAATAACCGATTAAAATAACTAATTCATTTAAAGGAAGAGGTCTGGAACTGGATGTTCCAGCAAAGTTTTGCTAAAATTACATTAAAAATATATTTTATAACTAACATTACTGCCTGCGGCAGGACAGAAAAAAATATTTAAGACCTTCATGAATGAAATTTAAGTCTTAAAAACCTCCTGTGGCTGTTTTATGAAGAAACTTACATCAATGCTTTTTAAGACTTTTCAAGATCTGCAGATTAGAGCGATATAACAGTTGGCCGATATTGACCTATCCCAGATGTACCGGTATCGGCATATATGTTGTCAGATATAAACGATATATACACACACACACGTGTACACATGCTTTTTATGATGTTTTTATGATGCTATGTTTTATGTTATATTATGTGCTGTCATGTATGGTTGTTGATGGGTTTTGATGTTCTTTTGTGCTCTTTGGAGGCAATAAAGGTTTCATTTATTCATTCATAATAAATAACTCTAACTTGGGTCAATCTGCATAATGAGTACTTCCTCTTCTGATACTTAAAGCACATTTTGCTGACACTGCTTAGGCCATGTACTTTTACTTAAATAAGATTTTAAATGCAGGACTTCTCCTTGTGATTAAGTATTTTTTCACTGTGGTATTACTACATTTACTAAGATGTGAGTAACGTTACTTCTTCCACCCCTGCTGATAGGATGGCCTACATCCAGCTCACACATGCTGTAATTTCACTAGCAGGTGTGTTAATCTGATTTGTCATTTCTGGAAAAGAATAATTACAGCAATTCCTTCTTACACACAGAGATAATAACAGTTTGAGTCACCCTTATATTAACCACAGTAAAACGCCCTGTGATAGCTTTATGTTGCTGACAGATTGATCTATTATTCTTCTAATCACATATCAGTTGCTTTTCCTTCTGTAAATGACCTGTCTTTACTCAAATCCAGTGGTAGCAGCGCAGAAAGCACTACTATCCATCAGGACGCAGTATAATAATTAACAAGCAGAGTTATGTTTTTAATTAAGCTCATCTTCTCAGACATGCGTGCAGGATTGTAGTGAACCTGTCAGCAGCACCGTCAGGATCTGACAAGTAATGAAGGGTTTGCTCGGGGCTAGTTAGCTTCCCCGGTCTACCAGCTGCTACGGAGCCTTTAGCACGACACACTCTGCAATAAATGCAAAAAAATGCAAACGTTGAGTATGATAACACTGACCGAGTTGATGTCAACGCTCCATACGGAGACCTCTGCCGCTGTCCCGGGACGGAAAACCAAAGCAAAAAGCAACAAACACAACCGATGCGCTTGTGCATCTGACATCTTCATTTGTGCGTCCACCACAGGTCAGGCTCGTATCCGCCTCCAGTTCCGGAGTCCGTCTCTGTAGTTCACACCGTCACCACCGGACGGCGCCAAACACCGAAGAGCCATTTAAAGGACATGTTCACCAATTTTTTTGAAGTCTGTCTTAAAGCAACAGTCAGGTGCCCAAATGAATATTGAAGTTTTTCTTGCGAGCATTAGAATATCCATTCATAACGCACTTACAAATTAAAGGAAAAACATGAATAAATGTGTGGAGAGACATATCAAGTAGATGCTTCCACACAGGTGCACTGCATGATATAATTAAGCAATTAACATCTAATCATGCTCTGTGGCATGTATTAAAAAAAAGCAGGCCCAGTTTTGGACAATTGAACACCTATGGGAAGATTTTGGACTGATGTGTTAGACAGCGCTCTCCACCACCATCATAAAGACACCAAATGAGGGAATATCTTTTGGAAGAATGGTGTTCATCCCTCCAGTGGAGTTCAGAGACTTGTACAATCAATGCCAAGCTGCACTGAAGCTGTTCTGGTTGCACTTTATGTTGGTTTTTCCTTTAATTTGTGCTGATGAACTTTCTGTTTGGGCAGGCTAAACTGGCTATTTAGCCCACAAGGAGGAGTAAAGTAAAGGATTATGGGCCAGTAGACCCGGTTTTACTGTTGAAGGGGCTGGATATGTCTGGTAAATGATATTGTTGAGTTTCAGAAGGTCTGGTGTACAGACAGGACTGTTTGTACTGTGGAGGAGGAGGGTCTCTGTATATGTATCTGAATGTGATGGCTTGATATCATGTATTTGTATTTTTGTTCATAATTGAGTATGCTGGTCCTCTTATAAGGAGTGTGTGTGTGTGTGTGTGTGTGTGTGTGTGTGTGTGTGTGTATGTGTGTGTGTGTGTGTGTGCATGTGTTGAGGCGTGATTGGTGGATGGAATAAGGAGTGTCTGTGAGGTGTGATTTTGGTTTATTTTACGATTTTCTCAATGGGTTGAAGCTGTGTGTAATCTTAGTTTTAAGTGCCTTGGTTTTTATTAAAGGACATCAAAAGTCTCTCTCTCTCAAATTCAAATTCAAATAACTTTACCTGCATGATCATAACAAAATATAGTACTGCCAAAGCACTGTATGAATAATGAATAATGAATGTTGACAGTTACAGTACACTGTAAAAACAGTTATTTCAAAGAAATTTACTGTATTATTTTACAGTTTTTTTGTTTTTTCTACATTAAGTGTAAATGCCATAAAAACACAACAAATTATTTTTATTAAAAATTCACCATAAAATAAAGGCAGTAATCTGTAAATTAATGTAATGGAATATTATAGTTTTTTTAACAGGATTGTTCAATTACTTAATGTCTCGAATGTTAAATTACATTGAATTCTATGTAAAAATACAAAAATACAAAATAAAATTATATATATATAGATGTGTGTGTGTGTGTGTGTGTGTGTGTGTGTGTGTGTGTGTGTGTGTGTGTGTGTGTGTGTGTGTACATAGACATGCCATCAAGCCCTCATGGAAGATCCCATAATGATGGCAGGATTCAACAATCATTCAACATGATTGTTGAAGGACAGGTCAAGCTATTTATTTAGCTATTTTGCAGGTGAAAGGGGGTTGAGAGATACATGCTGCCTTCAAATGGTACTTATGTGGTTGTATTTTTGAAATGAGTAGACGAGAGCACATTATGTTCGATGTTTCAAGGGGTTTAAGTAGTGACATGACTGTTATTTGGTGATTGACCGCAGAAAATGTGTTTTGTTTTGTTTTGTTTTTTGTTGCTTTTAAATGGAGCAATTATGACAATGGTGATGATGGTTGTTGCCATGGTGCTTTCTTTCTTTGACCTGTGCCCTTGCTTTTTTATGATTTTTTTTATTCAAGAGGAAATATTCTATTACAATTTCCTTTTTCTAATTTACTGATCTGTCCACTTTTCTTTGTTCTTATTGTGTGGGAGGTAATCCCACAGGCAAAGCTTAAAAATAGAAGAAAATCTATGTAAAGAATACAGTAACTGACTGTATGTAAGTATACTCTGTATCCCACATAAATACAATTATTTAGGAAACAAAAAACTATTGTATGTCAAGGATTTCCACTTGCATTATTGAAAAAGATCAATTTCTAAAAAACAAGTTGGGTGGGTGGAGGGTTCATCTGTATCATATTTGTGGATTTTTGCAATTCAATTCAAAACAAACAAACAAAATCATTAAACAAGGCTACATTAATGATTCATTGTTGTTAAGCTGTTTGTTACCATGGAAATATATAATTTCTGTTCATTTTAATTTAGAAATGAAGAGGTATTTTTCATTATAAAAAAGTAATTTTAAAAGTTACCATATACTTAAATTAAATTTTCATTTAATATTCAACAATACCCCCCACCCCCAAAAAAGTTTAAAGCATGCTGAACATACTAACCTATTGATTATATATAATTAGTGCAATTACAAATATATTGAAATACACTTTCGTGCACTTGACTGTATGATTTTGAGACACCATTAAGTTATATTTAAGTCCCCATCCACGTTAAATATTTTTTTCTTCTCATTCCTTCACTTAGATGTTTGAGTTCCACTGTGCAGACTTTGACCCTCTGGTGTTATAGGATAAAACACGCAGTTGCACTTTAAAGGAAATGAAATGACTCAGACTGTGCAATTAATTACATTATTGCACTTGAAAACTGAGCATTTTTACAATGTAGTGGACTGATTTAGCCTGAGATTGTGCAATCTACTGTTGGTGCATTGATTGAGAAAAGACCTTGGTTGAACCAGTCTATTCTATATACAGCATATAGTACAGTATCTTCTAATCTTTATAGTGTACTGCTTTCATACAAGAAAACAATGTTTTACAGTATTTATTTCAAAAATTGAATTGTTATTTTTTGTTTTCTTGGATGTTCCTGGAGCTGTCTCACCACCATCCACTATTGCTTTTCATTTTGTCCAGCTGTGAGTACTGTAGCTCCTATTAGTCTCTTTTTGTTTTGTGGATTTGTGGCTGGATTTCTTCAGTTGGGATTTAAGAGCTGTAGTAATAAAGATTTGATTCATTTTTTTTTTTACTTGTTTGGTCTTTGCTTCTTTACTGTGAACATACGTGTGTCCAATTTCCCTTAGGAGCTCTCGTGCAATGTTTGGAGCCCATCTGTAAGTTTGTGAAGTGTTAGTTTCTGTCCCTTTAATGAACACAGTGTTTTGGCTGTGACTTTGTGTTGAAAATCCATTCCGGATATCTCATTGGTGGTGTGTTGGTTTAATTGACGCTGTCAGCTCCTCTGTGTGATCGCCGTCACGTTTCCTCGTCTGTCAAAGTGACGCAGAGCTCGCAGGTTTACACGGTGAAATAATGTCGGTAAAGCTCAAACCAGAAGACAACAACCGACAGTGAGCGGCTAATATTTTCTGTCTGTGTCTGCTCGAAATGGCGGAAGTGAGCCAACCCATCGTTAGGTATAAACAGTTTGCTTTTCTTCAACCACTCTGCTGCAGCTGCAAATCTTGACCTTTGACTTTTTTGACATTTAGTCCTTGTATAGAAAACCACATGAGGAAATCTGGGCCTCAGCATGTTTTCTCCCTGCTTGTTCCACAGTGTTGTCCCTGATGATGAAGGGGGAGAAAAGTTCAAGAAAAGTGAGCATGTTGCTTTCTACAGGTGTGTTTGGCATTTACTATCAGTGTTATAATATAGTGTATGTATGTTTATTAGGCGTGTAACGGTTCTGAAACCTAGACCGAAACCGGCCAGGTTACCGTAATTACCAGTAAAGAAGTAACAAAAAATTAACAGAGCCAACGGAAGCAGATCAGAAAATAAGCAGGCTTCATGCTAAAATATGAGCAAATATACTTATCAGACAGAGCGAATTAAGAAAAATGCCTCTCTCTAATATGAGCCTGGTGCCCTCTACAGTTGAGGTAAATAATGGCCCCAGACAGTATTAGAGGAAATACGGTAATTTTGCTTCCAAAGTTAATATGTAGATTGGTCTTCAGCAAAATTTATTTATTTTCTATTCACCCAGCTGATTTATGCGAAGTTAATTTAATTTCAGTTAATCTACCTTCATAGAGTTATTTAGACTTCTTGATATTCTAAGTTGTAGTTCATTTAATAAAACCCAGAATTTTTTCTTATCAAACACCCCCCACCTCCACCACCACCGAAAAAAAGCAGGTATGAATCGTACCATGAATTTGTAGAATCATTACACCCCTAATATTTATTGTTGAGTTTTGTGCTTTAATGTACACTCACCAGGCACTTTATTAGGAACACTGTGCAATCCAATACAACAGCTCTGCTTCTGCCATAAATCCTCCAGTACACAAACACCTGTTACCACAATTAAGTATATGTTGCAGAAGATAACCTTTGTGTGTGTATATTCAGCAGGATTTGAGCTATAGGTTTGGTGAATAGTAATTCAATTGATGTATCACTTCTTATTCTCATTTTCCTTTTTGAGGCGGCAGATGCAGGGTCCAAACTTGCAGCACCAAGCTCTTTTGGACACCATGGTGCTCACAGAGAAGGGGGCACGTTTTGAGTTGTTGGAACCAGTCACACAGGTCTGAACACCAGTATTACTGTAAATTAAAATAAAGGATGATGTGTTAGCATTTGACAAGCCTACAAGTCTTCTGGTCCTTGAGGCCTACAAAAAGGTACTGGAATATTTCCACTGTATGAGTCTGTGGGGCCAGAATAACTTCAGCAAAAATAATGTGCTGTACATATTTGTTAAGAATTTGTTTTTAACACATAGTTATAAAGAAAGAGGGAAATAAATCTTGACATTAGACAGGTCTTTACAAACTGTCAACTTCACTTAATCCTTCATGTAAGCCAAACACAAATCCTAAAGTAGTGATTTCCACTAAAGGGCATAATAACCTAGGCTTGTAAACTATGTAGCAAGTGGTAAATGTAATGATCTGGGAGTAAAATGTATTCAGCCCCACTGACCATTATAAAAATGCAACTAAAATAAGCCCCCAGTATCTCGATGATAAATACAATTTTACTTGTTTTGATGATCTGAAAAACTATCTTTTCTTCTAACATTACCTTTTCATTACAGACCAGACTGCTTCTTTCTGTGTCACCTTGCAAAAACGAGAATGTAAGGATATTAGTAGATGAACTTCAGCCTATTAAAGCACGCTACCATGTTCCAGATGTGATGACCGAGGAACCAAAATGTGAACAGTAAGAGCTCATTCAGCATCATCCCTCCATTATGATATCGAGTTACACGAGTAATGTACTTAAAAACCCACTCCTGACTGTAGTGGGCCTTTCACTGATACACTAAAAGCTTTGTGCCTGTGTTGTGCTGCACACGATCCCTGTTAATGTTTGTTAGCATGGAGGAAAGGACTGAAATCAGTTTAGGCTGGTGAGGAGCTTCTCCAGGAGAGGCGGTTCTTCTTGTCCATTGTTGTTATTTATAAGACAAAAGGTCAACATCTTAAAATAGCTTTTAGGTTCAAATTTGATAGTTTGATGATGAGTTTTCATTTCTTTCCAGGAATCCTTTTTGAGATTGAGGTGTACATATTATAATTTAATATTTTCGTCAATGAAAGGCACCTGTTTCATTAATTATTTGCAGGTGAAAACAAGTGAACAAATATAGGCTGTCAGTGTTTGCCGGCCTATTTGAAATCATGACATACAGTACGTGTTAACTCTAGTTTTATACTCTGGTATTATAGGTAGAGTTTTCAACCCCAAGTGTGCATAGATTGAGAGACTCTTACATAGTAGTGAAATTGTTTTTCAACTTCTTAATTTGTGTGGTTCCTGCAGGTTTTTTGGATATCGGTTGACCTTTGCGTTCATGTTCTGGCAGGTTGAGAGTGGAGAGACAGACTAAGGACTCTGTCACCCTCTCTTGGTCTGCAGGACATCACCAGGTTCGTGTGTGGCGTTTCCCCTTCCGGGTGGAGATCTTATGCGAAGACGAAGTGATGGTTACATTCAACTCTAAAGGAAAGCTGTGGTTTGAGACTCTTCAGGATCCACCCAGGTGAGGATCTCAAGTAGAGGTAATGTACTGCAAAACAAACAGATAAACACATGAAAAATAAATTGCCTTTCTTTGTGTCTTTTTCCTCAGAGCCACAACTCAAAGCAGTGCGGTAAGAGAACACCAATACTGTCCGAATTGCATTGTAATATTACTCCTACTTGGACCTTAATCCCTGCTATAAATGCCTTTGTTCTTTTTCGCTTTGTTCCGCTGACAGCTTCCAGAGGACCACACAAGTTTATTATGGAAAGAGACTTTCAAGCAGTTTGTGGATATCAAAGCTAATGGTTTGTGTCAGCAATTAATTATTTAAAAGGTCAACCTGTCAGTAATTACATTAAAGGACAATTTAATCTGGTTTTATTCCCAGAGATTATGACTTATCCACCCCTGAGAACTTTTTCCCCCATCCCTGTATAATTGACCCTAAATGGAATATCGCTTATGTTGCTCTCAGCACTGAGTGCACTTGAAAGAAACAAACTGTGATTAATACTGTAACCAGACAACTTGTCTTGGTCCACACACACAAATAACACAACCTTGTAACAATAATACAGTTAGATAACACTTTACAGGTCCCAATTTTCAAAATAACAATAATTTCCTAAGAAGATTCCCAGAATTTGGTCCTAATTATAAGGAAAATGGAGATATGTTCAGTCTAAAAGAAATAAAATTAACATATGAACTAAAATGAATAAAAATATGTCTTGTGCATCTGCAGGTCCCAGTAGTGTTGGGGTAGACCTCTGTCTCCATGGTTTCAATCATGTGTACGGTCTACCAGAGCACGCTGACAGCCTGCAGCTTAGAGACACCAGGTACACATACAGTCTATTCAAATAAAATGCAAAGACATCATCATTTGTAACCATGTAGTTTGCACATACATCTCACTGGCCATTAATTGAATTAATGTCATTTTTCTCAGAGGCGGTGAACCTTATCGTCTGTACAACTTGGATGTCTTCGCCTATGAGTTGCACAGCCGCCTCGGCCTGTACGGGTCTGTGCCGCTGTTGGTGGCTCACAAGCCCGACAAGACTCTGGGAGTATTTTGGCTGAATGCATCTGAAACTTTTGTGAACATACATTACAGCCCCAGTGACCATCAGGTAATCTTTCCATTACTGTTCTCATTTGTTCCATGCTTTCATTCTTCCAGGAGCTAGTTTGTTTTGTCCCGAAAGTTAGATGATTTGGATTATGGTGAGAGATTAGTTGGTTCAGTTCTCTGGAGGAAGATGATTTGGATCGGGAATTTGAACAAAGCTCCCTAATAACTGCCTTGTGATTTAAAATGGAAGAAGTAAATGAGTGTTGCAAGTCACAGATCACTAACAGAGGATGAATAAGGTCATTAATTATGTTCTGTTATCGCTAACTATTCCCAGGGTGAATATAGAAGATGCAATAATCTACATTTATAACCACATATTAACCCTCCACCCCCTCCAGGATGATCAAACCCCGCCAGTAAAGAGGAGGCGGGTGCAGCCTCAGTCTGACGTCCACTGGCTGTCAGAAAGTGGTGTGATTGACTGTCTGGTTCTGCTTGGGCCCAGTCCACAGCAGATCTTCGCTCAGTATGCTCAGCTAACAGGTGTGTAACCAGCATGACAGAGATTATGTGGGAGGTTTTCATCTTGCAATGTCAGATTTATTTGCAGCGTAGGTCTACAGTTAAAGCACTGTCATTCTTTTAACAAAAAACACAGTTTTTTAAATGTTTAAGTAAATATGATAAGGCATTATGTCCCTTACCAACGAATTTATTTTATCCTTTTATTAATTTTCTTTTACTTTGTCTTATACTGCCATTTATAGTTTCAATCCTTTAATTATAAGAATATACCTGAAAAAGCGAGAATGATATAAAACTAATATAATTTCAGTCCAATTTTATCCAACTAATTTTCAAAAGGCAAAAAGATGTGTCAGAAATCTCTCTTTTTATTAAATTGCATGGCTGAGCACAAAGAC
Organism: Thunnus albacares; assembly: GCF_914725855.1. Lineage (NCBI taxonomy): Eukaryota > Metazoa > Chordata > Actinopteri > Scombriformes > Scombridae > Thunnus > Thunnus albacares. The sequence continues at coordinate 24,039,874 of NC_058120.1, forward strand.
AGATGTATAGACGCCTTTTTCACTGTGGAGAAACTGTATCACACCTCAGGTATTTCTACCTACTCGATGAGACCAGTGCAGGTGGTACTGATGACACTGACAACATGATTAAAGAGTCAGGAGGGTCAGCAAAGTCAAACCAATATATTAATAAAAAAACAACAACTACTCCCCTAATCAAGCCAGATCAAGGACAGTCGAGAAAGAACACAAGACATTATAAGTGCAACATCACATGTTATGCACATCATATCCAGCAGGTGGGGAGTATGTAACAACATGTCAATTAGAGACACTCAAAACAAAGACCAAACCAAACCAGTGAAAACCTAAAAGAACAAAAATGAAACAACTATAGCCTACTGTAGAACAGCAAACAAAATCCCTGCAGTTACACATATATAGCATTGCACATACATTTACACATATGAACACATATGTTAATTAAATCAAATCAGAAACTCCAGCATCTGAGCTGCAACCATCAAACTACAAGTTAAAAATATCAGAGGTGTGAAAATAAATTCCTCATTCATGCCGTTCGGGAATAAAATATTTAGCCTATAAATCCACTTTGCCTCAAGTTTTAACAACGCACCATCCATGTTAATTTTACCTCATTTTACTAACTTTACCCTCCAGATGTAACATCACGTTTGATGCTAACAGTATGCACATGAATTATCCATCAGAGAGACTAAAAACTAGACTCCTCTTTCCTCTCTCCGTCAGGATATCAAGCCCTCCCCCCTCTCTTTGCCCTCGGGTACCACCAGTGCCGCTGGAACTACAATGATGAAGCTGATGTGAAGGCTGTGGATGCTGGATTTGACCGCCATAACATCCCTTATGATGTCATCTGGCTGGACATTGAGCACACGGACGGGAAGCGTTATTTCACCTGGGATCCTGCTCTTTTTCCTGATCCGACCGGCCTGCAGCGCCACCTAGACAAGAAAAAGAGGAAGGTCAGTTTCAGGGTGCAAAATATACAGTACAGGACCTGCAGCCTGTTTCCGTTGTCATCGGTTACAAATAAAAGCTAATGAATTGTGCATATTTTTTATGTCTTGCAGTTGGTTGTTATAAGTGATCCTCACATCAAGGTTGATCCTGATTGGTCCTTGTACCGTGAGGCGAGGGATGGAGGACATTTTGTCAAGGACAGAGAGGGGAAGATCTATCAGGGCTCTTGCTGGCCGGGTAATGTCTTAATTAACATATAATTAACATTACATAATGAAATATTTACACTTAAGCCTCAAAAAATGTGACATTTACTCAGAAAAAGCCTCTTCTGACATGAAACTCAACCTCAATCTAGATTATTACAGCAGTTATTATTGTTGTCTTTTGTCTTTTACTTTCAAGTTAGAAACGTTTTACAGGGTTTTATTATCTGAGAACATCAGATGACATTTTTCCAAGATGACTTTACATGTTGAATCCCTCCATATACAGTGTAGACAAACAGATGCAAATACCTTTTTGAAAAAAAAAAAAGTCTTGTTGTTTTTCTAACTGGAGTTTACATTAACTTCTCTCGTAGGTGAGTCGTCTTATCTTGATTTCAGTAGCCCAGCCACTCGAGCATGGTACTCCAGATGCTTTGCTCTGGATAAGTACAAGGCAAGTGTAAAAATATGTATATATACAACCTGATTCCCCCACAAGGATCAATAATGTTTCATATTGTTCAAAACAGAAGTACTTTGCTTATCCTTGATGAAGCCAGAAACACTCTGGAGTTGTGTTTTTGTTCTTTTGTAGTGGCTGTGAAAGAGCACCTTCAACAAATGCTTTAACACTCCAGCACTGTACAGATTGACTAAATATTCTAAGATAGCATGTTGTTTATGTTTTTATGCTTCCGCGATGGTGATAGTTGGATCATCCATCTGTCCAATTCTCGTGAACACAATATCTGAGTAACACCTTGAGGGAATTTCTTCAAATTTGGCACAAAGGTCCACTTGGACTCAGGGATGAATGGTTTAGATTTTGGTGGTCAAAGGTCACTGTGACCTCACATCTGTTCCATTCCTATGAACGCGATATCTCAGGAACGCCTGGAGAGAATTTCATTACATCTGGCACAAATGTCCACTTGGACTTAAGGATGAATTGATTAGATTTTGGTGGTCAAAGGTCACTGTGACCTCACAAAACACGTTTTTGGCCATAACTCAAGAATTAATACACTAATTATGACAAATTTCACACAAATAGGATAAAATGATGAAGTGATGACATTTTATATCCAAAAGGTCAAAGGTGAACCTCACTGTCACATCATAATGTTCTGCAAAAACACTTTACTGGCCATTATTCAACACCATAACTCAGGAACAGAAGGAGAGATTGTGACCATATTTCACATTTGGTCAGATACTGAATTGGTGACACTAATCTCGGGTTCCCACCCTGAAACTACAGTGATTGTTTAGATCTTCTGTGCTGCCGGGTTGAAGATGTGTGTGAAGCATCCACTTTTTAAAATTTGTAGCTTCTTTGGATTTTGCTTTCCTAAGGTACTTTTATGAGTCCACCCTCTTCACTTCTTCTCCCTGGATGACAACCAGGACAGGGGGCCTCCAGTTCCTCTGGTAGTCCACCACAAACTCATTGGCTTTGCTGATATTAAGCTTCAAGTGATTATAGTTGCACCACGTGACGAAGCTCTATATCAGTCCTCTGTACTCCACTGTAAAAATAGTCTCCAAGTGAAGACAGCATGTTTCTTACTGGAAATTATTCACTGGAATCATACATGTCAATATAGTGATAACTTCTATTTCACTAAAAAGTACACTTACAGTATAAAATTCCTTCAAAGTCTTCACTACAAATATTATGAGTCTGGACAGACATGGATGTAATCTGCAACTTGACTGGTTGGCGGAGGCATAATACAACCATAAGGTGGTGTTTCTAGTTATATGTATCATATTCTCACTAACTGGGTGGTTTTACAGACATAAGCTTGTTGTTGATATGTTTATGTTTGATGCAGGGATCAACGTCGTCATTATTTGTGTGGAACGATATGAATGAACCGTCTGTGTTCAACGGACCAGAGCAGACAATGTCAAAGGATACAGTGCATTATGGGGGCTGGGAACACCGAGAATTACACAACTTGTATGGCTTTTACCAGGTGAGCAGGTTCATTTAACTTAATTTTGTTAAAAGTTGAACACCAATAGTTTTTAATGAAAGCTAGTGACATGCAATATTTGTATCATGATTCCATGTAATTTTAACAGTGCAGAAAAATAGTTGTTTTCCCAGATTTCCAATTTTGTCCAGGTGAAAAAAGAACATAATTTAGATATTCATGGGACACTAAAACTCAATGAAAGTCAGAATAGAGATGTTCTTCATTTGGTGAGGCAGGTTTTATAGATTTTGTTGGGTATAACACACACACATCCTCACCTAGAAGTTAACAACTTAATTAAATCACAATTATGAGTAAGCTGTATGAAGCAAGTTTTATGGTTAGTATTGTTTTCTCTCAGCACATGGCCACAGTGGACGGTCTCATAACTCGCTCAGGTGGCTCCGAGAGGCCTTTTGTTCTGTCACGTTCCTTCTTTGCTGGCTCACAGAGACTAGGTATGTTTTTAATGAAATAATCCCATGCATCATGTATTTATGGTTGTATCCTCAACTCCACTGTTTGTTGTTTTTGTTTGGGACGCAGGAGCAATATGGACAGGTGACAACGTTGCTAGCTGGGAGTATCTGAAGATCTCGATTCCTATGCTTTTGTCTCTAAGTGTGGCAGGAATAGTATTTTGTGGAGGTGAGCACAATACTGAAAATAGTGGAAAAAAAGAAATGCTAAATACTAAATAATTTAGCTCAATGAATAAATATTTTGTTATGTGTTTTTGATACAGAGATATTAAAGTAAATACTGTAATAGTTTCTACCTTAAAACTAGTCGAAGCGTTTAGTAGTTTGCCTTAATTTAAGTACGGGAATATTTCCTCAGCACTGATTGAGGTTGCAGCCTCTTGTGCAATAAGCTTTATCATCTGTGTTTCAGCGGATGTTGGTGGGTTTGTCCAGGATCCAGAGCCGGAGTTGCTGGTGCGCTGGTACCAGGCAGCTGCCCTGCAGCCATTTTTCCGAGGACACTCTGCGAATGTAACAAAGCGTCGGGAGCCTTGGTTGTTTGGGGAAGAGGTCACTGCTGCCATCCGCACTGTGATCCAGCAGAGGTACAGCCAGAGAGAGCGCAGGGATGACGGGAGCTGTTGTCTTTTTTTAGATGATACATTTTATATGTGCATTGTGTGTTTGCAGTGGTGGAAATTAACTATTTACATTTACTCAAGTACTGTACTTAAGTACAATTTTGAGGTACTTGTACTTAACTTGAGCATTTCCATGTGTTGCTACTTTATACTTCCACTCCACTACATTTATTTAACAGCTTTAGTTACTTTTCAGATGAAGATTTGACACAATGGATAATATAACAAGCTTTTTAAATACAACACATTGTTTAAGATGAAACCAGTGGTTTCCAATCTTTTTGGCTTTTGACGTCTTACAAAAAGCAGTGTGTGGTCAGGGTCACATTTCAGATGTCTATGTCTGGTGACCCTCTGGAGGGGCCTGACCCCTATGTTGGGAACCACTGGACTAAACTATCTAACTGTATATAAAGTAGTTGAAACTAGCTCCACCTCCAGCAGCTACAACAGTAACATGCTGCTCTAACACTGATGCTTCAGTATTAATAATCTAATGATATCATATATAATAATATATCAGTCAGAGGGACCAAACCACTACTTTTACTGCAATACTTTAACTACATTTTGCAACTCACACTCTGCTTGAACACAAACTTGAAATCAGATAAAAACTTATCAAAGGTGACTTGTCTCATTCTTTCACATTACAAAATAAAATAGGGTCAAGTGAGCAGTTTTGCCATCTCTGTCCTCAGGTACTGCTTGCTGCCTTACTGGTACTCTCTGTTTCACCAGGCTCACACCTCTGGCCTGCCTCCGCTCAGGTTAGTGCTGCTGCCATCTGCTGTTCAGTGGAAGTACATTTGAGTTTTTTCAGGCACTAGAGGTCAATCTGTCCCTTGATTTAATGATGTAATGTTGGCAATAATGAATTTCACTCTAAATTGCTAATTAAAAGATAGATTGATTTGTAGAAAGGTGGATAAATGTATAGATTGATAGTAAAGAAAATGTATAGAAACACTCATGTTATTTTAAACTGTACAGACCTCTGTGGGTGGAGTTCCCGCGAGAACAGAGCACCTTCACTGTTGACAACCAGTATATGATTGGTAATGGATACCCTTTAATTTTTGCATTTTTACACTTCATACGCTACAATTATTTCCCTGTGACTTTTTCTGGGTTTAACTGTCTGCGATTTAACGCAGGAGGAGCATTGCTGGCCTGTCCTGTGACTGAATCAGGTGTTCAAGAAGTCAAAGTCTTACTTCCTGGAACTGGTGAGGTAAATTAACCACCAGGTAAAACATTTATATAATCTAATGTATTTAGGATACACCTCAGCATGTATGTCATATTAAGGCTTGTTTCTGTTTTAGATTTGGTACGACGTCCACTCTGGGAAGGCGTACAAAGGAGGCAGAACTCTGAGTCTTCCAGTCACCCTGGACACAGTAAGTAGGTGGTGGGACTGTAACATCTGTTGACTGCAGCATGGCGATGTACCACTGCTAAGACCTTAATGTGAATATTCTGTATACTGTCGACTTTTTCATCCTTTAGTTTAAGCCGAAATGTAAGGTATTGCATTAGCTTAAAAGGCAGATTTACATTCAATATTTAAGATTGATTACATTTATCCTAGTGTTGGATCTAGTGTAGATCATTCATTCATCATGACAGATTTTAAACGGTTATCTCTTTTCTCTCAGTGGTAGTTGACTTCTGCCAAATGAATTTAGCTCAGACCCTCTGGTGTTTCTCCTCCACAGGTTCCTGTGTTCCAGCGAGGCGGCACGGTTGTCTGCAGGTCAGTAGGAAGTGGCTCCTGTACAGCCGAACTCCAGCAGCTCCCCCTCTCCGTCACTGTCGCTCTAAACTCTCAGGTAAACCTTTTCAAACCAGCTTTAGTTCTGAGCATGAAATGGCCTTACTTGAAGAAATATGTGGATGGATAGAGAAGTCTTCCTCCCAAAGACTCGCAACACTGTAGAATGCTCCCTTTTAAGAAATGCATTTCTCTTAATTACATTTAGAAAAGGTAGGGCTGTCCCCGACTCAGGATATTCTCAGTCGACTCAGAGTCAGAGAGTCGGCACTTCAGACTGATGCAGGGGGAACTTTGCAACTTTGGTATTTCATGCTGTCATGCTGTGTTACTCTGTATACAATGATGCAGCTAAAAAAAAAAAAAGGCAGCGATTCAACTAACAAAACGCTTCTCGACTGATGCATTGAATCATTGACGTTTAAGGGGCAGCCCTAAGAAGAGGTATAACATTTTGAGCCCAAATCCTCCTCCTCAGGCACAGAGGTACTGAGACAATTTGGGTTCGAAATATTGTACTTTTTCTAAATGTAATAAAGAAAACTATTTTTTAAAAGGTAACTTTCTACAGTGTTGTGTGTCCATAGGAAGCAGAAATCACCCAATTTTTTTGGGACTCAGCTCCTGGATAAGAAAGATGTGCGTTTGTTTTGCACACTGATACACAGTGATGTACCAGAAAAATATGAACACACGTACAGTCTAACGCAACCCAATACAACAGTCGTTCCATTATGTTGTCCGCCCCCATTATGTAAGGGATATTATAGATACCTTTGTCAATACAATGTAGTGCTTTTCAGGTGGTGCCAAGTTAGTTTGTACTGTCCACTAAACAAACAGAGTTGCTCTAAAAAAACCTGCTATAATAGTAGATGTTTAGAAGATTCTGTTTGTTACAGTATTTCATACAATATGGTGCTTTTGAGACTCTGTAACGTCCACAATATTTTTAAGTTTGTTGCAGTTCATGCTAAAAGATTTGCAGGCAATGTCACAAACAAATATTTATTGCTATGACAGAGGTGAAGCTGTGTTTCAGCAGTTTAACTGATGCAGTTTAATACTTAATACTATTAAATACAGAATTATGTCTTTAAGACTAAGGAAGTAAGTTTGTATCATGTCACATTTCATATTAATACATTTTTGTGTTGTGACTTGTATCTTTTAATGAGCAATATTCTGTCTGTGGTTCCTTTTTTTCTGCAGGGTGTTGCTGATGGAGAGTTGTACTTGGACGACGGACACTCCTTCAGCTACCGTGACAGAAAGGCCTTCTGCCTGCGTCGCTTCAACATGCAGTCAGGCTGTCTGATCTGCCGGTGAGTCGAACTCACACCTCCCAAAGAGGGGATACAGTTTTAGACCGCTGATTTTTTTCTTTGTTTGTTTACAAAAGAGGTTGACATGAAAGTTAAGAGCACTATTGAACATTAAATAGTTAAAATTTTTGAGAGGCAAACACCTCACACATTATGGTTTAATGTCTGCTGATGCTGCTTCTATCAGTCCTGCCAGTGAAGAAGGAACATTTGACTGTGACAGCGTCATACAGTCGGTCACCGTCCTGGGGGTGAAGAGCAAACCGTCCACAGTGGTCGTGCATGTATCCGGTAAGTAACTCACATTCACATTTGGACATTCACAAGGATCGTAACATCTCATATGCACCAGAATGCTTTACTTCAGAAGCAAAGACACATTTGCATCCATCACAGCAACAAGCAACAAAATCAAACACATAAAAGACATTAAACAAGGCAGCACAGAACACTGGTAGCGTCCAACTAAAGAAAAGTTTTAAAGGAATAATCCACCCTAAAACAGTATCTTATCATGGTCTTTTTTGATAGTATGTGGCCAAAATGTGCAGACTTTTTGAGCTTCTTTCTTGAGTTAATATTTTGTACTGTTGCACCCTAACCCATCAAATGAAGCACAATTAAAAGAGAAAAGTTACTGTGAGAAAAAAAACTGTAGGAAAAGAAACCTTGAAACAGAGAAAATGTCTTCAAAGGCAATGACTTTCCTTTTTGTGTCCAGGTACTAAAGACACCTCCGCTGCATTTCAATACATGGAGACCTGCTGCAGGCTGACTGTGAGCAACCTGAACCTCAAAGTGGCGAAGGACTGGGAGATAAAGATAGGTCAAATGTGAATCTGTCAGTCAGTTTACCTTCTGTGGATCTCTTATTCATGTGAGGACATAGTCACGTAAACATCATCAGAATCATCTGAAAAATACATTACTTGATTGAAATGAAGGCTTGTTTTATGCTGTTGACGATAAAGTCTGGTTTAATTATTTTATCTGTATGAACTTCAAGTTTATTTTGACTTTTTAGGAAAAATCCACGAATAACAGGTTGACCAATCCCTTCATCGACTTCTGTTAAGTGTTTTTAAATCAAGGTTTTATGTTATCTGACGTAATCTGGGTCCATAGTGACAAACATGAAGAGAACAAAAGATGCAATCATTTCTTCTTTAATGATCATACATGCTAATAATAATAAATGTGCTAATAATAATTAGCAATGAAAAATTATGTTTGCTTTTTATGTGTGCTTTTGAAGTTAAGAATAAATGGCACAGTGATGTTACCTGTAAGACCATTTGTCCCTCTTTTATACTTCACATGTTGTCATGGTACTAAGCTACTAACTAGCATGCAGTTTGCTCAGCGGTGTTGTGCTGCTGTGGTCTGTGACCTGACCTCTTCCTGTGTTTCCAGATGTTTGTTTACATAAGTAGTACAATAGGAAATGCTAGAATAAGCTCAATTCTTTTATGAAACATTACAAGGAAATGGCAGAGGGTATAAGGTTCAGAGCCAAAACACCCTGACGTTGTAACATGTCGTTTCCCAAAAATGATTTGTTAGGGAGCTGCTATGTAAAGGACAACCAAGAAGTGCATTAGAAAGTTATTCTCAAAGCGAGAATTTGATGTCAGTGTCCACCTGGCGCTTTTTGTTTTATATCTGTCTGCTGCTAAACAGAGAAGCATCCTTGTTTGATAACTTATTAGACTAGATAGTGGTAAGACTGATAACTGCTCTCGAAGGCTAATAATGCTGTGCAAATATTCAGCGTTTCTTTACGTTTATCTTTTTCTAATTTTATCTTTTTCAGTGTTTTTCCGCCAGAGTATTTTTCTCATCTGAAAGTAAAAAACACCTCCGAAGCAGCATATCCGACCAAAGATTCTTTTAGTGTTAACGGCTCTTTAAGACAAGATGATCCACTGCAAACATATACCGTACATTGGCAGTGTATTGGTGATCGTCTGTGCTGTTTAATAATACCCAAAACACTGGATCGAAGTTGTACTTTTCTGATTGGTGCTAAAAATGGATGATACTCCTCTACATAGCGTTAGCCTGCTCTAGTTATGCTGAGACTGCTCAATATTGAGCTCCATTGAGAATAGGTTTAAAGGGGTTGAATGCCTTCTGCTGAGGCAGGGCATCTACCGACCACTCTTTACATGCCCTCTGGCGCAGCCCGCTGGCCTTTGTGTCACCCAACAATGATGGCACTGGAGCACCACAGCCAGGGGAAGATCATTGTTCAGTTCGGCCAATCGGAACGCAACAAATATACATCTGTGTGATGTGAGTTTCTGTGCGTATGTGTGTGTGTATGTGCATGGTAATGCAAGGTGAATGCATGTGGAGCGAATGTCTCTTTCACACCAAGCTTTTGCAACTGCTCTGTGACGAAGGGGAGGGGGACGTCACACAAAGAAAGAGCCAATCAGACATTAGCTGTTTGGATTTATGCCAGGGTTTTTAGGCTTGTAAGACTTTAGTACAAGTGGCAAAAGCCAGTTTTTTCAAAAAAAAAAAAAAAGTCAGCTGAGACGAGATGCCCTATACACCGTCTGGCTTTTTCTGCGACCGGTTGATCCGGGAACGAGAGAGAAGAGACGGGGAAGGGTCTCTGAACAAGCCCCTCCGCTTCAACTGCCAGGACTTCAACACCCTGAGACAGGAGTGCCTTCAGAGGAAGAACCTGTTTGAGGATGACTCTTTCCCGGCCACTGTGGAGTCTTTGGGCTTCAAGGAGCTCGGACATAAGTCCAACAAGGTCAAGAACATCGTCTGGAAGAGGCCCAAGGTATGATGGGGTTTATACCGGACACGTTGATCACAAATTTAAATAAAGAGGGGATGGATCACGCATGTGGGAGGTGGGACGTAATTTTTTGGTACACAGCAACATCAAACCTGCGTGGAAATAACAGCATTTTTTCCATCCTAATGAGGGATTATATTATGATGAAAACTAACTGCTGCTGCGGGATTTTACCTGGAGATGCAGATGGTCAACAGAGGCACCTCTGGGATTAAAATTCTCCCAGCAAGTCCTACGTGGATAGATCGGAGTCAAATTGAAAGCTCTTACTGTAATGAATGTTTATCACTTACCTATTTGGAAACAACTGTAACTTTGCCCCAATTGGTATCCGCCTCAGATGGAGTCATGTTATGTTTACTTATACAACCCAGAATCACAAGTTTATCTCAGAGGACTTCACACAGCAACCTCAATCCTTACTAGCAGATATGAGATTGATCCTTAACTCCTCTTTGTGTTTATTATTGTCTGCAGGAAATCTGTGAGAACCCTCAGTTCATTGTTGGAGGAGCCAGTAGGACAGACATCTGCCAGGGAGATCTTGGTAAATTATGCCTCTTTTTTACATTTTTGGCACAGTGATACCATCACAGCATCACAGTGTTTTTCATTCTGTGAAGTAGAAGTTTCATAGTGACGCAAAGGATTCAGGATGAACTCGAAGGTTTTAATTTTGGTTGCTCTTGGAGAGTTAAAATTAATAGGACAAGATTTCTGTGGCGCAAAAAATAGGAGGAAATCTACCTTTAGAAGCTTAAAATGCTAGCATCTTCCTCCCCTTCCAGATCAGAAACAGCCATTTGTCGTTGTTCAGTGGTGCATGAAATTATTTTGGCAGTTGTTGAACATCATTTTGGAAGTAGCAGAAGCAGAAGTATACATGGCAGGTTGGGGAAAGGGTATAGCTGTGTTTTCTATATGGAATCGCTCTGGGTGTATTCAACATTCAGTCACAGTTTGTATTCAGGCAGCTCGGGGATCACAGGATAGCAAATATCCCATCAATCCCCCGCACACGGCCTCTCTGCCTGCAGCGGCCTCCCCATATTCTGCTTACTCTTTTGGAAGGGAATCCAACCAGCAGCACTTCTCATTGTTGTTCAGTTCAGGCTGCAAATAAAGGGGACCAAAAGCACAAAGGTCCTGGCAGACACTGTTAACCATTCCCCGTTGAAAAACTTACATTGTTCCCAGCCCAGCAGCTAACACCCTGTGACACACCTGGACAATCAGAAAACACAAACGTCAGCACTCAGTAGTGGTCTTTTCCTCCAGCAAAACAAAATATGTCCATCAGAGAAGTTGCTCTCAGTCTTTGTTTTAGGGAAATCACACTTGTCAAGGTACAAGTTCTTCATCTAGGTATTTATCTTCTGGTTGAGTGAAGGACAGGTGGTTCATTTTCCAATTACATCCATGCAGTAGGAATCTGAAAAAGGCAGAATTTATGTATCAGATGAAATCACTCCTCCTGAGGTTACTATTTTTATGTATAATCTGTGACTCTCAGACATTAACATCTAATCGAGGAGAGTTGAGTGAAAGGATTTTCTGTGTTCAGGTGACTGCTGGTTGCTGGCTGCCATCGCCTGTCTCACCCTAAATGAGAAGCTTCTCTATCGAGTTGTTCCCCAGGAGCAAAGCTTCTCAGAGGGCTACGCCGGCATCTTCCACTTCCAGGTCAGAAGCAACCATCTAATTCTCATGTATTTCCACAAAGTCTTACATTCAGTCATTCCTTCATTCCTCATTAGTGGATTTATAACATTACTCACGTATCGAGAAATAATCCTGATGAAGGTCCTTGGATTCAAATGTGTAAAGTGTGTAAAAGCTATAGGAATGTCATCGGCTTCTGATCCTTGATCCTTAGCATTGTTTCTCCTCCCTGACCTCATTGTGTCCTCCAGTTCTGGCGCTATGGTGACTGGGTTGATGTCGTCATTGACGACCGCATCCCGACCTTCAACAACCAGTTGGTCTTCACTAAGTCTGCCGAGAGGAACGAGTTCTGGAGCGCCCTGCTGGAGAAGGCCTACGCCAAGTGAGTACTGAGCACATAGAGGAGAACAGAAGAGGTTTTACACTGATTGTTTACCTTTGACTGCTGCATATCAAGGACAGGTCGAACTTTTCTTGACAACGACAACAAGTTGGGTCACACACCTTTTTATTTTTCTGTATCGGTTTGTAAATTAATGGCTTAATATTTTTCAGCTACATAAATCAGTAGATGTTAGACATTTCCCCTACAGTTTTAGAATTGATTTCTTTCTTGGTTCCTGTAGGTTTTGTGTGCTGCAGTCTTGTGAAATCTGACTTTGTCTAAGAAAGTATTAAGATTGGGGCTATCTAAATCAGTTGTGTTGGATGTAATGTAAGTCAAAAGTTTATGTTAATCGTTTTATGTGAGCTTGTTTTGTTTTTTTTAGCATGTCTTAACATGTTTTACGTATTTATTATGTTTTGTGTTCAAGTCTGTGTTTGGTGTTTTACCTGACTGCAAGGTGACAATACAGTTGAAGTGGAAATGCTCTCCCCTGTCTGTGTCCAGGCTACATGGCTCCTATGAGGCCCTGAAGGGTGGAAACACCACTGAGGCCATGGAAGATTTCACTGGTGGAGTCACTGAGTTCTACGAGATGAAGGAAGCTCCCAAAGAGCTCTACAAGATCATGAAGAAAGCTCTGGAGAGAGGCTCCCTCATGGGATGCTCCATTGATGTGAGTCAGACATGATACAGAGGTTGAGAGCTTTAACACGTGAAGTATTTTGCATCTGTAACTGCACCTAAAGTAATGTCATGGTGCATTGAACACAGCCTGCACAGCAGTAAAGTGAGAGCTTCAGCCACTGGATGTCAGCAAAAGCAAGATTTTCAGATGTCGTTATGTTGCTCATTTAGAATTATTGTTATGCAAATTGATTTAGACTGATGGTATTATCTGCATATCAGGTTTATTTGCTAATTAACACCTGTACTTTAAATAAAATGCTGGATGTGTTTCTCTCTTTAAATCTTTTTTTGGTTCATCATGGTCTGTTATGTGTTTTGTGTATCTGCAGTCTCTGGTTCCAGCTCGCTTTGAGACGCGTACTGTGACGGGACTCGTGAAGGGTCACGCCTACTCTGTGACGGCAGTGGAGGAGGTAAAGCAGGCCACTGAGCAAGATGACAATACTGAGTGTAGTTTTTTGTAATTGTTTCAACTGTGTGGCTCTGCAGAGCTGCAGGACAAATGGTGGAGCAGGACAACAGCACAGTAACAAGGAGAGTGTTAGTAAGACACTGGGGGTCACATTAATGTGTCCAAAACAGCAAATTACGTAAAAACAATATGAGATTAAATGTGAGAATCTGAAATATTCCAAATTTTCAACAGTGTAAATCTTCTCAGCACAAGGAGTCTAAAGTTCGTCTGGTGCGACTGAGGAACCCGTGGGGTCAGGTGGAGTGGAACGGTCCCTGGAGTGACAAGTAAGGAGTTTTTAACCAACTTCACCCCAAAGTTTTTGATTTCCAATTTTACTGTCTTTTGATCAGCTTTTGGTAATTTAACATTTTTTCTCCTGTTTCCTAAAGCTCTAAGGAGTGGACCACACTGTCAAAGACTGAAAAAGAGAAGCTACAGCATCAGAGTGCTGAGGATGGAGAGTTCTGGTAAGTGGCATATTTATACTGTAATATTATAGCTGGAACATGTGGATCTCATGTTCACATGATTTGAATAGAAATTAATAGAAAGCAGTAAACATCTCCAAATAATACATGACATTGGTATTAAATATTTCAAGCTCCAACAGTCGAAACTCTTGATTAACGCCTGTGTGAGTGTGTTTGCTGACATTATGAGGAAAGCAAGAATTTTATTGATATTTAAAGTTACTACAAGGAACTTTTAACTGGTTATAAAACCGTTTTATGATGCCTCTGATGCCTCTATATGACCTACATAAACAAATGAGACCATCAGCGAGAAAATGGGCTATTTCTATATAGTTATTCTAAATGCCTGCCACCAGGTCGGATTCCCCACGAAATCTGATGGAACGATTTACAGCACGCCAACTGGAAGACCCTATGTTTACGTTAAATGTTGCATTGTAGCATGAGGGAGTACAAAGACGTTACTAGGACAAGGGGAGGACATTTCTTTTCATTTGATGATGTTAAAAGTAAAGTTAGACTTGTTGTTGGACGAGAGAAAAAGACGAGAGAAACAGAGAAAGAGCAAGCTAGCATCTGTCTTTCACTCGCTTCCAAAACAAATGCACGTGCTACCCAAGATCTTTACGACACGAGGCGGTGGTGCTCATGGGAAATGCAGTCTTTATTCTGGGAAAACACTATCACTTTTGTCCACAGGAGCCACTAAATCAACACTTAATGAAAGTTCCTCATAGTAACTTTAAAGGGAATCAAATGACGTCAGCTGTAGAGATTTTAGCCAGGTATCCATCCTGTCTTGGTCTTTTTTGTGCCCGTACAGGATGTCATTCGAGGACTTCAAGAAGAACTACACCAAGATCGAGATCTGTAACCTCACCCCTAATGCCCTGGAGGATGACAAGATCCACAAGTGGACTGTTTCTGTGAATGAGGGCCGCTGGGTGAGAGGCTGCTCTGCTGGAGGCTGCAGGAACTACCCAGGTATATTACTGTAAAGATTCACACAACAGTACATTCCTTTCTCAGACATTTGTGACCCCAGAAACAGGAGAACTGTGCTGGCTTTAAATATGGTATCAATTCTGATGGCTATGTTGTTTTGGACTGCTGTTCTTTATACAGATACTTATACAAAAAAAAAAAGTCAGGTGTTTAAGAGCACATAAATTAGAAAACAAAGCATGAAAACGTTGAAATTGAGAAATTAGTATAGAAAGGACAAAAATCACACTTGTAAAAACCTCCTAAATGTCTTGCAGACACCTTCTGGACCAACCCTCAGTACCGCCTGCGTTTGCTGGAGGAGGATGATGATCCTGAGGACAACGAAGCGGGCTGCACCTTCGTGGTGGCGCTGATGCAGAAGAACAGGCGGAAAGAGCGCAAGATGGGAGCCAACCTCTTCACCATCGGATTTGCCATTTATGAGGTGTCCTGTTCGGTTTTCATTCATCATTCAGAGATTGTGGGACACTGAATTCTCAATGTTTGTTTAAACTTGCTTATGACTTACAGTGTTTTTTTTAAATCACATCAGTTCAGATGTTTTATACTGAAAAGTCAGAAAACTTTCAAACATGTTTTCTTTCTAGTAAATCCCATAATTCTCCTGGACCAAACTGGGAAAAAGGAGATTTTTGAAATTGCTATTTGATCTTGTTATTTGTTCTAGTAAATTTCACACCATAATAAAAATTTTGGTTTTAATTAACACCCCATTTGACACAAACACTAATGTCTTCTCTGTCTGCCCACAGGTGCCAAAGGAGGTAAGGACGGCGTGAAAGAAACTCCCACAGTGGAGCACCAGTTTGCAAGTTAATCACACATCATTTGTTTTCCAAGTTTGATTATTAACTTTTAATGAGTTCTTTAATATAGTTTTATACTTGAGTAAACTTTCTGAATTCTTCGTCTTTAGCTTTGTGTGTGTATTTGTGCATTTGTGTGACTTTTAAGCCTGTTTCCATCCTACGTTTTCTAACACTTAGTCACTTCTCCTCCCTCCTCTTCTTCCAGATGCACGGGAACAAGCAGCACATGCAGAAGGACTTCTTCCTGTTCAACTCCTCCAAGGCTCGCTGCAAGTCCTACATCAACCTGCGTGAGGTGACCCAGCGTTTCTGCCTGAGCCCCGGAGAGTACGTCATCGTTCCCTCCACGTACGAGCCGCACCAGGAGGGAGAGTTCATCCTGCGAGTCTTCTCTGAAAAGAGGAACACCTCAGAGTGAGTGGGTGAGGGCGCTCAGGGTGGCCTGCAGGGGGCGAGCTGGGCTGCGTGAGGAGGGAATGATGCACAGTTTTCCCCTGTTAGAATAATACAGATATGTTTGTTAGTATGTATTTAATTCAGCTGATGTTGATCCTGTTTCTGAGTAGGGCTGGGTATTGAAGAACAACACAAATCAATACCATTAGAGGATATTGAGAGGTTTTAGCTGTATCAATATCAAGAGGTTTTTTGTAGTTTTAATGCATTTCTTATTATAAATAAATGGAATATGACCTGATTCTGTTTGCAGAATCATCAAGTCAAGTTGAAATTTCTAGTCAAGTTTTAATATTTTACAGTTGTACTCCAAAAGAAACATTTTAGAGCCCTGACAAATACTTAAAATATAAAAACCTGCATAAAACTATTATAGATCAGTTTCAGACAATACCCAGCCCTACTTGTTGATATGTAAATTAACAGCAACAGGATTTATTTAACCTAGAAAATAGCAAGTTTAATGGTATATTAGACATTCACAGTGCAGGTTTGTTTGTTTGTGATTGGGGTGGGATTTGTCGGGTGGGGCTTGGTGGGTGGGACAAAAACCAACAAGAACAAACCATTTTAACGGAGATTTGATTTGTAGAGCTCGAAGAAATCGGCCCCAGTTCGAAGCTGTTATGGAATCTTTTTTAGGACAAGCGACTTCAGATTTGGGCATGCACTGGTAAACTTTCAAAAATATTCAATACTGCATACTCCAACCTCAACAAACATCCAACTGCTGCCCTGGAGGACCAGACAGCATGCGGAGCCGGCCTGAACTCTGACGGACCAGGACCTGGCTGTGAATCAGGCTGTGATGGATGTGCAGTAAAACAGGCCCCTGTGATGGGCTTTGAATTACAAAACTTGGCTTTCGATCTCACACGGGTCATTTTTTGCAAATAATATGAATTCAATGCCATTAGGATTAAAATACGTTAAACACCAGATGAGTGTTGTGAACCCCTCCCATCTGATTCTGTTGGTTTTGACCTAGATTTGTCTAAATAGCTGCACACAATCAACTACAGGTTGATATTAAGCCTTATAAAATCAAGGAGATGACACCTACTATGACCAAGATTGCCCAAAATAAGAAAAATGAGGAGAAAATACTAGAAGAGACATCAGGTGGTACTAAACTAACACATTTTATTCACAGCTTCTTTAAATCTTTGTGGAATGGTGTTATGTGAGTATGTGAGTATTTAAGCCTTCAGAAACGGTGTGATAAAGATACACTTGACTATTTATATAATAGTGTATAACAATCTGATGAAAATAACACTGGCTGTAGTAAACAGATAAGTTATGGTCCAGATGAGATGTTGTTGTCACCATGGTGACTAATGTTTATTCGTCTTCACCCAGGGAGATAGAGAACAGGATTGAGGCCGATCATCCAGTGGTAAGTCTCCTTCCTTTCCTTTCCAGAGTTTGTGGAGTTACAATGTTAGAAGTGTCTGAACATTTCTCTGAGAGAAGCTACTAATACATCTTTAGTTTTTCATTTTCTTGAAACCAACATGCATTTTCATGCATATGCACAAAACAATGCAGTATTCTGCACCATGTTGCCCACCAGTGTCAATGTCACATCAAAACATTAAAGTTATTCCTTCAACATGTTCACCCAGCATCATTATTCTTAATGCTAAATAATATAAAATTCCTAATTTATGCAGCTTATACTTGTGCTTGTGCAGTCCTTCACAAACTTGATCTCCGCATTTTTCCTTTTACATTTTCTTCCCCCTCTTGTCTCTTCATCTCCTTCTACTTTGCGGCTCCATGACGCCTCAGCCGGCGCCGGCCTCGGCGGGGGAAGAGAGCGAGGAGGACCAGCAGTTCCGGACCATTTTTCAGGAGATAGCCGGCGAAGTGAGTACAGACAGAGATTTTATAATTTTCCCTTCTCTCCTAATTGTTGTAGCCGCTAATCATTGACTGTGTTGATGGGTAATACTGGCATCATAATGTCTTATTCTGAATTTTACAATAACTCTTGCAGGACATGGAAATCACAGCCAACGAACTGAAAAACGTTCTCAACAGAGTGATCACTAAACGTGAGTCTAGTCTAATAAACTGACCTGTTACCAGTTTTTCCATGTCAGTCACTGCCCTTCAGTTATACTGTAAGGGGTGATTCAGGGTGATGCTTCGCGTCACGGTCCTGCAAACCCTGCCGGGATTCATTTCACAATAATGACCCACTCGCTGTACATTATCCTTTACTTATTTACCTCTAAATCTTTTACAGCTCTCTCTCTCTGTCCTTTTGTTCCCTCCAGATAAGGACCTGAACACAGAGGGCTTCAGCCTGGAGAGCTGCAGGAGCATGATTGCTCTGATGGACGTATCCTTTGTATCGAGTGCATCGGGCTGGCTGTGTTGTCTGTAGGAGGCACAACCTGCCGAGACCCATGGCAGGGTCTGTGATGGAAGCTCACGTAGTCTAGGCCTCATTTCACCCCACAAACACAGAGACATGTCGTACTTTCATTTTCTCAGTATCGAGTGTGCTTTTTTCCCCGTGACCTCTTGTGGTCTTACCCAAAGTGTTTGTTTACTCTTTAATTAGAATAATTAACTTAATTGATGTATTGTACGTTAGTGATGTCATTCTCAGACACACACAAAAACATAACATTATTTTGCTGCTCAAATGTGACACTGAAATTCTCCCTCCACTCAAAAATGTGTTTTTCTTCTCGTTCCTTCAGTTGGATGTTTGAGCTTCACTGTGCAGAATGATGTATGTGCAGAGTTTGACGCTGGGCGACTGTTTTCAAAACTCGTGTACCCTACGAGCATGATTTGTGACATCACAACTAATTTGGAGCCAATCATTTTTCAGTAAAATAGGAGACATCTTGTGTCCAACAGTTAAACTTAAAGTTAGAGATATTTGCATACATTCATATGTTCTGGATTTTTTACCGAGGGAGAAGGAGGAAATGTTTATATTTAGAGCCGCAACTAAAGCTGTTCATTGTTTTCTCGATTAATCAGTCTTTTGGTCTAAGATTTAACCTAAAATGTCTTGTCTTCTCCCGACCAACAGTCCACAATCCAAAGATATCCATTTTACTGCCATAAAGGACTTAAGAAACCAGAAAATATTTACATTGTAGAAGCTGCAACCAGAAAATTTAACTCAAAATGTGACTCAAAACAATTAATCTGTTATCAGAAATAAATCTCTGTTGATCGACTAACTGTTGCAGCTTCAGTCATTTTAAGGACTTTGTGCAAAAACGTTACAAGACAGAAATTATTATTCAAAGCAGAGTATTTATAAATATATATATCTTAAAACATGTCTGGAGGGGATTTTTAAAATGTTTTTAACTGAAATAATGTTTTAATCTAACAGAGCAGTACTGACGCTCCTTGATACGTACATTATTTCGGTCTTAACTGCTTCGTTTCAGATGGATGGGACAGGCAGACTCAATCTTCAGGAGTTCAGACATCTGTGGAATAAGATCAAACAGTGGCAGGTGGGACTGCAGGTTCCCTTCTCTCTCTTTATGTTTTCATGATAGCGTCATCACTTTCTCACTTTCTCATTGATGTCGAACTTAATCTTTAAAGACGAGCGAGTCGCTCTCATCAGGGTTGTTGTCGACACATCAAATGCACAAATGCTCTCTTCCAGGGAATCTTTAAGCACTATAACGCAGACCAGTCTGGTAGTATCAACAGCTACGAGATGAGGAACGCTGTCAATGACGCAGGTAATAACACCGATAGAAGAATTAGAAAATCTTAAAGGGTCAGTTAAACCAAATTACTTACACCTGGTGGTATTTATCTGTGCAAATATTTTAGATGTTGAGGGATCCGTCTCAGATTTCTCCTGCTGCCTGAATATAATGGAGGAGAATTGAGTTTTGTTTTATTCAGACTAACCAGGACTGTGTGTCTGGAAAAACTTTAGCATTATAAAGCAAAAACTATTTGCAAACAGGGCCAAACGTTTCTTTTTGTTTAGTTTTTTGTGATTTGGGTGAACTGATCCTTTAAGGTTAATATATCACAAAACCTAAAAAAAAAAATACTTCTGCACAAAAAACAGATCTGACTTTAAATGTGATTAACCTGCTAAAAAAAAAAAAGATTTTTGATGCCAATGTTCTGTATTTTTAATTTGGAAAGCAAGCATCAGTCTGTATCTGATCTCTGAAATATTAGACATATTCTTGCAGTTCATCAGTCATGACCTTATGTTACCTCATGACCTTTAAAAGGTCATTTATTTTTTGTTGTAACATCACATTTCCTGGGTTTTAATGTAAACTTGCTGTTTGTAGACTGTAGGAATGTGCTGCAGATGAATTTACAGCTTGAACTCATCCTTTAAATGTTCTTGTCACTGTACAGTCATGTGTCTTATGTCCCGCTCAGGCTTCCGTCTCAACAACCAGCTGTATGACATCATCACCATGCGCTATGCCAACGAGAACATGAACATCGACTTCGACAGCTTCATCAGCTGTCTGGTTCGGCTTGAAGCCATGTTCAGTAAGTCAGTGCCTGAAACACATCACCGTACTGAGTATAAGTAGAGCGTCACCTGACATACTGAAGGTGAGAGAGGATATTTTAAAATGACTCCTCCAGCCTGTCATCACTTATTTCACATACAGTACTGTTCAGGTCAAATTTGACCTATTTATACATTTGAGAGCAGTAAAAACACCCTAATACACCTTTTTTTTTTTAGCCTGAAATGTTATAAGGTTTCTCAAAGTTACCCAGAACTGACTCTAACTTTTTTTTTTTAATTTTTGTACAACTGATTCACATTTTTGTAGATACTGCAGATAGGGTTTCAGGTTCAATTTGACCCGTATTTATTCAAAAATGTTGCTTTCTTCACATTCAATAACATTCAGTGAAATCATGATGGTTGTTAAGTTTCCTATTTTATGTAACATACAACCATAATATGTTTTTTCTCCATAAACCTATAGTGTAAAACCTCAAGTATACTCTGCTCTCTGAATGCTGAAATAAGGATTAATCACTAGTTTATTAATGACTAATGAGGTATTTATCGATAAATAATAGAGTTGTGGTTCAGAAGTTTGGTATAGAGACTCATTATGAGGACAAACTGTGAAGGGTCAGAATGTGAAAAGTATCTGTGTGTTAAAGACTGAAGCAGCTCTTTCACAAACAAACATCACACATTTATTCATTTTTTTTTATTCCATTATGTGTGAATTTTTGACACACTCATACAGTCCAGCCAAGCATTGTTCAAACCAACAGAACTTCACTCTGTTGTAGCTGAGTTTCCAGAAATAAGTTGTGTGTATGATACTTAATACATCCAAAATGTTTCACTTTGATTCAGTAGTTTTTAGTTTCACTGTAAATATCAAACAGCTTCGATATAGAAGTGGAACAATCTGATACAGAATAGATGCAATACTGTCCAACCTTAAAACGGCAATAATCGATATTTTTCATAATTACAATGTATGAAATGACAGCGTGTAATGTCCGAGGTGTTGCTTGTAGTGATGAACCTACAGAGAATTATCACCCGACTCTGCTGCTCCTCTTGGCTTTATGGAAATGTTTAGAGAGTTTCAGCTCATTGTTTAGCTCTCCAGCTGCAACTTTACTGTTTCGGTTCATTCTCAGCGCTCACATAGTGTCGTTTTCAGAGAAAAAGCTCTAAAAATTAACTATACGCTACCTGCTCAGCACCAAACAGCAAACAGACACAGTTAGCTGTAGACTAGCTGGTGAACATAGTGGAGCATTTAGCAGCTGAAGAGTCAGATATTCCCCTAACAGAGCTAAAAGAGAGTGAATATTGGACTTACATTCACCAGTTGGACAGAAACATTACTCCTAATGAATGATCATTTTCAAGATATGAACTTAAAAGTGACCAAAAAAAAAAACAGTTAAAGCAGGTCTAAAGGGAAAAGTAGAGGAAACTGAAAGTTAAGGGGTTAAAAGTCAGTTGGCACTTAAAGCTGCACTTGGCAAGATTTTTATGTGAGAATACACTTTACTGTATTAATCACAAAGGAGTGATGCAGTGTCCCAAACTAAGTGAGACTCCATTGATTCAGTCTATTTGTCCGGATTCTGGAGTCACATCCAGACACTCTTGTTCCACAAGGAAGTTAAAAATCGGTATCTTTGTTTAGCACAATAGCTCATAAAAGACTGACTAGCGAGAAAAAACAACTGTGTCTTGTTTAAATGTAGGGATGACACCCTCTACCCGTTCTTTAAGCACTCTGCTGTATCTTTGCCTAACGAGTCACTGGCCCTCCTGTTTGGTTAAACATGATTTTGAAGCCACCAGACGGTGTGTTTTTGAAGTTTCCTGGTGTAACGTTCAGTATGTGGGCTGAGGTGGATCACACTTGAATTGTATTGAATCATAGTTGCAGTGTTGCAATGTTTTTTCTCTCTAGGGGCGTTCCAGGCCTTTGATCAGGATGGAGATGGTACAATCAGACTCAGTGTCCTGGAGGTAAGTGAAGAGCTACGACAAAACGCTACCTGTAAACCACACGTCTCCACATCCACAGTTTCGCTTGTGCAACATAAGTTTTCCAATATGCAGACAGACATTGATTATTTTTGGGCACCGTCCCTCTACATAAAGCATCAAAATGTTCTTCTAAACCTGCTAAATTATATAATACACCCTTTTCCCCATAAACTTTATTTATAGTATAACATTTTAGTAGGATAAATAAATAGGTAGTGTGAGCAAATTAAGCATATTTAGAGTAAATGAGGGCAAAAACCAACAAATTGTAATTGTTAATTAGTCTTAATTAGACGGTTTTCACAGATTATTATTCAGAGAAGAGGAGATTAAGTCAATATAGTTTTTAACATCATTCATGGAACAGAAAATGATGGTTTTCTTCTATTGAATTTGGATTTATTGGATGTTGTATTTGGCAAGAAGCAAAAAAAAAAAGAGTCCTTTTTCTTAAAATCAGTATATACAATAATAACATTTTCAAACCTCGAGGAAGTTGGTGTGGACACACAGGAAATAACATCCACAACTCTACAACAGATATAGCTCAATAAGCAGCTGGTCTTACAGTCAGTCTTACATAAACAAGTGAAAAGCAACTACTAGTCAACGTGATGGAAAATGTTTATTTGAACTGCATGAAATCTGCCAGTCAAATTGTTCCACCTACAGCGTGTAACAGCTCAACATCTGAACATTATTGGAAGAGTTTTATTCTACAAGATCTTGTGTAAGGCAACATGTGATGCAGTGGTTCAGTTGCAAGATGATAACTGGAGAAGGAAATAAGACAAAACAACATCCGACAGCAAATATTTTCAGACTTTTCTCTCCTCTTGTTTCCTTTTTAAATACTGAACACAGTTTTACCTCTTCAGGCATCTAAAAATGATTGAACAGTCTGATGGGAAAATCACTCTCAGATTGAACTTCTCACAACTCATAAACATACATGCTGGGATGAGGGATTATTAGTCATCAAGGGGAACTATCGCGCTAATGATTACGGCTGATCTTCACCTTATTGCTAAAATAATTGAATTACTGTATATCGCACTCAGGAA
Organism: Thunnus albacares; assembly: GCF_914725855.1. Taxonomy (NCBI): domain Eukaryota; kingdom Metazoa; phylum Chordata; class Actinopteri; order Scombriformes; family Scombridae; genus Thunnus; species Thunnus albacares. The sequence continues at coordinate 24,063,589 of NC_058120.1, forward strand.
GATGAACATATGTATCAAACTACTGTTAATTCAACACATACTTCCCCAAAATTAAACACTATGGAGTTATAAATGTATATGATTGTTTGTAAAGTTGTGCATCACAGCACATTACAGTGAATCGTAGCTGAGTTTTATTTGCTCTTGATTGAATTTCTCATCTTAACTCTAATATAAATTCATGGCAGGTTGAAATGTTGCATTAATAAAAACTTGTAAACTTGCAAATTTCAGTGTTTCTGACACTTTGTTGCTGCTTTTTGTCCTCTGCTCATTATATTGACCCGGTTTCCTTCTTCTCCCTGTCTGCAGTGGCTCCAGTTGACCATGTATGCCTAGAAAGGCCCATCTTCTCCCAGGTGAGCTCCACTCCACACGAGGACCAGACAAGCCAGCCTTTACCTCATTATTCAGTGTGCCCGACCGCCGTTAGCTCTCATCCACTTCACCTCCAGCCTTCCCTCCCTACCTCCCCCCCCCCCTCCCCCTCCATCCCTCCCCCTCCATCCCTCCATCCCTCCCCCTGCTCTTTCTGCTGCAACATGTGCAACCTTCAACATGCTTCTCAACTTCTCTTTCATACTTCTTCCTCTTCTTCTCAGTTCCCTTAGTCTCGCCTTTGTCCTCCCATTATCACTGAAATTTCAGTCTCTCCTCTCAGTCATCAGCCTCGTTTTCATCATTTTTTTTTTTTTTTTTTTTTTTTTTTTTTTTTTAAAGACAATCTTCCTGCAACAAGTGTACCGCACTTTTCTCAGGCATCAAAACACACACAACCTCTTTTTTTTCTGTCACAATACCTCACAGAGCCGCTCCCAGAAATCCATTTCTGTACTAGGTCACTGTTATCTCTATGACTGAATTTTTGCTCCTTCATCCACCCCCCTTCCTCTGTTATCTTCTTCCTCTCTGTTATCAAAACTGAGCAACGAGGGCATTTCTTCCTGTATCCATCCCAGTGAACTGGGCTCTCTGGTGGACAGTGAATAAACTTGTGAATCACTCCTACACCTGTTACCTTTCTCATAACCACATTTCTAAAGGATTTCATTTCCCGCTGGAGTTTTTTTTTGTGGGCCCCTAGAATCAGTCACACGCACCCCAACTAGTGACGAGGCATCTTATGTGCTCCAGTCCTGTGGATAGCACTCCCTGGTGGACAAACTCAGGCTTCTTCTGTTCATCTCAGCTCCAGCCTCCCATCCATCCCCGACAGAAAACCCCTGACAACTTGTCCAGTCTGACAGTGTTTCAGCTCTGCATGTCGATGACGGAGGAGATTCGAGAACAAAACTGCGGAGCCGACGAAGATTTTTCTCAACACCAAACGTTCGAGGTTAAAATATGGATTTGAAAGAATATGGCTAATGGGTTGGACTGCAGCTTTTTTGTGATTTTTTCCTATTAAGGCTTTGGTCAAATGAGTGTACTGCATTTTTAACCATTTAAAGAAAATAAATAAATAAATGTGTAGTTATTGGTTTGAATGCGTTACCAGTAGTTTTGACTTTGAAATGTGTTTTATTTGGACACAGAAGACTCACATGAAATCGGCATATAAAAGCATAAAGAAGACAGGAAAAGGTTTTATTATGTTGCAACATTTTTTTTTTATTATTATTATTATTATTAAATCTCTTCGATTGCACTTTCTTAAAAAATATCTGTTCACAACTTTGATATAACAACTAAAAAACTTAAAGAAACTCAGGAATGCCAGGTAAGAGGTGAACTGCATGCTTTCCTCTAACTTAAAAAAAAAAAAACGAGCTGGTGAGGCGGTTTTTAGAAGACGGCGGCTGTGAGAACGTCACGTTAACTCGGCTGAGAATTCATCCTCGAGAGAGGACACAAAACAACCAGGAGTCATAACCACACCAAGTACGCCAAAGAGAGCATCGGCTGGGCTATCGCACTGGTTAAAAGTGGTTGATTATTCCTTTTTTTTAAAAAAAGTGGCTTTGCGCCTGTTTTCAGAGGGGAGGGGGGGGGGTGAGGTATGGCATGGGAGATTAATCCTAATTCTTTCCTTCAAACTCTTCCATCGAACACCTCCTCTAAACCTTCACCTCCTTCATTAGAAAACTATCTTCACTGTGGAAAATAGAGCTCCAGCGCCTTCTGCTCGATGCCCCAAAATAATAATTAAAAAAAAAAAAACATATCCAAAGTGGAAATTATGTGATAAAAACTGTACTTCACACTCACTCATGGAAAACGGGGGTTCCCTACTCGCCACTCTTTGGACAAATAGGAAGAAAAACTCACACAGATAAACATGTTCACATGTATGAACACACACACACACACGATCACGTCTTGGTTCTGTTATCACTGCAAATTGTTAATTGTCAAAATGGCCAAGTCACACAACACTGCACCACAGTCCCTCAACACCTTTATCTCAAATGAGCAACAAAAAAAAAAAACAAAAAAAAAAAACAAAACAAAAAGAAAAGAAACGTAATCCGAAACCACAAAAAAAAAAACGAAATAATTGTTAGAAAGGATTTTTCTGAAAATAAAATAAAAACCAAACCAAAAAAACAAATAAATTTTCTCACCACAGTGAAACTCTTAAAAACAAATAATCACGACTGCTGACTTATTCACAGCCTGAGAGACTACACCGTGAATTTCCACAAACACTTTCAATCACTCGTTACGAATGATCGAACGAATTATGTCAACTTCATAAAAGAAAAAAAGAAAAAAAGAACTAAAGGTTGCTCAACAAGACACGTCACAACTGCACAACAACAATAAAAACATCTCTTTAACCCATGCCATATTGTAGCCAACCAACCTGGAAAAAGATTATTGGTTTGACTTGCAGTTTCAACAGAAAGCATAACGTTCCCTCTGATCCCGGCAACACTGAAGTTTCTTCAATTAACAAAAGTCACGTGTATCTTTGTCTTATTTTGGTCAGTGAAAAGAGGAACTGCAGTGTTCATGGTCAGACAGAAAGAGAGGAAGGCCTGTTTGTAGAACGTAAAAAAAACAACAACAGCACAACCAACCCTCCTTTTGTGATTGTAATATGGTTGGATTCCAACACCGAACATAAAGGATGGAGTCGTCAGACGCCACTCATCAGGCTCGACAGGAGCTCTGCTAAGTTAAGTGGGTCCCAAAAAGATCCCCCCCAATATGGGAGGTTAACAGGGGGGGTAAAGGTAACAAGAAAGGGGGAAGAGCTTGACGGGGAAACGACGTTCCCACCGGCCTTAAGGCTCCAGTTCAGTCTCCTCAGCATGTTTCTGCATGTGCATGAGCATCCCCTGCAAAAAAAACAAAAAAAAAACAGTATAAAACTCCAAACTGCATATAAAGAAGCTCTAGAAAACTAAAATTTCAGGAGTAAAAAGGTTTATTATACCTGCTTGGAGCTGTTGCGTGCACAGAAAAACTCTTCACAGTTTTTCCAGCGGCACTTGAACGTCTGGACGTTGGCACAGGTGTGGTCGCTGATCAGGTGCTGCTGCAGATGCTCCATCAACCCGAACACCAACGAACAGCCGTTCCACTGTTAACGCAAGACACCATTAACCACTAACAACCAGGGACACGCTCAAAGAGTCAGGTTCACGTTAAAGCCTGGCTTTAGCTGCAACAATTAACCAATCAATTAATTAATTATCTGAACATGTGAACATCAGTTTTCTTGATTTCTACCATTACTGTAACATACATACACCCAAGTGAAATCCAGCCACCAGGATAAGCTGAGTAAAAGATATTTTTTCTTATTTTACATCACCTGCAAAAACTCTCTTGATCAGCAACACATGTATTCACGTCTTACCCAGCAGCGATAGTTCTGCATCAGGTTGAGCTTGACGGCCTGCACGCTGCCATCGTAACAGCCTGTGTAGATCTGAAACAGCAGATAAACACAACTCACGGTTCATATCTGGTCTTTAAGCTCAAAAAAAAAAAAAAGAGTTGATTCTTTGATGGGTTACAGACAGGACTGATGATGAGTGTCTCCAGTATGTCCGTTCAGATGACTCACCATGTTCTTGTGGATGCCCAAACACATCACCATGTCCTTGTGTCCCCCGTAGACCTGCAGCTGCTCATGGGACTGAGGAGAGGAAAACTAATTATTTCAAATGTTCTTACTTAGATCAGATTTTTTGTTTAGCTTTAAACATGATTGTTCACCTCCTATTTTAGGAAACACAATCGCACATGTATATAAAAAGACAACATGTCAACGCCACAATTCAACATCAGTCTGGTGTCAGTGGGCGAAGACGTTCATAATAACAGATGGTTTGAGGAGGCACACCTGCAGATCAAAGACTCGGACCAGCTTGTCGAGGCAGGCGGTCACCATCACCTTCCCCAGGACGGCCACCACAGTGACGGCGTGACTGTGGCCCTTATAGACCCGCACCAGCTCTCCTGTCTGTACAGTGTGTTAGAGAAAACAAAGTGTGACGTAAAGAGAAACTATTAAAAAGAAGTACAGTATAATAATATTAACTTCGTGGTGATGTCACATCCTTTTGTGTAAGAAGAGATGAACAGTTTGACTCACGTGGATGTTGTGTGCATGGACGCATTGATCACTGGAGCCGCTAAATACCAGATCATTGACCACCTGAGAGCAGAGGACAGAGACAATGAGGTGAACAAAAACTAACACTGCACTCAGAACATGTAACAGGGAGAGAAATTTAGTCTTAAAACAGTAATTAACATTTAAATTACTTTAACAGATAATCCTACATTTCTTTACATTTGTATTTTTTGTATCTTAGTATGGTTCCTTGCCTTTAAAATGCATATCTAACAACACAGGAGATAAAAAGCATCAAAACTTCTTGTGCCTGTTTCTTTCTGTGTCAATACTTTCTTTTTCTCATTGAGACAATCTTGTTCCTTCTTAAGTCAAACATTAAGTACATTAAGAAGCCCAGACATCTCCTACCTTCATGCAGAGCACAGTTTTGGTGTGTCCCTCCAGCGTGCGCAGCAGGAGTCCGTTCTTGGCGTCTCTCACGCTGATGGTGCTGTCGTAGGAGCCGACCAGCAGGATCCTCCTGGCTCCCTCCTGCGATGAGGCCAGACAGCTCACGGCCCGCGGCCCGTGGCACTCAAACACGTCCATCTGCTTGTTTGTCTAAACCAACAAAGAATTTATAAACTAAAGATGAAATGCTCTGGAGAGAGAACGCCACCTCCGGTCAACAGAGCTGAAGACGTTTCATGATGCATTTTAAATCAGTTTTGATTGCAGGTTTTTTTTCCAAATGTTTGCAAATGTTCAACTTAAAGACAGCAGGTGACTTGACCTCAGTGATGTGCACCTACTGCAGCACGCTGTGTAATTCTATTGCAACTGTTGTGATAATCAATTAATCATTTTGAACCATTTTTGAAGAAAAAATGCCAAAATTCTTTGATTCCTGCTTCTCAAATGTGATTATTTTCTGGTTTCTTTAGTCCTCTATGATAAACACAATATCTTTGGATTTTGATGTTGGTTGGGACAAAGGAAGACATTTGAGGACATCACTTCGGGTTTTGGGAATCGTTTTTTTAGCATTTTCTGACATTTTATAGACCAAACAAATAATTGATTAATTGAGAAAATAATTGTCAGATTAATTGTTAGTTGCAGTTTAGATTCATCACTTTTTTATGGGTAAAGAAGTTTTCATACAAGTGTTTACTGTGAGTCAACATTTTGGGGCTGAAGATGCAGATTTAGATGGTTTTTTTTTGATCACTTTGTTTATATATAATTTAAGTAGCTTTTCCAGACCTGCTAAACAACATCCAAGTTCTGTATCACTGTTGTAACCCAGACAGAATAAACATATTAGTATCACAGTAACAGCAGTATTACTGTGGAGGGTTTTCACTGCTTATTCCATGTTGTGGTTCGCTGCATTTCTCACCTTGAGGTTAAAGGTCACCACGGTGCCGTTAGCCAGACCAGCGTATAAAATCTTCCAGCGGCTGTGGAGGCAGAGGACTCGGTCTGACAGAGAGAACTGCTGCTCCAGTTCTCGTGTCTGCGGACATGAAGGAACATCAAACATCACACAAACTGAATCCAATAAATGCTTTTTATGCTTCATTACCTGGTGTATCTTTTTAGGTTGTATCCTTTTTTGTTGTTGTTTAGGTATTTATATGTATTTATTAAATATTCCACATATAGTTTTTAAAAATATTACAACCTTTGACTGTTTTTAGCTTTATGATTAACAGCATTTTTCTTTCTTTCCTATCAAATGTTGTTTGTGTATCTGTTGATCTTACAGAGATAATAAAGTTGTATTGAATTGAATTGAATATTAAGTGTAAATGCAGTGATACTTGAATTACAGTGAATTAAAACATCTCTATAAATTTAAATGCAACTTGATGTAAAGAGTGAGACATTTAAACAAAGACATTTTTATACGTCACTTATTGTGATTCACAAAAATGTTAATCTCTATAACAGATATCTGCATATGAATGCAGAATCTGTAGCCAACAGGACAAGATTTTGGTACCAGAAGTGTTCTGGTTACCGTTTGTAGTCCGTTGCATGAGAGTAAACAGTCCAAGTGGAGATCAAAAGAGGCGGAACGCATTGGTCGAAATGCAATCTCGAAACCCATCGGCTATCGTCTGACGATAATTTAGCTTTTTATTAGCTTTCTTTTCATATGCAGATATCTGTTTATAGAGATTTGCCAAACTGTCATCTGGACCGTCTCAAGTTGCTAATCGGACTGTAAACAACGACCAGCACACGGAAGAGGAAGTCTTGGCCCGGATATCCATTATACAGATATCCACTTGCCACATCGGAAATATTGGCTGTTCATCAGACAGATAGCCGATGGGTTCCGCGATTGCAAAAATGGCAGTTAATGATCAATAAGAACAGGACAAAGAACACCATAGAAGAAGACAAGAACAACAAAAGTCATGTTAAAGTTCACTAAACGAAGTACATTTTTGTCACGCAGACGTCAACAAACCAATTAATTTGTGGAATACCGTAAAGATAATTATGAATCAGATGAAATGGAAGAAGATGTGTGTTTTTACCTTGAGACTGTAGCAGCGGATGGTCTGGTCACTGGAACCAGAATAAAGGCGGTGATGAAGGCAGGGAGCAGCGGACACAAACAGGCAACTCACTTTAGAACTGTGACCCTCAAACACAGCTACACATTTATGGCTCTGCAACAGCAACAACAGAAAACAGAAGATTATACAGACGTTGCATTCAATGAAATACAATTTAAAATAAGAATTAATACAGTTGTGGATCCAACAAGACAAACAGCGGCAGGGCTCCGTCGACACTCACCACCAGGTCGAAGGCTTTGACGGTGCGGTCTCCTGAGCACGTGTACAGCAGCCCATTGTGGATCTGCATGGCGTTCACCGCCTCCTGGTGGCCCTCGAACACTCCCTCAGTGGGAATATCATCTTCACCGTGGTCAGAGGACGCATCTGGGAAATGCAAAAATACTTGTAGGAGCACAAGCATCAACATGGCAGGAAAAATGTATGTTTAGTCCATTGCGAAGTGCACACACGTTTCTCTTTCTCCATAATCTGTTTTAATGTAGAAATTCAAAACTCCTTATTTCCCCTACACCTACTTGGTATCAACTTCAAATTTACAGGAAAATTTCCAATTAATCATTTTGTAAATGTAGTTTTTGTATGTTTTTGTTCTCCCAAACGGTGGTCCGGACATGAACATTTAAAGGAGGGAGAAAACAACGCTCAACATGCATCAGGTTAAATATACACATTCTCAGAAAGCTGTGTCGTTCATCACTGTCATCTAACAGCTCTATGAATATCTTGCCCATAAAAAGTAATTTGGGTACTCCAGAGTCTATTTTAGCTTGGTGTTGGAGTATGACATTTCTAATTCTGGCTGCTCGGTTTGTGATAGGATTTTATGTTTGGTGATGTCCTCAAACTTTAAGGACGAGCGTGGAGAATTTAGTGGCGTCTGGCAGAAATGGGATATAATCTTCATAAGTATGTTTTAATTAGCGTGTAATCTCCTGAAAATAAGAATTGTTGTGTTTTTGTTAAGCTTAGAATGACCGCTTTATATCTACAGAGGAAGTGGGTCCTCTTCCACGGAGGCCGCCATGTTGCACCGCCATGTTTCTACAGTAGCCCAGAATGGACAAACCAAACACTAGTTCTAGAGAGGGCCTGTTTTCTTGCAGCCACCATAGGTTCTCCTACGCACTTGAGGGGGGGGATTACATTAAGACAAACGTAATCCCTTATTTTTAAATGCTAAATGATTGTAATTAATCAATTCGTGATAAATTATACAAGAAAACGCTTTTAGAAATATAACCTCCTCTGTACCAGTAAGTTGAGTGAAACAAGAAATGCCAAGTGCTATCAAAGAAATATAACTTAAACTATAGCATAAGTAACTCTAGAAATAAACGTACCTGATGAGGCCTTTGTTATCTTTGGCAGTGGTGCGTCACTGTGGGGGAAAAAAACAATGTTTAATACAGAATTATCTGAGATGATTTTGGAAAAGTGCACTGTAAATTATTTTTTTTCTTATGTTTATTATTAGTGGGTGTTTGCTCTCCTGCAAACACACCTGTGAGAGAACCTGGGGGTCATTATAAAACAAAACAATCTAGTTTTTATACGTTTTTTATTTTGTTGTAAAATGCATTAAATCAATAATCTAAAATAATTGTTAATATCCATTTATAATCGTTCTTCTGATAGGCTGCAATGGAGAAGTGTTTCTTGTACAAATGCAAAAAATAAATTGACAGTGTAATTAAAATGTAAGAAGAATTTGAGTCTCACCTCTCAGAGGATTTACACACTTCCATGTCACTGGTGGAGGTGACTTCGTTGCAGGCCAGGCTCTGTGGCTCAGGTCTGGAGGAGTCTGGGACCTGGATGAGGGGCTGCTGACAGACCGCTGTGACCTCCATGCTGTCTTCTGAATCAACGGTCACTGTCTGCTCAGCAGGGGCCACCTGGGGAAGCATCATCTGTTTGAGAGACTCTGTGTCTAATCTCTCAAGTCTGATGGCTGGTAACAACCACACAGATGCTTCTTTGCCCCCCTCCATAATCACAGCACCCTCTCTAGGCTGAGTGGAGGTACTGACCTGAGAGCCACCACTGGGTCTCCTGCGCGGTCGAGGCCACCTCGGCCGGGAGGCTTCTGCGTCCACCTCGGTGTCGCTGCTTTCGGGCTGCTCCGTCCCTTGAGCCTTCTTCAACACCTTCCTCTTCTTCAGCTTTCTTACTCGCTTTCCGCTCCTCAGTTCAGAGGGAGAGGCTGGCATATTCAGGACTGAAAGCACTGAGGGGGTTTCAAAGGACTGTGTGGTTGAACACTCGGCAAGGCTTCCCACCTCAGAGCCCCTCCTGCTGGCTGAGAGAAGCTTTACGGAGGCTTTGGAGTCCTGCAAAGTGAGACAGTTCGTTGTTGCCTGTGAAGCTTTGTCAGTTGTCTCAGACATTCCTGACAAGCTTTCTTTGCAGTCTACAGACTCTCCAAAGCTCTCTCGTTCATGTTCTCTGTTAGCTTGGTACCACTCTGGGTTTCTTTCAGGAGATAGCTGCGAGTCAAGGGTGGGGTCTGCAAGAGTTTCAGAGGCACATAGATCAATACATTGCAGATTTAACTTACATGAACAATGAGAAAATGAGAGGACATTTTTGAGCATTTTATCAATTTTCCCTTAAGAGGTACAGTATATGTTTTAAAAGGTGCCACGTGGACTTTTCTTGTAAAGAAAGTTATAAAAAGAGCCAATGTTTTGGATATTTGGCCTTTCTCTGGCAGGTTGTTATGTAGCAGTAAGTGTCAGGAACTCCAGAGGCTACCTTTCATTGCTTTCTATTATGTGTTTTATTAACTTTAACGCACTTAATTGAGTCCATGGTCAAAGTCGCTCTGCAAAGGGAACATTAATATACTGAAACTGTGCATTGAATGATGTTACCTGGTGGAGATGCTGAAACAGGAGCGACCGGCAGCTCCGGAGTGGTGCTGTGAGCACAGTAAGTTGTGTTTTCCACGTGGTCCAGCTCTGAGCTGACACGGACAGGAGACTGGGGCTCCTGCTTGATTACTACAGGCATGAAGGGAAGGCTGGAGGAGGGAGGGGAGGCACGCTGGGCAGTCTGAGTAGGACTGAGTGCGGCAGAAGTGTCCGTAACAGAGGAGAGTGTAACGCAGGAGGGCATGTATGGCTCAGCTTCCACTGAATCCATCTTTTCTTCTTTTAGTTTGAGCAGAGGTGCTACGTCTAAACTACCTGCATAAGAAGAAATCACACAACAAAAGGCTCATTTCATGTCAGTTTGGCTTACTGCACTCATTATAAATACATCATGTGTGTGGGCAACGTTAGCACAAATTGGTTCCAGCATAAATTGGTTGCTATAATTATTGAAATTTGTAATGACATGCAAATTGTGCTACACTACACATTAACCTCAAATGTAGTTGAGTAGTCAAAATGACTATTTAATGTATTTATTGCAAAACAATTTCATGCATTTCATACTAAGACACGTCCTTACCTTGCATCCCCTTTAGTAAGTCGATGCGTTTGTTTCTTAGTGTGCTCATCTCTACAGTCATCTGAGAAAGACCAAGCCATACAAAAGCCATCAGGAAGTGAATATTACTGCTTCTAAGTGAGTGCTATGAGGTTGATGATTAACTTAGTATCATACTATTGACATTTGCAGAAAAAGCAAGGACAATAAGTAGTCTAAAGGCAGAGACTAAAAATCAATAATTATTTCTCTTTTTAAAGCACAGACTGTCATTGTTGGACAGTTCTACACCAGGTACACTCTCACTACCACAAAAATGGAAATAATAAAGCCGCTGGCAAGAAAACAAATACTGGATAAGCTCTGTAAACATCAGCTTCAACTGCACAACAGAAGCTCCAGGAGCAGGTAACATGCCAGGAGACAATCAGCCACTCAAACAGACAATACTAACAGTCTCTTTCACACATGGATCCAAATAAAAAGTGTAGGGTTACACGTGTGCTTTTACATTTGTTGTTTGCAGACCCACCTGTTGTTTTACCACCATGAGTCGCTGCACCTCCATGTAGGCGGCCTCCAGTGCCGCCCGGGCCTGGATCAGGTTGGTGTCCACGGTCTGCAGGGAACGACTGAGCTCCTCCTCCCGCAGAGACACAGCCAGCAGCTGGTCGATATGAAAACGCTCTGAACCCAAAACATACAAATGAAACTTTAGCAACTGGGTTACGACACAACTCTGGATTTTAATGCCATATGGTGACTTTAATTCTAACATATAACCACTTTTATGGGATCTCCTGGACAGATTTCTTGGTAAAAGCACCCAAAAAAGTGAGATCACCCAGAACCCAGATTTGTCTGTACAAAAGATACTGACCTCTTTTGGATTTGATCTTCCTTCTTTTGTTATTGTGTTCCAAGCAAGACGTCTCTGGGCTTGGGACATCCTGAAAGGCAGAAAGAAGAAACAGTTAAAACTGTGCATTCTGCCTGTTTGCATAATACGAATAAAAGTGATACTTGTTTCAACACTTTACTCACTGCAGCTGCTCTTCGCCTCTTCCCTGTTCCCTGACCGTCCAACTGCTCCGTCCCCGAACTGCTGTCCCCAAGCACTGAGTCAGATCTCTGGAGAGTCTTCACTGTCCCCGATGTTATTTTTTCTGGCTGCCTCTGCGCTTTGGACACATAGTGACCAAGCATCTGCTCCACCTCTTGCTGATTGTCTTTCCCTTGGGCAAATAAAGATTTAGGAGAAATCAAGGCTCCCTGTTGTTCTGGGCTGCGGCCTTCTCTTTGTGCCGTCTCCTTTGACATGTGGGATGGAAACAAGGCGTGAGCGGATGCCGGCACGAGGCTGCTCTCTGATAAGGAGCGTTTGCGGGAGGCAGCCGGGCCAGAAGTGTCTGTGAGTGACTCCCACTGGAAACCCTCTAGCAGAGAAATGTCATCTTCCTCCTGGCTCTGGTCCTCCTGGTCGTATGGCACCATCTCTATCCCAAACCTAGAGGGACACAGGACAATAAAGGGAATTAAAAAAAAAATTGAAAGAATTTATCACTGCATACGTAAACAAAAAATATTAAATGTAAGCTCAATATTTCACCTTGGCATGCCTTTTCCTTTGTCTTGCTTCTTCCTGACCTCCTGATAGACCTGTTCCCAGTTCACATTGCGTCGGGACCCGGAGGAGCTGATGAGCTGCCGCACAGTCGGTTTGAGCCCTGAATCCTTCTCGGTGTCGCTTCTCCGTGACTCGCTCAAGTTACGGACCCGTCTGGCAATGTTCAGATTGGGCTCGTGGCCACCTGTTTTGCTCTTGGAGCTGATGTGTTTGGTCAGGTCTCGTTTTAAGACAGGAGGCAGGTCAAGTTTCGACAGACTTGATGCGTTCGACCCTGAGACCATTTGTGCTTCGTCACTTCTGGAGGCATCACTCTCTGAGCCCTGCCCCGCTTCAACAGCCTGCATGGCCTCACCTGGGGCCTCTGAGCAAGTTTCCTTCTCCAAGCTCTTCCTGTTCTCCTCGTCCTCCCTGCTGGAGGTGGCAGCTTCTGAGCTCTCCACGGTAGAGGTGCTAACTTGCAGTGACTGGAGAAACTGGCTGCTGTCTGAAGACGACAATGCAAGCTTTTCTTTCTCTTCTCCGTGAGGAGAGGGCCTGATTGAGTCAGGTAACGTCTGTTTAACTGCATTCTGCCTACAGCTGTTCTCTTTATTCACTCCGACCTGACTCTGTACATGATCCCTCAGCTGTTCCTCCACAGCGTGCCGAGTCATTTCCAGCTTGTTGTTACTGGAGCTATCCAAAGAGCCCCTCTTTTCCAGCACAATCTCTCTGGCTTTCTTCAATGTTTCTGGGAGCTGCCGTTCTTGCCTTGATTGCAGTGGCCCAATAGGAGGGGACTTTATTCCACTGTGCTTTGTAGTTGACTTTGATTGTGGATGTGCTTGACTGGAGGCCTTACTGTGTTGAGCTCCACTGTTGAGACCAGGAACTGGGGAAAGCTTCTTCTCTTCATGAAGCAATGCTTTATTTGCCTTCTGATTGGAGGGACCAGATGAGGAGTTCTGTTGGCCGTCTTTCACACCACTGCCGCTTCTACTGCCGCTGCTACTCCTATCTCTGGGCTTGTTTTTGGGGTTCTTTTTCAGCTTCCCTTTCTCTTCCACACTTTGTCCACTAGAGGTCAACTGCCCAGGTTTCTGTTCAGGTCGAGAGTGCCTGATAAAGGCACTGGTTTCTGGTGCTTTTTCCTGCTTCTGGGGTTTGGGAACTTTGGGATACTTCTCTGATGAGTTTGATAAAGTGTCTTTATGGAGTACAGAATCAAAACCCTTTGTGACTGGATAGGGTGACCAGCGACAGGCTTTGTCCAGCTTTGGATTGCTACCAAAGGTCTTAGAGCTCTTAGCGCTGTTGTGATCACATTCTGCATTTTGTTCCTCCCCGTTCTGAAGCCCATCGCCCTGCTGATCTCCCCGGTCATTGCTTGTACTTTGTAACTGGTTGACAGCAGCGGTGAAAAAACTTGGTGGAGATGGATACGTGGGAGGAGGCCCCAACAAGCTCAGAGGCCGGTTCCTTTGTGGGTACTGAGAAATATTGTTTCTGCCATAGACCCCATTACTGCTGCCTGCATTGCTGAGCCAGGGCAGTCGACTTTGCTGACTGCCAGATAATACACCCTGATGCCACTGTTTGTTGCCCAAACCCTCCTGGTTGTGCAAGCTTCCACCATGCAACTCTCCCGACGCCCATTTCTGAAAGTTAGGAGGCTCCTGAGCATGCCAGGTGGCGCTTTTTCCCTGTTTATTGTTCTGCCAGGGTCGTGCATCCCCTGCTCTGGCACTATATCGGTTGCTCCTGTACCATGAATTGTGCTGACTGGATCCTACGCACACCTGCGAAGGCTGCTGCCAGCCACTCTGGAGCCGGAAACGCTCCTTGGCTTCCTTTAGCCTCCTCTGAAATTCCTCCTTTTTTCTTCGTTCCTCCTCTTCTTTTGCAAGTTTTGCAGCAGCAGCCTCCTTCTCTTTTCTGCAAACAAAAATACAGATACAGATATATATATAGATATGTATTACATTAACCTATATTCATAATGTCAGACATGTAGCTACCATGTCAAAGAGTCAGATAAGGAGTACACATGAAAATCTGTAGAAAGCTCAGTGGTGATGAATGCCCTAACAAGAAATGTAGTAAAAAAAAACCTGCAAAAAACCTGCAAAAGTAAACCAAAAAAAAAACTTTGGACTGGGAAATTGCATAAGAAGTATGATTCATACACACTTCAATGTGTTTAATAAGACTAGGCAACCCTGGCAACCATGTGAAGGATTGGTTGACTGCATGACCTACGGCGTTGACCTGCAGAAGAAAAAGATCTGGCATGTGACTAGCTGACAGCTGAATGCCAGCGTTTGCCTATAACGGTCTCAACACATGTCACACTTTCCCAACTGCTCCAGTCAGACATTTCTCTTCCAGTGAGACAGTGAGGTCAATATTGTGTGTTTTCAGCCAAAAATGCACACAAAAGGTGTATTACAAGAGGTGGTCTCAGGACACCAATTAATAGAGGTTTATGTTTTTAAAATCCTAAAAACAAAAAGTATATATGAAAGGAAAGTTCTTGTAATTTATTCCAGAATTCAAAACTCACAGCAAAGTTTTTGGGTTGTGTTTTGTCACTTGAAAAGGGCAGAAAACTCGAGGCAGCATGTGTCTGAACTTATCTGTGCACTCATGATATTTTTTAGGCTTCGGTCCTGACATACGACTCCAACTGCCTCTCAAAGTGAAGCAGCAGCTAAAAGAGGCCTATGAGTACCGCTGAGCAGAATGTGACTATACATGGCTTATGTACAAACACACATATGCTTGTGAGTTGTTACCCACCTTTTATTTGTTATTAAATCATGAAATCAATATAAACATGGACTAGAACTGAATTATTAATTAGAGAAATATTTTTACAGCAATATTCTTTGCTAAAATTGAGTTTACAATCAAGTGCCAATTTGTTTTCTTTTTACTAAACATACTCAAACTTCTAATTTCTTATATCTGCAACACAAGCAATTCAAAAAACATTTTATCACAATGACTGAAAAGGAAATAATTTAGGTTTTCACCTGTTTACAGTTAATATCTCAATAACAATTATTATGAATTTAACAACTTCTAGAAAGCTGCCGACTTCACAGAACATGTAACACCTACAAGTTAACAGTTTAATAACATTAAAGAAGCTGCATTCAGTAGCATGAGCGTCTTACCGAAGCTGTTCTTTTCTCTTCTCGATCAGCTCCACCAAAGCCTGGTCAAAGTAGTCCTCGTCGTGGTCATGCCCGGCGGGTTTTTGTTCCGCGGCCTCGACATTCTGCTTGTGCGTGGGGCTGGAAATGTGGCTGGCATAATCGGTCAGGCTCACCACGGTTACCTTGCACACTCTGCACTCGTGTCCGCAGTCCCTGGGGAGGGAAGGCGAGAGCGGGCGTTCAATCGTTCCTTCAGGCATCGTTCTTATCTAGTCTGGTTTGGTTTTTTCCTGCCTGCAGAGCCTGCAACAATGCACGTTGGCTCTACTTTCTGTTACTTCGAAGTCTAAATAAAATCAGGAGAGGAGAATACTCAACACTCCTTGAAAAAACAACTTGTCCAAATTCTCTATTCGTCACAGATCAGGAGGTAACTAACTTATAATTTTCTCTTGTTTAAAAAAAAAAAATAAATTAAACTCTTTAGCATCCTGATCGTATTTTTTCCTTTCTTCAGCAGGCCATAGATGGCAGGTTGAGGGCAGGAGGAGCAGCTGTGCCCAGGCAGCGAGCTGATCTAGTTGTTAATGTCCAGCCACCACAACCAGCCATGCAGCACAGTGCTGGGACGCTTGGAGGGGAGAGAGGCACGGTGCCCTCAGCCTAGTGCGCTGTCATGATGGTGTCCGCTGCACTCTGAGACTCTACAGAAGGCAATGTCTGTATTTGACTTCACACTCATGTCCGAGAGCCAGGACCCAACCCCCCCCCCTAGTCCGGCATGTGTTATTAAAACAGGCCCCAGACCCTGCTGACCAATCCCAACTAAAGCCTGTGTAACTGGAGCCTTGTGCAGCTGCTTACAGTCTCCGCTTCAAAACCTCTCCCAAGTATGTCATCCTGTGACTCCGATATGACCAGTGACTTTCCTGGCTCCTTCTCAATTTCTTTCTCCAATCTGTGTCATGGCATGTTGCCATTTTCTGACCTCTCGTGCGGTTGGCAAACTCTTTATCAATAAGATAGAGTTACTTTCTTTTTTGCAACGTTATTTCTCAGCTGCGGTGTTGGGAGTTAAATTAGTAATGATGAACTCTTTTGCTGGAATTTCAATCAGTCAGTCAGCAATGCAGACTCAGCATAGACCTCACACAGACCTGTATCTAGCTATAGATGAAGTTCCTGCATAATTACAATGGTTGGCACTTGCAAAGTGTTTATATCAAAGTTTTTATAAATTAATCTGAACATGATGATTGAAAAGATGCAACTGTTGCATGTCAAAGTTCACGACATCCCAGTAACTTAGAAAGCACAAGCCCGAGCCTGAATCAGTATTTGCTCGACTCAAAAATTTTTCCAACTCAGCGATGGGCCAAATACTTTTAGTAATCTACATGGGAGTCACGAGATAGCCAGTTGCTTTCTATCGGTCATGCCTGTTGTTCCGGAGAGATTATGTCTAAATATATATGCCACAGTTGAGACAGCTGCCCCTATATCCACTTGCCCAATAGCTGTGATGAACACGTGCCCACGCACACGTGCCTCCTAACCCAAATAGATCCGAATAAAATCCTTGAATCAAAGTCAAAGATTTTATATTAACATTAATAAGCGCAAAAAGTGTGTCAAACAAGATGCAATTATACTCAAAGTGATGATTCACAACGTTGACCTAAATATTACGACTCTGATTTCAAATTATGAATGTTATTTCTGATTATTTGGGAAAATAAACTTATTACACGTTTTTTTGTCTGGTATCAATATCTTGCTGACGTTCAGGTTATCTGAGGGGAAACAACTCACCGGCCTTTGAGCTTCTCCAGCTCACGGTGGTGCAGCATACTTCTCATGTGCTCATCCATCTCCTGCACATACACATTTTTGTTTAGTTAAGTGATAGATAGAAGGGTCGTTTACATGTCCCAGCGATGTAGAACACAGGTGACAGAGATACAGAGGAATGTTGATGCAAAAGTGCAAAGGATGGTTTAAAAAAGGTGTAATAAAGCTGTTTAAAAGTATATAAACACAAAACCATGATAATAATGTGCATCAGGTAGTCTAGATATGTGTACAACATCATAACAGAACTATGATAATACTCTATCAATCATATGTCAGACAATTATTATTGATTTTGTCAACAACTGTGTAACGCGAGTGTCCACGCAGCCTGACTTCCTGATTTGTATTAAATTAAAATATCACAATATTTACAAATTGACAGTGTGAATCATATTTGAGACTACATTACCTGCTTGGACACGTGGACCGTTTCACACAGGATGCACTTTCTGTCTCTCGCCATTTTGACTGCAGGTTGAAATCCGCCCATAACTGTAAACAGAGAGAATTGATTAAAATAAGATAATTCATCACCTACAGCTTAAGAAGAAAGCTACAAAGCTCTGTGACACTATCATGAATTATAAATTAGGGCTGCAACTAATGATTGTTTTCATTATCGATTAATCTGTTGATTATCATCTCGATTAATCAATTACTTGTTTGGTCTTTAAGATGACAAAAAATAGTGAAAAATTTCAATCACCATTACCCAAAACCCAAGACGCAACCTAAAATGTTTCGTTTTTCCCATCCAACAGTTCACAACCCAGAGATCAGACAATATCCACATTTTCAAAGCTGGAATAAGAAAATTTTTAGCATTTTTTCCTTAAAAATGACTGAAACCAACAAGACAATTATCAAAATAGTTGGCGATTAATTTTCTGCCGATCGATTAATTGACTAACCGTTGCAGCTCTATTATAAATAGTCTGATTCAACAACAGTTGGATATGTTATTATGAAAGTATGTTGTCTGTTGGTGAGGGGAGCTCAAGGCTCATTTTCTCTTGACAACCACACCTAACTATTCAACAACATGCCTCGGTGCCACAGCCAAATGCCAGAACAGAGTTCAACCTGGACACTGGTCTAATTCCAGTCTGCTGATAGAGCAACTCTGCAGCCAGCAGCAGAGCCATGGCAGCACCAGAGCTATGTCTGGACTTGTTTAACATTCACAAACTAACGCCAACCAAAAGTCATCTGGTGAAGTTATGTCTGTGGGCGTTTAATTCCTCTACACTAACAGCAGTGCATTATCAAGATGCAACTGACCGGGTGGAGACCCTGATCTATTTTAAAATGTTTCCGGTTCATGAACTTTGGGATGGATAGAAAGTTGAGAGAAAAGCTTTAAAGACTATCTGTCATTTTCTAAATAACCTTTGGTACTGTCTAAAACCAAACCACAAGAAAAAGCAAAAAGGAAACATCACTCCCATCTCTATTGTTGAGGTTTTGTAAATTGAAATATAAAATCTGAAGTTAGAGACACGGGATATCAGTGTGAACATCCAGCCAAGTTTGGTTTCAGGTGCATGATAGATGAAGATAGATTCACAAAGAAGAAATACATCTGCAGTAAATTATTTTATAAATTATAAATAATTAATGATACTTTAAAAAAAGCTACTGTCTAGCACACTTTGTCATTGTCACTTTGTCTTCTGAGCCACTGTCCTGCCTTGCCTGTAAGTCACTTTTGATAAAAGCATGTAAATGATTTATTTATCTACAGTATGCAATGTTTTGGCCACACAGACCCTTCTCAAGTATCAATCTAACTGGAAGTCACACATAGTGTCATTAATGTGTGCAAAGGCATCTTTTTCTAACTCAAATCTGGCTGGTTCCTAAAAAAGACTTCTCAAAAAATAGAAAAACTGGGACTCTCAATGTCCCACAGCCAAAGACCGACAAGGCTAGGTTGAGGATTTTGAGTGGCTAAGAAAAAGAAAAACGAGTGCAACACTTGTCCTATTACAAAAATAGCTATCCTTAAATTATATTAACATATCGACAGGTCATCTAGGTTGGCCTTCACTGGATAAAAAGCACAAAACTCAGGATCTATGTATATAATCGTGTAGTAAGACTGAGCCTGGGTTTTCTGTCATCTTGATGTGATGATGGCTAATATGGCCTGAACATCATGCCAATTCTACATGAAGCAAGTGCCTTTTTTCCATCTGAGTACAACTTTACAACTTTTACCATATACAGTAACAAATCAGCACACTTTATTATAGAATAGAGTCTAATAATGACCAAGGGTAAGGTCTGGAAATCCCATCGTCCCCATTAGTTAGGCCTATATTCTGTTTATAACTTTATGAAGACCCTCACAATACCTCCATCACCATTTCTCTATTTATAATATTAGTATGGTCCATGGGTCATGTCCCCTATCCGCCGCTGAATCTCGAGGGGCAGCAGTCAGGACATTGTTATATAACGTTACCTACTTCTGTACAGTGATGTTAGGTATGATTCACAAGTTTAAATGTCTTTCTTGATCAGGAAGATGCTGACACACTTGATGAAGGATTATATTCTGGTATCATCCACATGAAACTTTCTTCTGCAAGCCTCAAACCAGACAGTTTGCCATTTTGGCTAAGTTAAATTAAAAGATACAGCAACAAAAACATAACATCGGGTTCTAAGCTATCTGGCGATTAAAGTTAGCCGAGGAGTTCATCATCACAAATCGGGTATCTTTAATATTTTAACATGTGACGTTTACATCTAGCGCTACTAAACAAATAAAGTTAGTCAGCTGGCACAACAATTCTTCAATAACAGCTGTATTACAATCTAAATTACTCTAACCCAGATAACTTTCTCAACGAGCGAAAGCTTGTTTAAGTTGTTTGTTGTTAGCATAGCAGTAGCTTAGCTGTTCAGTTAGCAGAGTAGACATTCATTCGTGTCTTCATAGTAATTTGCAAGAAAAGATACCAATCTGCACGAATCATGAACTGTTAAAAATAAAAAAGACTTCTAACAGAGTTAACTTTGTCTTGAACTGTTAGCTAAGAGCTACAACCAGTTAACGTTAGCAAGCTAGCAACAGCATGCTAGCCAGCGACAACAACATAACACCACCAATGTATTTAAATAAGTAACTGAAACTGTGAGGGAGTACAGCTAAAACATAATGTTTTTATACATTTTAAACTGAGATATGAGTGTTTGCTACCTTTATAATATCCGTGTGTGTGAGACTACTTCATTTTCTCATCCACCGCTGAAGCTAACAACAGCATCCTCCTCGCCCCCAAACTGAGGCTGCGTTCAAGAACATCGGTGTTCAGGAAAACCGGTTTACTGCCAAATAATAGGTGAAATCCAGGTAAACCAGTTTATAGGGTAGTAACACAATTAACTGAGGGCATAAGATACATTTGTTTTTGGAGAAGTGCGGTGTAATAATCATATCTTAGGCCCCTGAAAAAATGATTTGGATCAATTTCACTATCAGTAACGACAAATAATTGAGATTTACGAGGATATGACTGGGTCCTCAAACATTACTGTGCAGCAAGTACTCAGATTCTTAAGTAACTGCCTGAGGTGGAGCTAGTTTTAACTACTTTATATACAGTAGTGGAGGAAAAAGTACTCAGATCCGTTATTTAAGTAAAAGTACCAATACAGCAGTGCAAAAATACTCAATTACAAGTAAAGGTCATGCATGAAAAATTCTACTTAAGTAAAAGTACATGAGTATTAGCAGCAAAATGTATTTAAAGTACAGCAGTAAAAGTAGTGGTTTAGTCCCTCTGATTGA
Source organism: Thunnus albacares (assembly GCF_914725855.1). Taxonomy (NCBI): domain Eukaryota; kingdom Metazoa; phylum Chordata; class Actinopteri; order Scombriformes; family Scombridae; genus Thunnus; species Thunnus albacares. Next base: position 24,084,560 of record NC_058120.1, read on the forward strand.
TATGTTATTATATATGTCATCATTAGACATCAGTGTAAGCAGCATGTTACTGTTGTAGCTGCTGGAGGTGGAGCTAATTTCAACTACTTTATATACAGTTAGCTAGTTTAGTCCAGTGGTTCCCAACCTAGGGGTCAGGCCCCTGCAAAGGGTCACCAGATAAATATTATCCATTGTGTCAAATCTCCATCTGAAAAGTAACTAAAGCTGTTAAATAAATGTAGTGGAGTAGAAAGTACAATATTTCCCTCTGAAATTTAATGGAGTGGAAGTGTAAAGTAGCATCAAATGGAAATACTCAAGTAAAGTGCAAGTACCTTGAAATTGTTCTTAAGTACAGTACTTGAGTAAATGTACTTAGTCACCTTCCACCACTGCTGCATAGGGACATTTACAAATTTGACTGAGGTGTGTTTTTGTTGAACTTTGTTCAAAAAAAGGTTAAAAATGACGCTAAAATCAAAATAAAGTATTACAGACTTTGATAAGTTATAATTATAATGTAATATAACATTTATCTATAACTTGTCAAATTGAACAGTTTCAGGTGAGATATGTGTAAATCACATATTTAGCTCATTTTAAGTGGATAATTTCATGGCATGCAACATCTCATAAAATTCTCACATCAGTCGAAAATTTAGGCATAAAAATATATTTTTATTTTCTCAAATTTCTGAAAAAACAACATGAGATGTAACATCGATCATGGTTCTCTTCATACGACACAATTCATACATGAATTCAAGTAAATTCAACAATAGACATCCTGATTCATTTAGTAAATGTTAAAATAAAAACAGCAGTACTTGGACAAGTTTGTCCACGACAGGTTTAGCTTAAACACTTGAGAGGTTAAAGGAAATCCCTTTAAAGTTATCAATATAATGATAATGCTTTGATGCTGGCATGAATGTGATATTACTTTTGAAAAACATCAGAAGTAGGAAAGTATTAAAAGTAGGTAGTAATATTCCCTTTAGATTAAGATTATCAACATGAGAACCAATCTAAAATCAAACAACAGTTTGAAATTCACATTTTCTCAGTTTTAAACACACTAAAACTGCCAAACATCCTTTAACAAACTGTCCAACCATAACAAACATTTTGAATTTCTTCAGCTTTCAGCCACATTTTCCTTTATGTGCATATAAAATTGCATTACCAGGAATGTTTAGGAAAACAGTTATGAAAGACTTAATCTTTTGAAATGCAACAACAACAAAAAGAAAACTCATTGAATTCTTGTCAAACTGACCATTTTAAAGAAGTGATTGAGCCAGCAGCGATATTCAGTTAGAACAAATTACTCACTGTTAAATTGTGAGAATTTAAACAAACCATCTATAAAATAAACTATCAGATTGCTGTCAATAATCCTTACTACTGATTACAAGTTCAAAAGGAAACTCAAATCACATCAGTGCTGTTTTTCTTCAGTTATTTGGTTCAGCTCTCTTGCTTTATTCCTCAGAATCCTCTTACGCATCCTGATTATCCATCGAATAGTGAGTTTAGCGAAATTAGCAGCCTTGAAGAGAGCCATGAAGACCCCACAAAGAATGGCTGCGGAGCTCCAGGGATTTGCAGTCACTATCTGTTTGAATGTAAGAAACCCTGTGTTAGACACCGTTAACACTGATATATAGACGAATCAGTTATAACAAGGATAAAACGTCTGGGGGGAACTTACCAACCGGATTTCTTGCATATAAGGATCCCGCCATTCAAAGACAGCAAAGAAGAGCTGATTGGTTTGCTCTGATTCAGGTCTTTTGTCATTGAATTTGACCACAGCAGACTAGAAGATCCGACATAAATGATGAAATTGAAGCTTTTAAAATCAAATTTTCATCCTGTATGTAACTATGTGTAAATCAGTCAGACGTAAATACCTCTTGACGAAACTCGACAGCTTCGTTGCTTTTCCCAGACGTCTTCACTAAAGACATCTTGACCCAGGTCCTGAATCCACCAGAGAAGGTCCACGTGGAGTAATTCCTCTCACAGTCCCTCATGAACTCTGATTTATTTGTACTAGAGAGTCAGAAACCACAGTTACACTTGGAGTAAGTCTTAATGCTTGTGCACATTATCCACTATATGTCTTGTTACTATCAAATAGCTTTTGCGAATCACTCTTCCTTTTGTTTCGTAAGTCACAAAGTAGCAGAACAACATTGGTGCCTCAGATAAGCTGTCAGTCACATAAATGTTTGCTTAATCGACTTTTAAATGACAGGATGACAGGATCAATACTCTGTGTTTGCAGTTACCTTTCAGTCAAGTGACTAAAGTTGGAAAAAAGCATGTAGGTGATGGCACTGAAGTCCTCCTCTGTTTCATTATGACTGAACTGCATGAAGATCAACTCTTTGTTTCTGACATCAGATGGGCCGCGGACCACCAGAGCTTTTTTCTACAACACAGAAGTTGAGAATTAGTATAATCTGTCTTTAAAACAAAGAAATCACTATGGTCCAGTTTCACAAACAGACTGTAAGGTCAACAGGCCAATTTCGAATAGTGATAACTGAGTTTTTTGCCTGTATGTCCACTGGTTTTCAACAAAAGACAAATATTTGTATGTGGAGGGATAGAGAGGGTCAGTGGCCCAGCAATATACAATTCTGAGCATTACTAATATAAAATATTGATAGTGTAAAATGAAATTAAGTTCATATTAATGGATTTAGTCACTTTTATTCTTATATTTGTTCCTTGTCGTTTTGATTAAGGGGGTAATCATGCTCTCAGTTGTGGAACTACAGTTCCCATAATGCTTTGGGGGTTGTAAACAGGATGTCTAATCATTACCATGGATTTAGTGGAGCCCTGTTTTATAGCCTGTATTTGTTTAAATTTTGACAAACTGGACGTACAGACAACTATCACTGGATTACTTTGATATTGAAGAAAACTTACAAAGGTGATGATTCTCAGGCAGGTTCTGGAGATATAGGGAGCTTTTTTTTATTTCTAAGCAGATTTATGGATGTTTATTTGCAATGCTTGATCAGAGATGACGACATCTCTGGAAAGTGTAAGTTACACTGAATCTAAAAATGTGTGTTCAGATTAAACAGAGTTATGATTCAAATAAGGAGTACGAGTATTGACCAAAAGCCTTATGTCTCTCCCTCTGCAACCCCCCTTAAACAACCTTTAATCAATATCTGTGAAACCACCAACTTGAGGTATTTACAACTGACCTCTGTTTGATTTGTGAATGGTCCAATGTAGGTCACTTCCTTAATAATGCAGTCCCCTTTTTGAGGCTTGCCTGGATCCACCAAAGGAGGAATGTAGTCATGGTTGTGATGCCTGCAGCTCAACAGCTGAGCTTTGCCGGGGTACAGAGCAATACCTGCTCAAAAAAAACCAAAACATAATTAATAATGAACAACAAACCAATACATATTGAGACTTAAATAAAGCAGTTAGATTCACATTATTAAAGGATGGGTTCATATTTGGTGAAGTCTATCTTAAAACAAGAGTTAGGTGCCCATATGAACACTGAAAGAGGGTTTTCCTCGCTCTAATCATTCCTCCTGTTCATACTGGCCATTAAAATATCTCCTTCAAATGTGCTGTTGATGTACTCACACTTTATATTTGTGCTAAGCTACGCTGACCAGCTGCTTCTGTCACGGGTTCACCTTCTTAGTGACTATTTTTCATGCTGTTCACCTGCCTGATCACTAACTCTCCAGATCCTGCCACTCCCATCCGCCCTGCAATCACCGCCCATCTCCTCACCTGAGTTTCCCCGCCCATCTCCTCACCTGGATCCCATTATGCTCATCAGTCACTCCTCATATACTGGCCCAGATTCTCACACCCCTTGCCAGATTGTCTAGTGTGTTTGCCTAGCTTTCCAGCATTTCCTCATCTGTCTGTCAGCTCGCCTGTTACCTGTTTGCCAGTCTGGAGATTTGCTTAGTCCCTTGGGTTTGTCTGCCTGATCTACCTGTCTGTCTGGTTTGTGACTCCTGCTTGTTTTTTTGGACTAATTAAAGAAAATTGGACTCTGCTCCTGTCTCTGAGGTCGTGCTTTTGGGTTCTGAGTCATTACAGCTTGCAGTTGTTTCATATTGATTGAACAGACAGAGAAAAGTTATCAGTCTTCTCATTGAACTCTTTGCAAATATTCCCAAAATGTCAAACTTTTCAAGACGCTGCACCTCCAAAACGGCACCAGACATGGCTGTAAGAAGATATGTGATATATGTGAGACAATAGCAAAGCCTCTAGATAAAGTTGTTTTGAGCAACAGAATGACTGTAATTCATTAAGTCAAAGCCGAGTTCAGTCTCTGTTCACTTAGCAGAAAATTGCTGATACTAATAACCTATTAGTGGCCCTAAATTACCCCTAAAACTAACCCAACCTATGTATTATTCATACAAACCAGGAGGGGTAAACGTGTCAACCTCTTTGTAGGTGACAGACATGACGGGATGATTGAGTTTGTCCAAGAAGTCAGAGATAGTCTGGTAGGCCAGGAACGCTGCCACCGCAGTGAGCACCAGGTAGATGAAGATGAGCACCACCGTGAAGACATTCTTCAGGCAGGCTTTACTAAACTTCATCGATGGACTTCTTCCAATGACGTCATCCTCTGCATTTGAAGAAAAGAGCGAAGCAGAAAAATGTTCAGGAAGGTGAATCAATTCATCACCGAGAGTTTTAGACCACCTCACTAAGGGAAAGGCTTTATATAGGTTTTATGGTTGTATTAAGGGTCATTTTACCCAAATACTTAATTAAAATGTAATAATTATGTACCAGCAGTAGTGGCTGACACCAAAACAAGTACATCTAGTGATTTGTGACTATATGTATTATCTTTAAGCTCTACCACTGCCATACACAAATAAAAATATGCAGTTTTCTTGAGAATTTTATCCTCGTAAAGGTTGGAAAGCTTCTACAACAGTATTTAGATCATCACAGGACAGTAAAACCAGAGTTTATCAGCTCGTTAAAGCAGACAGACGATTAAAAATGTATGAACTCATGATACTGTGAGATTCTTTAAGATAAGAGCGTCCGCCAGTCGGCACTGAGGCACGTGTACCACTCTACGGGGTTATCACCTTTTGAAATGCTGCCATTGGGGTCCTCTTGCTCCAGTTCTTCAGTCGGATCTTCAAAAAAGCCTTGAGACTGAGTCTGACCTTCTTCTTCTTCTTCATCATCATCGTCATTAATGAACTGTGATGTTCAAAAAAAGAAAGATATTTTAAGCAGAGAATTTAAGGTTGGTTCATTATGGTAGTGCATCAGTGGAGAAATCCAAAAAATGCTGCATTCAAATTTATACTTAGGTAAAAGATTACCAGCAACAAAATGTTTAGTAAGGGAAGTTCTTGAAACAACCTGTAAAATCATGTTGTTGAAGGTTTAACGAGCTCCGTATAATACTGGTCGGTTTAAACTGTAATAGTGCCTCATGAGTTATGTTTCACAAACGTTACTCCGCAACTACAAGTAATTACCAGGTAAGTGAAGTGAGCTTTAAACTGCATCTCACAGTCTTCATCAGCAAGTTGGACATCTGTCATTTCATAACAAGTGGTTGCAGATGTAAGTTTACAAAAAAGCTACTTAGTGGACCTTGACTGTAGATTATTTTGTCACAGATACTCATCCCAAGGTCATGGATTAACTCAACTGTTTTGAGGTTTGATGGTTCGAGGTAGTTGAATAAAAGTGTACTAAGTACCAGCACTGAGTACCTCTACTTTAGAAAATGTGCACCTATGAAAGCCATCACACCAATGAAAGTGTACTTTTCACTTCTTTTGATAAGATGATCTGTATTTGTGACTCATCAAAACCAAATTATCTGCTATGAGGGTGAATCAATGTGTCCACAATGACCCACTTTAACTAAGTTTGAAATTATGTGAATTAACATTATTATTGTTGTTATTAAAATAAACTGCATTATATATATTAGACTCCCCTTTCTGACTTCTCCAAATCTCATATTGACCTTTTTAAAAAGTCATAAGAGAGTTACAGTTATCATGAAAGACTAATTAGTAAATCCTGATACTGCAGATATATCAGTATCAGTGTGTATATCATCCTATAAATGACAGGAAATTGAAGTATTACAGTAATTACAAAGATATGTTTTGATTTAAAAAAAAAAACTATTTTAAGGGAAACTTATCAAAAATGTTGAGACTATTTATGCTGTGGGTTGTGCAAAGCAAACTAATATTGGCCATTATATCATTATCAGATTTTCTCAATTATCAATATCTGTATTGGCCTGTATCAGTCGGGTTATAATAACTAATGTTTCCAAAGATTAGATGTGAATAATTTTCTGATTTGAAATTTCTCTTCACATAGATAACAGAGAAAAACATAAATGACAAAACTAAAAGTGGTGTCCACTCATTATATCTGGGTTCATACTGTATGTAGTTTTTAATTTACAACTCTTAACAATTCTTTAACAGACAGAAAATACTTCATTTATGGGAAATGCCTCATTATAGAGGTTTTAAGAAATAATCTATTATGCTAATACAGGATGTAGTTTGACACAAAACTACAATCTGTCAGTTCAATGAATTCATAAGAATCTAATTTATTAATATTTTTTGCAAATTAACAACTATAATAAGTGGGTACTTTACCAACCAAACCAACTTAACCCTTTTTCATGTTTTTTTCTTATAATTTGTACCAATTTGCATCAAACTTTCTGTAAAACGTCCTAAAACATGAACCGCCAAATACCTGTAAATTACATAGAACATTTCCAGTAAATTAGTATACAATTAAAGGACCTGTAAATTAAAGTGTTATGTTATTTAGTGAAATTGAAGACAAAGTTCTTTGTTTGTGATGTAATGTAAGAAGTTTTGTTTTTGTCTGTTTGACAAATGTTTCACTGCTGAAACTGTATTTTGTCACGTGAGTCCATGTGAGCTGGACTCTTGTATGTGCATGACACAATAACTAACTCACTATTACCATCAAATATTGCAAACGTCATCATTTCAAGCCACAGGTCATAAAACACACCAGGACTTACAAGGTATCAATTGCAATTTTTTTAACGTTATAGAAACAGTTCGCCAAAATGACAAACCTCCTACAACACTGACTTGAAGTTTTAATGCTTTTAATGACAAAATTATATGTCACACAGTATGGTTGGCTTGAAAAGAATATGGTGCAACTCCAACTTAACTACCAGACACTCAAAGAAAACATGAAGTCAGCTGATTTCATATTGTAGGAAGCTGATCTCCTTCAGCAGCTGAATAGTCACATGATGTCAAGTGAGCTGCACAGTTTGTGGACCGTGACATTTGTTGTGGGAAATTTCAACTAAACAAATCGTCCTCGGATTATTGAGACAAACGTTTCAGATAAAAACTGTGACTACACACACACACACACACACACACACACACACACACACACACACACACAGGCACACGCGCGCGCACACACACACACAGACACACACACGCGCGCAGACAAACAGGAAGCTGTAACCTTATCCTACCTCTTGGTATGACCGGGAGTTTTCTTTCCTGAGCATTCCTCTGTACTTTGATCCAGTCAGCAAAACTTATCTCAGTTCTTCCAGGAGACGCGCCTGGCTATTTGTTCGATATCTGAAAACTGCTTTTAATAAATAACGAATTCATTTTTAAGAAAATGTCATGTCCCCCCCAGGCCCACGTTAAGTTTTCCGCTCAGATAAGGAGACACACACCATACACACGGGGGGTTGGAGACGGCGATAAAGCAAAGGCCCATCCCACGATAAAGAGGCACCTTCAGGCCACGAACCAATAGAAAAGCTCGTATCCTTGACGTCGTTTCCTTGTTTCCTTCTGTTGATACCTAATGCTGCCTTCAGGTGCTCCTGGGAAACTGCTCCTTCTAAGTCAATGGTTCTCACACTTTTTCACGTCAATGACCCCTAAACTGACACAGATTAGACCAGAGACCCCCATTTGATAAGATTTAGTGAAAATAAATTACTCCCCAAACCAGGGGACCCCCTGGAAACCCTTCAAGGACCCCCTTTGAGAGCCATTGCTCTAAGTTCAACGGTCTCAAACAGCTAAAAAGTGAATTGGACGAACATTTCCTGTAAATTTTCTCAATAAACACTTAAACAAAATCTAATTTAAGGAACTTTAAGCATTGAACTATGTAGAATACCCACACACTAAAAATCACTCAGCTAATTTTACCCAATTTGGGCCAATATAGCACCAGCACAACATTAACTTTACCCAGTAGCAATCTGTTACGGTTACACACAATGAGCTTTAGCTAAAAACTATCACAAATATATTGTTTCTTGTACAAAACGATGTGCATATGACATTCAAAAGATACACAAGTTATTAACAATCAATAGCCAACCTTGACATGTAAGTTTGAAGAGAGTAGAGTAGATTATAACAAGCTTTAGTTTGGATAAATAACCGACTGCTAACTCTGATATTTCTGACAACATGTGATAAACACAAAAAATATAATAAACTATAATAATATCACTCTAAAAGAAGCCAGTCAGCATGATGAGTATTTTTACTTTTGATACTTTAAGTATTTCTTCCACCTGTGTAAAACACACACACACATACTGTACACACAGACACACACAATAAAAAGGCAAAAAGTTCCTCAGTTCGACTCAAACTGTGAAGACCATGTGATATGATTGAAAAAAATTGTGAGTGGACCTTTATTTAGGATTGTTTTCACGGCTAAGAATGAACTTTCATGTGACATCTTTTGTTTACGTTTTTTGATCCTAACTGTCATAAATGGGACGCAGCCCTTGGTAAATTCGACGCTTATATGCGTCCGACCGCTAACTTTGATATTTCCGACGACATTAAACGCAGCATTAGCTCTATATAGCAGCAGGGACGTGACTGGATGAGTTTCCGCATCAAACACGTCCAAACTGCCATCCTGCCATGGCAACAGCGCAAATTTTTGTCCTGTTTATAGTCTTCTCTACGACTTTAGCTGAAGACTTTAAATTAAAGTATAAACAAGCCTCCAAACCCGTCCGATTATTCACTGAGGAGGAGCTGAAGAGGTACGACGGCAGCGAGGTAAACTTTAACCACAGCTCAGGGTGTGTTTGTGTCTCTGTGAGTGTGCATCCATCCAGAAATCCAGGAGTGACAACAATGTGTCTCTCTTTTCCATTGTTTCCCTCCTTCCTGTTTTAGGAGGAACTGCCTATTTACATGGCAGTAAAAGGAGTAGTGTTTGATGTCACCAAAGGAAAAGGTACATAAAAATCCACCACTGAAGCTTGGAATGTGTAGTTTCATCTCATATCAACACACTTTGATGTCTCATCTCTTCACATATAACTGTGAATTGTAAAGTCAACTGTCAACTGTTTTAATTGTAAATTTATGAGAAAAATGCCAAAATTATCAGATTACAGCTGCTCAAAAAAAGTGAATATTTTTCTGGTTTTGTTTATCTTCTGTGATAGTAAACTGAATTATATTTTTGGTCAGAGAAAATAAGACACAAAGATAATATCTCTCACCATTTCCTGTAGGACTGCATCTAACAGATATTTCTTTGTTCTCCACCAATTGATTAGTTGTTTGGTCTATAAAATGTCAGAAAATGGTGAAAAATGTCAATCACTGTTTCCCAAAGCCCGAGATGAAGTCCTCAAATGTCTTGTTTTTTCACAACCAACAGTCCACACCTCAAAGATATTCAGTTTACTGTCAAAAAAACAGAAAATATTCACATCTGAGAAGCTGGAATCAGAGAATTTGGACTTTTTTTTTGTAAAGAATGACTTCAAGCAATTAATCGATTGTCCAAATAGTTGGAGATGGAACCAAACAACCTACCAACTAATAAACAACAGTATAGTAATGAATGTGATCACTAGTTACAGCCCTGATTTATTGCAGAGTTTTATGGCAAAGATGCACCGTACAACGCCCTGGTTGGTAAGGACTCCACCCGAGCTGTGGCCAAGATGTCCCTCGACCCGGCAGACCTGACATCAGATACTGTGAGTTTGTGTCATTCTGTCCTGACACCACCTTTGTTTCCCAAAGGCTGAAAATATGTTGGTTGCCATCGACTCCCACGGGTGGGGAGTGCCGACACCTGACATTTGATACGTTAGAGTCGGGTTCAACCCTTATTACTCACTTCCATGAGTAATTCTGCATTTTTGCTTTGGACTTTAGACTTTAGAAAAGAGGAACCAATAGTTAGGAGAACAAAAAACATTAGGGTAAAACTAATTTAATCAAGATTCACCTCTTATTCTGTTTCCATTTTTCATAAGAAATACATGATTCATAGAGGTGAATATTTAATATTATATGATCTATAATTTGCTCAAAATTCTGTAGTAATCTGTAGCAGAAGGGCAGAATATACACCCTAAAATGGATCTTGTTTTTAATAACCAAGTCAAAAAAGGAAAAAACAGAATGCACCTGAAAGCAGCACTCTCACTAACTTTGAGGAGAATATTTACGTCACTATTTTTAGTTTTTGGTCTCACTCCAGACTAGAAATCAAAGATTTATTGTAACACTCTTTTGGCATTTATCATTTTGGATTTTTGCTAAAAAATGTTTTAACTTTTTCTTTCACTGCTGTAATTGACTTTCATCTTTTCATCCCAGAGTTTGCCCACAGAATTTTTTTTTAACTTAAATGTTGTTAATAAATGTAAATGTTATATACTGGTAGTAATAATAAATGTTCTTGATTTTTACATCTTCAGACGGGCCTCAGTGAGGAGCAGCTGAAGTCTCTGGACGGTGTATTTGAAGGCACGTATAAAACAAAGTATCCCATCGTGGGCTACACAGCATCACGCATCCTCAACGAGGACGGGAGTCCCAATCAAGACTTCAAACCGGAGGGTCAGCCTCATTTTCAAATCAAAGATGAGTTTTAATTTTACCTCTTTTTTTTTTGTAAAAGACAGTTATGTGAAATAGTCTTGTCACTGTACAGAAGACTTTGCCTGCGTCCAGATCTTTGAATCCTTCCTCTCCACCAAGTTGAGTTGACTGTTGGAAATAATGACTTGACTTGAATCAGGATCAAATATGCCAAATGCAACATGTGAACAAGAGAAGAAGAAACACGCTGTATATTCCTTTTTACTTGAACTGAAGATTTACGTGGTCCTTTATTAGCTGAGCAAACTTTCATGTGGACTAGAGCTGCAATAATTTATGTATTAATTAATTATTCAGTCGAGAGAAAATTAATCAACTATTTTGATTGTCAGTTAATCATTTCGAGTCTTTTTTTTTTAAGAAAAAATACTCAAATTCTCTGGTTCCTGCTTCTTAAATGTGAATATTTTCTGTTTTTTTAGTCTTCTATGACAGTAAACTGAGTAAGGTGATTTATTTTTTACCATTAACCAACGTACATTATATGTGGCTTCAGTGATCTTCTACACTTGTCAGAACAATATAAAATTATTCCACCAATTTATCATCACACTCCTATTACACTGTCAGACTCAGTTCTTTTTTAATGATAAAAAGTCCAGAGATTTAGTCTGTTTATTCATTCTTCCTTGTCAAAGCACACTGCCTACATTACCCACAATGCCACACAACTCAATTCACTCGACTGTACAGATTCTGGTGTGTTACGGGAGTACCAGTCGTATTATCGAGTCGCAAGCCTCAAGAGGAAACGAGGAGCGGGAAGTCTGGTAACCTCACTTCATTCTAACTCCACAACCCCAGATTTATTTATTTTCAACCTTTCAGTCTTTTAAATTGGAATATATGTATCAAACTTCACACAGCTTCATCTGGGGCCACAAAAGACTTTATACAACTTTCTTCACATATGTAGTTTTACTCTCTAACACCTGTAAACAGACTTTCATGTGTAAAATTAGTGAAGTTCCTTTTTTTATATCTTTTTTTTTTTTTTTGCAACTGTTGTGGTGGTGGTACCAGGCGCCTTTGATTGGCAGAGCGTAGTGGGCGCGAGGGAGTGTAGACCTTAATGAGGGAGTTCAGGTAGGCAGGAGCCGTTTTAGTTGCTGTTTCCAGTAAACAATTTCCAGTAGTGAACACAGAGTAATATTAAGTTTATGGGGAGGTTTCCACCTCAATATGAGCCATTTTTGGCAGCTCCAAGACCTAAAAGAAGAAATATTTTCAGAGAATAATTAGACTTATTGGATGAATCTTTATTTAAAAGTAAAACATGAGGAAAAAGTAGGAATAGAGGTTCTAATATGTCAGTTAACACATCTGTCACTGTGGATGGATGAATACATAAGTTCCCATTCACAGTACTGAGAAAGCATGGATCACACTTGGTCTATCTGCGTAGACCAGACCAGATGCAATAAACTAAACACAAAGTAATCACTCCTGCTCTTGAATTATGGTACGAAATGTTGCCACTAACTGTATTACGCTCAATATAAAAATGATGTACCATAAAACCCCTCTGAATCTGCAGCTCTGTGAATGTTTATATGATCAGAATCAGTTTGTTTTCTGTCTGAGTTTGTTTTTGCACAATTACCATTAAAGTCTGTGAATCTTTTTACCACAAAAACCTGCTCTTGTTGAGATGTTATGTCTTTATGACAGCTCATGACTCACTCCTGTCACCTCCAAACCTGCAGCAGAAATAGTGCGTCCTGCTTATATACCCTCACATGCTCCGATCAAAGGTCACAGCAGTACAGGTGCTGAGGCAGGTGATCGTCATTGGGTGGTGTAGTGATTTCTGCGTTAGATAATAGTCCCAGCCAGTGGGGATAAGGTACCGGCAGGTGGCTGTCCTCCACCTCTGACCTAGGTATCAAGATCTACATGCAAGACCACCTTAGCCTGCTTAGAGAACCAGTATTCAGCTTGGCTTCTATAATCACCAACTATCATTGAACCACTCCAAAATGGGCCTATTTAGTCAGGACTGCTCGACAGCTGGATCACGATGAAAATGTGTGGATGCGAATAGATGCTGGAGGTTTGAAAGTACTCCAAAATGACCCTTTAACAGGCCCACTCTGTTGGTTGAGGGCACTCACTTGGTTATAGGGCGGCTTCAGTTCCCTGACCCTAATGTTTTTTGGCAATTCAACACATAGAGTAAACCTTTCAATCAGATATGTTTATTATAGATTCTTTACTGAAATTATACCTCTATTACAGGTGCATTGCATGTTTATCCTTAGCAATTTCCATTATAAATGTTCAGTGTAAATAAATTTATCTCAGGTCTTTGTTTACCTTAAAGAGCTAATCAGAAGACCTCAGAGATAAGCACAAGCCAGGAACTTTGGTTGGAATGTATAAATATACAAACCAGTTTTATTTGGTTTTTACAAAATGTAAAACGTAAAATACAAAAACTTGAATGTAAAAGAGAAAAAGAGGAAAACCCTCTCTAGGATTTAAAGAAGTCAAAAAAGCCTAAAACAAACTATATGTGATTTCTGCTGCTAGGGGTCTCTCAGTCAAAACAACAACAAAAGACGGAGTGTGATGACGGTGTGGAGTAGTGTGGGATCATGGGAGTTGTTGTCTTCATTGTTAAACAACCAGTTTCTCCAGGATAGGATTACTCCAGTGTTCATCTTTCAGCAGGTTTTTACTGTGAGTCGAATTATCGACAAAGGTCTCGCCCTCTCCAAAACCAAACGTACACAGGGAATAAAACTGTAAAAACAGTGAGTAAAGCAGTTTCACGTTAAAAATCAGTGTTTCTCCGATGCTGTTCGGCAGAAAGAGGACCAACGACTAAAGTCCTTCATCAGGTTAAAAGATGCAGTTAAAAACGACCAAGATCTAAAACGTTTATCATAAAAATGTGGCTTAAAACTGAATAAAAGGCAATTTACAACAGTTTCTGGCGGGCAACCACAATGCAGACGTATTATCTTGTATGCGTACACTCTTTGGTAGACGTCATTGTGACAAACAGCCACAACGCCGACACGTGCATCTTGTGCACATATACTCTTTGGTAGAGGGGGTGTGACGCCATTGACAGGCGACCAAATGAAACGGACCGTTACCTTGATTAAAATGACTGATTTCTCTGGGTTTGAAAATTGTTGGAAACATTTGGGATAATGTAAGTACACAACTCAGCAAAATATATAACATAGGTACAGATGTTTTTAGACATTTTAACACGTTATAATTACATATTATAGCTTTAAAGGCAAAAAGGAGCAACAGAGGGCAAAAGGCTAAAAAGGCAGAAAAAGCCAAAAAGGAAAAAGCCCCGAGACCTCTCTGGCTTCCACTTTTATATCATTCGTTTTTTTAGCTTCTGCATTTCAAAATCCATATATGGTCACCAACCAGAACATCACAAACTATTGGATAATTTTTGTTTGTGTTGCACACCACAATGGATGTAGAGTGTCTGTGTCAAGTGTCAAACCACAGCTCACTTCACAGGCTGCTGAACAAAGCAGGAGTGTTAACTTGCACTTGCACAAAGTTTAATTCAAATTCAGCTCAAATGACAATATTTTCCATCATGTCTTTTAGTTAACTGTCAATTTTCTTACAGAGAATTATTTTAGAGGTATGTTTGGGTGTAGTGTGTGTCTCAGACGTATTAGATGTGACCTTTGACAGTGGAACTGCGCGTCTTTGCTTTGCCTGCTGGTCACAGCGGAGTTACAGCTCTCACTTTGTGTGATAGTAATAAGTCAAACCTCCCACGTCACTGTGAGTGATCCGCAGCCGAGTTCAAAGGACACAAGCCCTGCCCTTGAGTCTGCCTGTGTGAACGTAGCGGCGTTCTTTATCAGGTAGAAGTTCTGCTGTGAGACGGCCACTGCAGCCTCGGTCAACCTGGGAAACACTTTCTTCTGCTGGAGCTCGTCCACCAATCAGAGCCAAGATGCCCAAAACGGTAAGATTCTCACAGTTTTGTTGACAAGATAATTAAATCTGTCCTGGATCTGTTTCTTTAGATTTAACAGGAGCAATGGGTTTATAAATTTATCTACAAGAGGTGTTGAAATATTTATGATGAAATAGCTGTGGAGAGAGATCATCAAGCATAAATAAAAATCCTAACTAAATGATCAATTATGTTCATTTAGATTGTTTTAATCACTTGTTCAAAATCCTTTTTTTTTTCTCTGCTCAAGCTTGTGAGTTATTTCTAAGAGGCACCTTTCCTTCTTGGCATTTACTCATTAACCAAATGTAGAGTTTGACCCATGCTCCATACATTCCTGGCAGAAAAATGCTACTACAATACTACTTTATGACTAGATAATAACTGATAATAATCATAGGAATTACCTCTGGTGACATTGACTAATTTGTAAAAATCAAGAGTGAAATTTGCCAACAACTCATGACTGTTTGTTTAAACATGTTTATTCTCCCCCACTTTGATTGTGTAAGATGATCAGCAATAATTAATTTCACAATCCAAAACAAAAGGAAACTCTTATGCTCCCATTAGCTGCAAGTCCTAAATGTCCTCAAAAATTCGCCATCAGTCTGTAGGAGAACTGATAAGAATGGCCGACCTGTGCATTACGTCTGTGCTTATATTGACACTCCAAGGAGAAAGCCTCTCTTAAGAGGTCATGCTGACGTCTTTCTACATCTAGCTGACGTTGAACTAACTTATAATCAAACACATTTATGAGTCATGGTAGCAGGTATTGCACGTGTTATTCTGGGAGATGCAGAAAAAGTGATTTATGGGGCTTTATTTTGATTTAGTTGAACAGAAATCCAAATATCAGTGCATCAAAAGACCTTTCAGTGACTAAACTGATTGTAATGGATCACTGCTTCCATAATATTGATCTCTTAGAGTGATTTGAGATAAGGTCTGGCTGTAAGGAATACATCAGCAGGTCATCAGGGAGTTTACAAGTTATCTCACACATATGATCCTGCACGGTGGAAACACTTAAGAAACACAGTGGACTTTTCAGAAACGGATGTTGCAGTTTTTGTGGCCTAAGTCTCAGTGCGTTTATCTTTATGACACTCAGGGCGTGCTCTAATGTCAGTTCATAAAATGATTGCCTAACAGTCTTTGAGTCACGGGGTATTTCACTCAGTTATCCTGTTTGTCACTCTTTTAGAAAAATATTGAAAATTACCCTTTTTTCCCCCCACCTCTGTGAAATTCACTCTAGAAACACTTGAAAGTGTGAAATCTGCACCGGTTTAATTGTTCTTGTTACAAGAGAGGTAGCTCAAACTAACAATGGTGAGATCTAAAGGCAACTTGGCAAGCAGGGAGTATTTTGATATTTTAATCTGCCTTATGTGCAACCTTGTGGCACCTCACAAGGGTAGTCCAAAGTCTAATGAGATAGTGAGCAATTATGGTTTATGAACAATCCACTTCACAGCTCCACATTGAAGGCATCTTTCACACCAATGACTCAAACAAGTTATTTTTCAGATACAACAAAAATCGATGTTCGAAAATTAAGATGTAATATTTCTATACATTTAAAGATGTGGCCTCACTGAAAAAAGTGATGGCTTTGGATTTGTATCAAGGGAAAAGAGCTAAATGCTGGGACTGAATAGAAAGTAGACACTCCATGTATATCCGAAATCTTTGTCTTCATGTGACTAAACGGCTTTTTTGCTGCAGGTCAATGTTCGCGTCACCACGATGGACGCGGAGCTGGAGTTCTCCTTCCACCCCAGCACCACAGGGAAGCAGCTCTTTGACCAGGTCTGTTTGTTACAGTACGCAAAGCACTCTTGTAGATAAGAGATTCCAACAGATAAATATTATCATTATCAGGATCATAGTTGTCTTAATTGACACCTTGGCAGCTCCAATCCTAATGGTTTCAATCTTCTTGAAAACGTAGCTGCACTTAATGATAATAATAATAAAGTTCTTTTCAAGTTGAACTGAATTGAAGTATCTGACTGTAGAAAGTCAGACAGTAGATCCTACTTGATGCTGAGATATTCAAATCTTTGTCTTGAGTAAAAGTAGAAATACAACAGTGTAAAATAACCCTCCATTACAGGTACAAAGGTCATTTACAGCTGTGCTACACCAGAGCTTTCAAAATCCTCCTTAAGTAAGATTATAGATGCAGAAAATATACTTAAAGTAGCAAAAGAAAAAGTATTTGTTATGCCGACAAGTGGCTGCAATTTTCCAATTAATATGACAAAAACAGATCATACGAATGACCGTATTATTAACATTTTTTTATGTTTTACTTTACTTTTCTTGGTAAAAACAAGTGAAAACCTGATTGTGATGAGGAAAATAAAGACCTGATACAGACACAATATTTGACGCACAATAAAAGAGCCTCACCCTTACAAACCATCTGTAGTCCTGCTTTCTGCTGCAAGTATCTTATTCTTCAGGAGAAGAATATCATATATGTGATGAGTGAAGAAGACCGTCTCTCCTGATTTGCAGTAAAACTAATCTATGCCTTATAGAAGTGAAGAAGAGGAGGAGGAGGAGGAGGAGGTGTGTGGGGTTTATTCTCTGTTTAATGTCTCTTCGTCTCCGTGTTTGTGTGTCTAAGGTTGCCCGGACCATCGGACTGCGTGAGGTTTGGTACTTTGGGCTTCAGTTTGTTGACGCCAAAGGATTCATCACATGGCTGAACTTTGAGAAGAAGGTGAGTTTGTGGTTTCACTCTGACTGTGATGATAAAAGAAACATACTATAGTTTTATTGCTGTTGGTCATCCTCCTCTTCCTCTAACGTGCTGTGGTTTCCACTTTGCTCTTCTCTACACTAAACTATAACTTTGTTTACTTCTCTTTATCACAAATTTAAGGACTTATTTCAGATCTCTCTAAAAAGCTGATCAAACAGCTGCAGCATTCCTCACTAAGACCAAGAACATCCAGTTCTCAGATCTTTACACTCACTTCTTGTGTATCAAAGAATTGGTTTTTGGTATTTGGTTTATGAAACACTTTTGGGACTGAAATATTTTTTTGATCTGCTGCTAATAATCCAGACGTCTCACATCATCTGGAAAAGGTTTGTTTTCTAAACACGGAGAAGCAGCACTCAGTTTTAATGTACCACATTATCTGGAACAAACTTTCATTCCTTTTAGATAAAAGCTTAAAATGTTTCTGTTTCTGCCTTTTTAAAATTAAATTTGGGGCAGTTTATTCATATCAGTCACTGCTCTGTAACTTTATATTCTTTTTATTCAGTTTTATTTCATTTTAGCTTATGTTAGAATATCCTAAAATATACAGTTTAGCTCTAACACTCCATTCTACTTTATATTCAGTTCAGATCTTTATTGTCCCACAAGGGGCAAGACTGCATAAAAACACAAAACCATGAAAACATAAACACAATAAAAACACAGCAATGCAATAAGAGACATTAACAGTGCCAACGCTATACACGCAATGCAGATGATAAGGATGTATGTTAAAAGCAGTAATAAGATTAAAAAATTAAAAAATAAAAAAATAAAGCTGCGTGATGACTCGAGGCAGTTTTCAAATTAGGAACACTTATTGCACATGGGATGAGTTTTGGAATATTTTCATATCCTCAGATCAATGTTGCTTTTATTGTCCCACAAAAGAGAACATTGTCTTGGATTGAGAGAATTTCTGCAAAAAACAGACAATAAATAAATAAACAAACATGCTTACAAATGCACTGTTCCCAAAAAGTATGTACACAGTTAAAGACACAAAAATTACAAAACGTCTCCCCTCATCTATCAGTTAATAAGTTCAACTGATAGGTGGACAAATTAAATTAATTTATAACAATTTTGCTTACACAATTCAACCAAATCTGTCTTTTCTACTGTGCTGTAATGAAACTCTTTTTTTTTTCCACATTCAGTTCTTTAATCATATCCGTGCTCTGCTCTGCTCAGGTCATGGCCCAGGATGTGAAGAAGGAATCTACCCTGCAGTTCAAGCTGAGGGTCAAGTTTTACCCAGAAGACGTGACCGAGGAACTGATCCAGGACGTCACCCGGAGGCTCTTCTTCCTGCAGGTGAAGGAGGACGTCATGGGAGAGGATATCTACTGTCCTCCAGAGTCCGCCGTGCTGCTGGCCTCCTACGCCATCCAGGCCAAGTATGGAGAGTACAGCAAGTCAGTGCACAAACCGGGTTACCTGTCCTCCGAGCGCCTGCTGCCAAAGAGGTGAGTGGGAGGTGAATGGAGGATGTATGAGCTCTGACGTAGCTGCAGGGTCATTGCTGTGTTGTTTCACCTTCTGCACTGAGCTTCCCAGAGGTCACACAAACAGCCTAGTTCAATTCAACGCAACTTTATTTATCTCTGTGAAGGGCAATTGTATGCAGCTGCTTGCTGCTCAGCTCAATACACTCACAATAACTGAGAGACAAAAGAAAAACACACAGTTAATCACAAGCTAAAAGCAAATTAAAGACTATATGCT
Organism: Thunnus albacares; assembly: GCF_914725855.1. Taxonomy (NCBI): domain Eukaryota; kingdom Metazoa; phylum Chordata; class Actinopteri; order Scombriformes; family Scombridae; genus Thunnus; species Thunnus albacares. The sequence continues at coordinate 24,104,001 of NC_058120.1, forward strand.
TTAAACTATATGTAGAATTGGTAATAAATACATTGATGAAGATATAAATATCCCAAAATATAGTACAAAACTATCTATTAAAAATTAAGAAGATGGGTAGCAAAGGGGATAAAGGGACTTACAGTAGAGTAACGATGCAGCAATGAGAATTAACCTGCTATCATTTAGTTTCAATACACTCATTGATTGAAATCAGATCCTGCTGCTCGACTCCAGCAGTCTTTGAACTGATATTAATAACATCGTTCAGGCTGTGGAACGAGCAAATAAAACGTCAAAAGACTATCAATCAAAGATTGATTAAAACAATGAAGAATAACTGAACTTACTGGAAACTTTGGCATCTACTATTCACTAACCAGTTATTAATTTGCTATTTAATTACTTTCTGAGTGGCAGATGATTTTTCCTTTTTACTTGGGAAAGAACCACCAGCTCCTCAGATCACAACTGTGTTATAGTGTTTGCTGGTAGAAAGTTGCAAAATGGAGATAAATAATATGAAATGTAACAGATTGTTCAATAGTATGTTATGCTGAAAGGTGCAAGAATATCTCAGTATACCTGGTTAAAACCAGCCAAAACATTCAATGCTCATCTGACAACTACTGCATCAGCTCAACCTTTCTGGCCTTTCTGTCTGCTGGTGACCAGTGTATGGGTTATGATGAGAGTTATTTTTAACATGTTCTTATTTTATAAAACAATATTTAAAAGTCTGAAAAGGTAAAATTATCCAGAAATCCACATCAAACTGCAAAGATTAAATGAAAATCTAGAAAAATAGATACAATTTGGGATGGTATAAATCTTGCAATTCCTCAGATTTATCTTTCTATATATCTATTTATCCTTCCAAGAGCCCCAGGTTTGGACTTATGAGCCTCTGAACTAGAGAATAGTTGATATTGCGTATAAGTGCCCTTAAGCAAGGCGCAAAACCCGCGTGACGTGCATATTAAACTTAAATGTGTCATTTCTTCTCCTCACCTTGCTGAGAAGACTGGAAACACATCTACAATTAAAAAAAAACAGTGATATACAATATGCTTCATTGTTTTTCATGTCATATACTAATAAAGTTTTTGTAAAATGAAAGCTAAATTGCATAGCTCAAGTTGTGTAGGAGAAGAACTTTACAATTTACTGATCTATCTCAAGAAAAGTGTATCATCCAGCCAAATAGCACTATAATATAGTACTTTTATGGTACTATTACAAGCTTACAGTCACTAACAAGAGATATAACAAGATGGGCTCTGTATGTATATACACACTGTTTGCTGATAACTCGCCTCTCTATTCAGAGTTCTGCAGCAACATAAGCTGTCCAAGGAGCAGTGGGAAGAGAGAATCCAGGTCTGGCACGAGGAGCACAAATCAATGCTGAAGTAAGTTAAAGCTGATAAATACTCTCCTGCAGGCAAATGACTGTATTTATGACTCTGCCATGTATTTATCTTTGTTTTAAAGCACTATGTAGCTTTTGAAAGAGGAATGACACAGTTTTACTTTTACAAATTAAAAGTTGAATTCATTAGCAATTAAACACATCTTTTCTCAGTTCAATACACTCAGCGGTTTTGCAGCTAAAGCTTTATTTGGTCTGGTGTGACCTGCTAACGGTGGCTAATGTTAGCAAATTCTAAATAGACATTGTTGTATAACTGACGTTACTGAATCAGTTTGCTGACTTTATGACTCTTCACTACTGTTTCACTTCAAGTGTAAAACATAAAGTAAACACTCAATTCAATGGTCCATTATCCTGTCATTGACACTTGCGGCCACAGTGGCCTCTGTTCTGCAGAAGTTACGTAGTCTCATTTTAAAGCACCTCCACCTCCACTTTATTTCAGGGTTTGATGGCATTTTATTCCAAATTCAGCGTTAAATCTACTTAATGTGAATCCTTGTGAATCCCTTATTAAATCTGTTTAGGTTTCAACATTTTTAAATTAAAAGTTAAAGCAACTATAATCAACACTTTTTCCAATAACAATGTATCAAATGACAGTTAACTTACAGACAATTATCGCCCAACTCTGCAGCTCCCCTGGACTTTATGGGGCTTTATAGCGAGTTTCAGCTCATTGTTTAGCTGTCCGGCTGCAACTTTACTGTTTTGGTTCACTCTAACAGCTCTCATAGTGTCATATTTGAAAAAATAGCTTTAGAAAGCTGCTGTACACTACCTGTTCAGCACCAAAAGGCAAACAGACACAGTTAGTTAGCTGGTGAACATAGTTGAGCATTTAGCAGCTAAAGAGCTGGATATTTACCTCAGGAGTTGGTAAAGAGCAAAAACAGAGTTAAAAGAGAGTGAATATTGGACTTACATTCACCAGGTGGACAGAAACACAACTCCAAATGAATGATAATTTTGCTCCATTACTGCTGGATGTGGAAATAAGTAACTGTTTGCTAACAAGTTCAACATGTGATTCACATGTGATAATATGTTGAGGTTGTGCTCTCAACTTGTTTTCACTGCTTCTAAGTAGCCAAAGAAATCAATCAATGCAGGTTCAAATATTGAACAATTAATTTGCAAAGATTGACATGCAGAGAACTAAAAAACAACATTTCCCTTCTTTGTACAAGAAACTATTATATTATACACATTTCAGTAATTTATAACCAACCAGTGTGTGTATTTGTATGTTGTTTTTTTTTAACATTTCTAACTCTTTGTCTTCTCTGAAAAGGGAAGAGGCCATGATCGAGTACCTGAAGATCGCTCAGGACCTGGAGATGTACGGCGTCAACTACTTTGAGATCAAGAACAAGAAGGGCACAGATCTGTGGTTAGGAGTTGACGCTCTGGGACTCAACATCTATGAGAAGGAGGACAAGTAAGTCAGTGAGCCAGAGACTGAATTCACAGTTTATGCAATAAATCTCCCTGGATTCATGGTGTCATGGGTATAAATTCAGCCCATGATATTTCATTCTGTATCTGTATCTGTCACACACACACTATTTGTAGCTCATATTTACCTGATGACAGACACTTGTAGACAGGAGGGCAACACACGAGCAGTCATCGACCCTTTTCCCTTCCAGTCGGTCAGGTTTTAAATAACACATTTGACCTCATGGCTGTTGTTTTTAAGTGGTCATTGACCTACATCTCTTGATTCTACTACAATATGAACACACAACGTCTCACTGGCCTGTTGCTCTGGTGCCACATGTGCCAGTATGTTCTGAGAAACTCTAAAAGTGGTTAGAAGATCATTTTCTGCCTGTGAATCTTGTATAAAAATGAACTTGCAGCTGTTTAAACATGTTAGATCACCTCTTTATTTCCATCTTTCAGGCTGACTCCAAAGATTGGATTTCCCTGGAGTGAAATTAGAAACATTTCTTTCAATGATAAGAAATTCATCATCAAGCCCATAGACAAGAAAGCCCCTGTAAGTACTTCATGAGTCCTAAAACCCTCAGTTGTATCTCAAGAGTATGTAAATGTGTAAAGTTAGATGGAAATGCAGACATGCACCATGAAGCGGCATTGATATAGTTCAGGTTTACAGAAAAAAGGGATTTAAGTTGCACAAAGTTTATTGAAAATGCAGATAAGCAACATTTTTAGTTGAATTTGAATGTTTTTTTAGGGTAACTAGTATGTAACATCTGTGCACAGACAACAGATGAAAACTATCGATTTCGCTAACTCTGGCACACTTCGAGTAAAGTTTATAATGTGGACAAATACATGCTAAATGTACTTATACACAGTATACGGGGGTATTTACATAATACTGTTTTTGCACACCTGCAATCCAATTTAAAATACCTATTCAAAGCAAGTTTGAATGCATCATAAACACCCCTGTGTGTTTTGAAAATGTGTGAAACACTAAACATTATGTTTTTGTTTTTTTTAAAGGATTTCATATTCTATGCCCCACGGCTGCGAATCAACAAGCGCATCCTGCAGCTCTGCATGGGCAACCATGAGCTCTACATGCGCCGCCGCAAGACGGACACCATCGAGGTCCAGCAGATGAAGGCTCAGGCTAAAGAGGAGAGGCTGCAGAAGAAGATGGAAAGGTACGTTTGTGAAATTAAATGGGAAACATCACCCGATTAGTTGTTGTAACGGCATGTGTATTTAATAAGTGTCTTTGTCATGTCTTCTGCAGGGATCAGCTGGAGAGTGAGAAGAAGAGGAGGGAGGCCATCGAGAAAGAAAAGGCGCAGATGGAGAAGGAGAAGCAGGACCTGATGATGAGGCTCTACCAGTTTGAAGAGACAACCAAGAGAGCAGAGAAAGGTGAGACAGAGAATCTGACCTAAAAGTTGCTTTACACTCTTCATCACAGACTATAATTGAGTCAGGGTTTAATTTCTGTTGGTGTAACATGACTGTACTGCCCTCTGCTGTTTGCTTCCATGAAATACACAAAAAGTTACATTGAGAAAGAGTTTTTGTTGCTACTTACTCAGTTTATACATTTTAATGATCTGTCAGGTTTTCATTTTTGACAGACTTTCATTATGAAGCAGATCAAAACTCTAAAGAGTGGCAAAAGTAACTTGATCTCGTTATCACGAAACGCACCCTAAATTCCCCTGAAGTGTCCCTTTTGGCATTTTATCCTATTCAATTTATTTGTTATCGTAAAATATCACTATAGTGATTTCTAAGCATATATAATAGAGTGTTTTTTGATAATAAAAAAGCAAGTATGCAGCTGCAAGCATTCGAAAATACTTGCACCTTGCATCCAGCAGTTGGATAAAATGCTATTTCCACAAAGAGAAGAAAAACAGACGATGGATTAAGTGCAGAAATGCTAACACTTCTTCTTAAGAAGATTCCCAACCTGAAAGGGATTCTTAAAAAATCTCAAGGCGTCCCCAGATGATTAAAGGGATAAGATAAGTTAGACAAAATTATGTTTATTTTTTTCTAGCTTTTCTCTTTTTTTTAATTTCTTGTGAAATGCTACATATTTTACCTCCTCAGTGCTCAAAAATCATTCAAATAAAACAACCTAAGTAGTAAAATATCACTTCCCAGCCAAAAGGGTGGGAACCACTGCCTGAAGTAATACAAATAAAAATGCATAATTTCACAGGTTTATAATTGTCCCAGAAAAGGACCAAAAAGCAGCAAAAATCAGAGTAGTTAATTCCTCACACTGTATAATGACACCGTGCAGTAAATGACAGCTTTCCCTGTGTTTCACTGACTTCGTCCTGTAGAGCTTCAGGAGCAGCTGGACAGGGCCATGAGGCTGGAGGAGGAGAGGAGGAGGGTGGAGCAGGAGGCGGCCCGGCTGGAGGCTGAGAGGATGGAGGCCATAATAGCCAAGGAGGAGCTGGCCAGGCAAGCTGAGGACCAGATAAAGAGCCAGGAGCAGCTGGTGAGTGCACAGTGCAAGAAGTGCTCAAAATCCCTCACGTGAGAATTAAGTCGTGATGGAAAAATACACATGACAAACAAAGGCCCTGCGTTCAGAATTACACTTTAGTAAAGGTAAAGACATATCAGCAGTTTACAACTACATTCTCCAGTTTTCAGGTTTACATTCCCCTCCATAGGACAAGGAAATTCTCTAAATCTCCTTAGAAAAGGTTGTCTTTTGCATTTTCTAAAGAATTGACAATTTGGAGATGAAAGATTTTTTACCAAACAACAGCAATATTTATGAGCTAATTAGAAGTTGAGTGTAAAATGTGAATTTGTTAAGTAAATAGAACAACACAGCTGACAGACTGATGTACCAGAGTTTAAAAAAAAGCAAACTATTACTCTATTGGATAAATTACGATAGCAAGTGAGCATCTGTTTTAAGTTTTTTTTGTCCATCCATTCATAAAATGACATTATGTCCAGCTAATTGAGGTTGCCGAAGTAAACCAGTGTCAGTTCTTTGGGCTTTTTTTTAACGACATGGTTTGCGCCTCCTCCCTCAGGCTGCAGAGCTGGCCGAGTATGGCGCCAAAATTTCTCTGCTGGAGGAAGCTAAGAGAATCAAGGAGGAAGAGGCTGAGACATGGTGCAGCAAGGTGAGTTTCTAACCGTCAACACGCCATCAATGGATGCACGAGCTGAGAACATACCACTTCCTCCTTGTTGTCTTTTCACACGGTTGATTTTCTTGTTTTTTTGTAGTCACCTGTACTGTCAGCAATGTTTTTCTTTCATTTTGTGTACGTTATAACTTGCGTAAGTACACAATAAACATGTTATATTTTCTTCACCAACTATCTGGGATGTATTTAAGACGAAACTAGACAAATGTAGAAATATGTACTAAAGACCGACAAGAGCTCCATATTTAATGTGACATCTTATAATCAGGCTAATTAATGCAGGAAGTTTGATGCGTGGCACATACCGGTTTTTTCTAAAGGGAAAGTCCCTTAAATTTTCATGTAGTCATGGAAAAAAAATACAAAACACACCAATAAATGACCCATTTTGGCTCCAGGAAGAAATTAAAGCAAACATTCATTAGTAGAGAAGACGAAAACAGATCCAAACAGTTTTTAAAAAGTAAAATTAAGACTGATATCAGAGTCCAGCTTCACCTGCTAGTTTGATTTGTCTGTAACTTGGTGACAGTCATACTGATACTGAGTAAATGTCAGTGCTGTTTTGATCAGATGTTGCATGGTGTTAACTGTCAGCAAATCAAAGTGCAGCTAAGTGAATGACTCTGATAACCTCTCCTCTTCCTCCCAGGCTAAGGAAGTGGAGGAGAGTCTGATCAAGACGAAGGAGGAGCTGCACAATGTAATGAGCTCCACTATTACAACTCCGGCTGCTGCTCCTTCTTCTTCTTCTTCTTCCTCATCCTCGGACAGCGAGAGCGACCACGAGGACAACGAAGAGCATAACGAAGAGCACAACGAAGAGCACAACGAAGAGCACAACGAAGAGTACAGCGCCGAGCTGCAGACGCAGGACATCGACGACCACCGCCAGGAGGAGGAAAGGATGACTGAGGCCGAGAAGAACCAACGCCTGCAGAAACAACTGATGGTGAGTTCAGGGTCCGGTCCAGATCAAACACATTCAGTTTAGTGGTTTTCATGAAAACCTTTGATTTACTCCTTGCAGTTTTGCTACACCCTCAAGAAAAAAACTATCAAATATGAACTTCAGGTACAAGGAGTAGGATCTGGGCAGCTGCTCCAAAAATCTGTTCTTGATCTTAAAAACCTGTCTGAGATGTCAACAACAGTTTAAATTAATTGCAGTTTATACAGTGTGTAATCATTTGAATACATGACTCATTCACTAATACACATGTTGCAGGTGGATCTAATTTGATTTGTGAAATTTAAAAGTAATTGATAAAAAAACAATGTAGCAGTCCATCTCAAAGACAGGAAAACATTTATTCCCCAAATAACTATAATCAGGAATGCAGTGCAACAGAAGAAACATAAATAGAAAATAAATTAAAAAAACAGTCAAAGGATTACTGGATACATTGTATTTCAGTGAAGTCCAGTTCTTCCACTGGTCCATGACTGATTAAAACAAAGATTTGTTGATGTTAAACCAGCAAAATGATTGTCAAGATGTAGAGCTGCTCCAATTGGGGATTATGCAGGACATACAGTACAGCTTGAAACCTAGAGCTTAACACTTGGGGGGCTTTTTAGGCTTGTTAATTCATGGTGCGGTGCGTTCTTGTTATTTTTGCAAGTATGTGGCCAAGAGATTTCTACAGAACAGCAACTAATTAGTAGCTCAAAATGTTTTCAGTCATCCAAAGCCTGATGGGAAACTTCAGGACGTCCCAATCAAAGAGAAAGGGCCTTCTTCTTCTTCTGGGTTCAGCATTTTGCACTAACATTCAAAATTAGACTGAAAGTTGCCTCAATTGACCAGAATGCATTGCAGCCACCAGACAGCTTTTGTTTTGATCTCAATCGGTCTTGACTACAAAACATCACATATGACCTCCTGCAGCTAAATAACATCATCAGTTACAAGTAGGGCTGCAAGTACCGATTATTTTCATTATCAATCAATCTGCTGAATATTTTGATTATTGATGTATTGATATTGAATATTGATTAATTGATTGGTTGTTTTGTCTATAAAATGTCACAATATAGTGAAAAATGCCCTTTATAATTTCTCACAGCCCATGTTAATGTTTTCAATTGTCTTTTTTTTGACCATCAGTCCAAAACCCTCACATTTGAGAAGTTGGAACCAGCAAATTTTTGGCATTTTTGCTTAAAAAATGACTAAAACGATTATTCTATTATCAAAATAGTTGGCGATCAGTTTTCGTATTCGATTAATGGACAAATCATTGCAGCTCTAGTTACAGGATCAAGCTTATTCTCTGGAAAACTGAAGAGGAAATCACAAACTGAGCATCACAGATTGATGAAATGTACCAGAAGAAGTGTAATTAAAGGAGGATTTGTTGCTGTTTGTGTGAAGCATATCCTCGTGATTTAATGACTGGATATGTTCCCTCCACAGGACCTGAGCTCAGAGCTGGAAGAAGCCCGAAACGAGGACATGAAGACCGCAAACGACCTGCTCCACGCTGAGAACGTCCGAGCCGGCCGCGACAAGTACAAGACCCTGCGTCAGATCCGTCAGGGCAACACCAAGCAGAGGATTGATGAGTTTGAGGCCTTGTAGAAAACCTCAGAGACCTGAAGACCTCTCCAAAAAATACCTCATGAAGGCCCTGATCAGTGTAATTTAAATGTGATGTAATTGCAGCCACACCTGATCGTTAAGACCCAGAATTAGCCTTGAGCTGATCTGTGTAATAGCACCTCCATGAGTGAGTCTTATTGGTTTAACTTCTGAAAGTTTTGCATGAAAGCACTGTGGTTATTTTTTTTCTTTTTAGCACTCAAACATCTCCAAATGTGCTGTTTAGTCCCATTAAAATGTATAAGTTGGATGATATGTTTATCATTTTGGAAACAACAGAAAGCAACTGTGTTCCTGATTTACTGTGTGAGCAAAGCTGGTATGAGGCGCTCTATGAAAATCAAAAAAAAGTAAGGTTATTGTCGTTTGTCTTTTCAGTTTTTGTACGGATGTACCAATCTGAAATGGATAAATGCAGATTTATGTAGCGGACGTCCCATATTGCAATCATTGCCTTGTAGAACTGCAACAAAAAGATTTTCTTTGTTATCGATTAATGTGTTGATTTTTTTTTTTTGATTCATTGTTTTGTCTATAAAATGGCAGCAACGTATGAAAAATGTGTACATTTTCATCTTAAATGCCTTGTTTTGTCCTAACAGTTCAAAACCAAAACATATTAATTTTATAATGATATAAAACTGATAATCCTCACTTTTAAGAAGCTGCAACCATTAAATGTTTGTCATTTTGCCTTGTTTTGTCCTAACAGTTCAAAACCAAAACATATTAATTTTATAATGATATAAAACTGATAATCCTCACTTTTAAGAAGCTGCAACCATTAAATGTTTGTCATTTTTGTTTGCTAAATGACCTAAAACAATCAATCAAATATCAAAATTGTTGCAGATTAATTTTCTGTCAATCTACTTATCAACTAATCATTGTTTCTGCTCTGCTGCTTTGTACACCTGTTTCATCAGGGTGCAAATAACAATGCAATTTATTTAACTAGTTTTAATATGCTTATGATCTCGTATATATATATATGTATTATATATATATGTATTAAATTAATTGGTTTTATGACTTCATGTCTTTACAACAGAAAACATCTCAGGTGTTTCTGTTTTGCTTTTATCACACAGGAACATGTTCAGGCTTGTCTGGATTTAAAAATACATTTTGTTGGTTTTATTCTCAGTGTTTCCCATCTTTATTTCCAGGGTACTGACATCCTGTTGCTGTTTGAGGTTTAAATAATTTACTCTCAAGACCTTTACCTGGTTCAGCTTTATATTCAGGCAGTACAGACAGCTGCTGATATTAGACTTTATGTATGATATCTCATAAATATTCCCCTTTTCCCATGCCATAAATAAAAACATTCATTTTCATGATCACACTCTTTTATTTAGTGTCACATAGTGCGACTCAAGTTGTGTTTGAGCTGAAGATTCCTGCTGCCTGCTCACTGTGAAAAGGATGTGCCTTTTTAAATATTTACCATGCACGGGAAGAATGGTTATCATTAGGTTGCTAGACAACTTGTGAAGCCAGTAGAGCAAGTCTGTTTAAATAGCCACTAGGTAAATATTTTATCTGTGAATGAACGCATGAATCATTCGAAGTAATATTTGACAACGTTACGGACTACTTGTTGGTGGCTGAACCACCTCTGCTGAGAGTTTGTCCCTCCTGAGAAAAGAAAAATTGTTTATTCTGACCTCAAGGAGGAAAGCTGCATATGTGTGTGTGTGTGTGTGTGTGTGTGTGTGTGTGTGTAAATGTGAAAACTCCAGAAAGGTGAGCGCTGGATTTAAGCTGCTACTCCAAAAGAGTCTGTGGGATTACCCTGTTTGTTTGTTTTTTTAAATATATTTTTCTGCAGAATCTAAATATAAGTCGGTGACAAATAGTCCAAATACAGTAGCAACCCAACTGTGATGTGGGGGTGGTGCTGAAAGAACAGCTCCGTCTCCAAACTCCCCACTGTTGGATCCGGATTCCGTCAGGAGAAGGTCGCACAGAAGCCTCAGCTCCCCACCTGCACCGCGAAAATACTGGACATTTCCTCAAATTATCATGAAGAGGCAAAACGCAAGGACTCTCGCCCTCATCATCAGCATCCTCACCTACTTGGTGGTCGGAGCGGCCGTCTTCGAGACTCTGGAGTCGAAGCAGGAGAAAAGTCACAAGAGGAGACTCGACGCCAGGAAGTACGAGCTCATGCGCAAATATAACTTAACCAAAGAGAACTTCGAGGAGCTGGAGCACGTCGTTTTGCACCTCAAACCTCACAAAGCAGGGGTCCAGTGGAAATTTGCTGGGTCCTTTTACTTCGCCATCACTGTGATTACGACAATAGGTGAGAAGCACTTCTAACGAAAGCAAACTGCATTGGCAACACTTGACTTAAAGGCCCCCTATTTAGCATTTATAAACAGTGTATAAACCTCTAATAAATGGTATATAATGCATTATAATCTAGTTATATGAAGATATAATGACATTTTAAAGTGTTTAAATTAAAGTGTATCAATGTGCTGTATTCATTAACATTTATAACTTATGCTCTAAAGACATATTGTATATTATTTCAACTGTGTTTCACTACATTGTGACTCATTGTTTGTATACCAGCCTCCAGAGTTATAGTTGTTGACAAATGCATTAATTAACACTTACATTACCAGTCACACCTTAAGTGTGTCCATACTTTTGACTGGTACTGTATATGTGCTTACAACTACATTATAGTATGTTATAAACCATCTATTAACTGTTTAAATACTGCTTATAAATGTTAAATAGGAGGACTTAAAGTAAGTGTTACTATCCACATTACCCCCTGCAAAGAAAACCCCACCCCCATTGTGAAAAAAAAACAAAGGTTTGCAAACTTCTCTCTTTTTAAAGCATTTTCTGCTGAATTCTTTAACATTTAGCCTTTAGTTTTCTCTCCTATTTTCTGGCTGAGTTGTTATTGTCCTTGTGGGTGTCATAGGGGAGGTAAACAAAGGAGAAAAAAAGTTTCATGCTATATACTCTTTTATGTAGATGTTAAATAAAATATATATATATATTCAATGTAAATTTGATCTTCATACAAGAATGTCTAAATGCTGTTTCAAAATGCATTTTCTCCATAATGACATGAATATGATTCTGGTGGAGAAATGCAATTTAAAAAAACAACAATAAAAACAAAAACAATCAATACTGAGAATATTGAGTCCAAAAAATAAAAATAAGAAATGTTACAGCCTTAATAAAAACACAGAGCATCATTTGTGTGTAATTGTAAAATGCAAACACATTCTTTAAAGGAATAGTTCAACATTTTGGAAAATATATAAGCCTATTTGTTTTTTTGCCAAAAATTGAATGATGAGAATATTGATTTTTTTTCCTGCTCAACAGTCAGCTGGGACCAGGAGACTGTTAGTGAGTTTACTGTAGCTTGGCACAAACTAGTCCGTCCAATAACAAAATCCACTTATCAGCTTGGCACAAACTAGTCCCTCCAATAACAAAATCCACTTATCAGCACCTCTAAACCTCACAAATAAACACGTTAAGCCTATATTTTGTTTGTTTAATCTGACCAAAAAATGAAACGTGAAAATGACGAATTGTGGTTTTTACGGAGGTTATGTGTTGGACTATTTGTTTGCTGCTGGTAGACGGATTTCGTTACCTTCAGACAGAGCGAGTTTAGCTGTGTCCCTTCCGTTTCCCGTCTTAATGCAAAGCAAAGCTAACCAGCTGCTGGCTGTAGCTTATATGTTTTATCATCTAACTTTCTGCAAAAAAGCAAGAATGCATATTTTTCCAAAATGTCAAATTATTCCCTTTACACCCCTCATATTCCCAGACTCCTCTTACTTGGTGTCTTCAATGGCAGCTATGGCCCTGGCTGTTATCACAAATTCAGGTCACTTCAGGTAATTTAGGCAAAGACAGTGATGCATTTCTGTTTTATTTCCAGTGTTTAAAACATCTCAGCTGACAACAACGTAGGAGTTATAAATATATAATTGCTGTTAATTCACAACATTTAAGTCAAGTTGAATGGTGTGATTGGGTTTTCCAGTAATGGGAAGATTGAGGAGGAGTGTGTGTTACCACCAACTCCCCAAAACACAAAAAAACACATAATCAAAATAAGACATTTTCATATATATCACATGCACAGTCTCTGAGGTGTAAAAATGTTCTATCCTCTCATTCAGGTTATGGCCATGCAGCCCCCAGCACTGACTCAGGGAAAGTGTTCTGCATGTTCTACGCCCTCCTGGGGATCCCGCTAACCTTGGTCATGTTCCAGAGCCTGGGTGAGCGGATCAACACGTTCGTCAGGTACCTGCTGCACCAAGCCAAGAAGTGCCTGGGAATGCGTCAAACCGAGGTCTCCATGGCGAACATGGTGACGGTGGGCTTCTTCTCTTGCATGAGCACTCTGTGCGTGGGGGCCGTGGCGTTCTCTCACTGCGAGGGATGGAGCTTCCTCCACGCCTTCTACTACTGCTTCATCACGCTCACCACTATTGGGTTTGGAGACTACGTGGCCCTGCAGAAGGACGATGCGCTGCAGAATGACCCCCGGTACGTTGCTTTCTGCTTCATCTACATCCTGATGGGCCTGACGGTGATCGGGGCCTTCCTCAACCTGGTGGTGCTTCGCTTCTTGACCATGAACACGGACGATGAGCGGAGAGACGCCAAGCAGAAGGCCTTGCTGTCCGCCAGTAAACCAAGAGGAGAGGTGGCTCGTCTATTACCGCTCTCAGCCTCAACTTCCTCCACACCTGTGACAGACGACGCTACAAAGGCTAAAGATTTAAAAGGCGTCTACACTGAGGTGCTGCATTTCCAGACTATATGCTCATGCCTGTGGTACCGGAGCAAGGATAAGCTGCAGGGCTCCATACCTACTATGATCCCGCAGGAGCTGACGTTCTCTGATGCCTACTTGCCGCAGGACAGTAATTGTCCTCACTACATGGAGCCTGCATCAACAGGCTGCGTTTGCAGTCCACGTCAGTGCACGAGCATAAGCTCCATAACAACGGGCCTACACATTCTCTCCCCATTCAGGGTGTTTAAGAGACGCAGCTCCGTCTAGCCTTTCAACACAGCAGATTCCAGTGCGGCAGAAAACGTCTATACTGCCAAGTGGACAACACATACTTGGCAGTCCTCACAGGAAAAACATGACTGCAAGAAGATGTTTATGGTGCTATAATCCCAGTAAACCAACAGTAGAACACACAAAAGGGAAAAGCACATACAGTACTGTAAACAGCAAAGTCTTACTCAAATATGTATTTGAGGGAGCACATTTTGACCTGAGGTGTTATTCAGGGGCGCCCTGTGCTCTTTGAATAGTCATGTCAAGAAGCCAGCCAACCCACTATACAAGAACACGCTGCAGTGCGTGTGGTGTACTATGTACACATGTTGTAGGTGAACAGCTGAGCAGAATAGGTGCGGTTCAGGTAGACTGAGCAGAGGTAGAATAAAATGGCTCGACAAAATGACAGAAACATCTTTTGTAGCAGCTCTGCAGGAAATTCCAATTGTTTGTTTTTGTTGAGAATGTCAGAGATGTTAATTCAACTCAGGGGTTATTTTCTTGAAGTTGTAGTGTTGTTTGTTCTGCGTTTGGCGTTACACATTACAGTGTTCGCGACTGATGCAGCACCGACTGAGGCTTTCTCATCCTAAGTTGCCTTATATTGCCCAACAAATGTATTTATACAAATAAAATATTTATTATATTATTTAATCTGACGCATACTCATAACTTCACATGACTCACTTGTGCAGCTGCCTCCGTTATTGTGATTTTCAGCACTCCCTGTCCAAATTGCTGGTGCATCAGTCACAAACACTGCTAAATTATATAACGTGACAAGTGGAAAAGTTCAAAAAATCATGATGACATATCCCAAACACAGTAAAACTGCATTAGCAAAGAAGTGCAGTACTCACAAGTAGACACTCAGTGACACTGGCTGAAACACACTTAGCAGCTTAGCAACACTACAAAGCACTGCTTCAAAAATGACCATCGGGCTAAATCAGCAACTCTGACAGTCTCAACGAAAAAACGAACGTTATGAGCTGCTTTAATGCAGAGTCACTGTTTTGTAAGGTGTTTCTGTTATTTTGTCCAACCCTGTAGCCACAGGTTGGTTACATCAATCACTATTTGGCAGTTCTGGGTCCAGAAGCCAGCTCAGAGCAGGTACTGGTTCTGTTCATGGTGTTGCTAATGTGAGTCCTTCAGGAACCAGATACACACCAACCATGTAGGTACTTGTGAGTTGCAGTTGTTGCAGATTAAAGGGATAGTCTGACATTTTGGGAAATATGCTTATTCTTTTCTTGCTGACGGTTAGATGAAAAAACAATACCACTCTCATGTCATTGGACATATCATGCACATTTCCAGGTCTATATTTATATTCTGGGGCTCTGCAGGAATATCTTTGCATGATTTCCAGTTAAAAATAATCCTTATTTATCTTATTCTGGCTCTTTATGTAGCCCCTCAGTTCAGCCTCTGTCTGAAACGGGCTGTTTTAGCTCCTGTCTCTTTAAGGCCCCCTCCCAATTAGTCCACTCTGTTCTGATTGGTCAGCTTACAGAATACTTGGCAGACTTCTGGTGACCTGGGAGGCTCTAAAAAAACCAAACAGTAGTAGTAGGATTTTGCCTGAATCAGATCCAAAATATGAGTGGACAATGTGAACAACTTTAGCAGACATCCAACATTATAACAGTATTAAAATGACAGAAAATCATAAAAAGCACGCAGAAGCAGAAGCTACAGTGAGCAACTGATTAGTTAAAAGACTATCTTTATGCTAAGCTAGGCTAACCCCATCCTGGCAGTTGCTCTGTACCATAGACTGTAAAAATATGGATGTAGCCACCGTGACGTCACTCACTGGTTTCTGAAGAGCAGTTTGGAAGCTCAAAGTGGGCGACTCCAGCTGTCGACTCTGCCTAACACTCAGCTAATTCAAAATGGGCAAAGAGGTAGAGGTGAGGCGGGCTGAATGAAGCCTGGTTCCTGAAAGAAGCCACCTAGCAGCTAGCGACCTGTCACTCAAAGCAGCCACGTACTTAATTACGCATAACTTTATGGCTTAATAAAATTTAAACGAGTTATAAAAAAATTCACCCCCATACAGTTTTTATGAAAGTGGAAATTAGCTATAGAGACTAAAACCATTTTTTGTACGAGGCTGTAAACATGTTTATTTCTGCTGTAAAGTTGGGCATTTTAACATGAGAGTCTGTGGGGAATGACTCGCTTTTGGGGCCTCAAGTGGTCATTTGAGGAATTGCAATTTTTGGCACTTTCGCATTAGCTTCATTTTTCAGCCCCGGAAGTTGTCGCTTGCTACATTCACACATTTACATTTACATTTTTCATTTAGCAGACGCTTTTATCCAAAGCGACGTACATATGAGACCGATAGAACACAAGCAGGGATCTAGTCAGGAGACAACAACACGAGTAAGTGCCATAAAGTTTATGTTTTTTTCCGTTTTTGTTTTGTTTTTATTGTCTTTTTTTGTTTTTTCTCTACCTACAGTTCATCAAGTGCAGAGGTACTCTGTATTTAACGCACAGACGTAAATGTAGCATCAATCTTATCAACCAACTTTCAGCAAGAAAAGGAAACATTTTATCTCCCAAATTGTTAAAATATTTCTTTGAAGCTAACAGTTAATCTCTCTGTTACCATTCAAATCCTGTCACCTCCAAACATTTTGTTCCTTTTCAACAGAAACAGAAAACAACTGAAATGATGAATTCCAAAATATAAAATTACAGATTAGACCCTTAAACAAAGATCTCAGACATAGATCATATCAAAGTACATTGTTTGAGTCAATCTTTCTTCACTTTGCTCTTTTTGACCTGAAGGACTTTGATGCTTCACAGAACTCATTAACTATCAAACAAATGATAGCATGCAGAGCTGCCCAAATCACATCTGGATGAAACACTAGATGCAAACTATTTTTAGTAGCAGTTTGGAGTGGCAGATGGGAGGGGGTTTACCGTGTTAGCACAATGGATAATAAACTACTTGTCAATCACTTATAATTCTGTCACAGTAGACTGACTCTCTCTGATTGATGGAAAAGGAAAGATTCACTCTCAGATACTATTGTTTCTATTTCTGGGCCCATTTTTGGTGTTTAATGGTATATTTTTTTCCGGTGAAGTGATGTCACATTTGGTTTATTTCCAGCATCTGAAACAGAGTTTTATTCTTGATGCTAAGATTTTTGATTATTTAAAACTCCTACAGTACATGTCTGATGGATTCTGATGGATTTGATTAATTTTGAAACAACAGTTCAACAATAATACAGGGAGAAATACATTGTGGAGAAGAAAGAGACACACAGGCACTGGTGTCAACAGACCAGAATGCAATACAGCAACAAAATGTTAGTGTTAAAAAGCACATTATGGATTAATATTTTCTCAATTCTTTCATTTGAAATGTCAGAAATTAGTGAAAAACGCCTGTTATAAATTCAAACAAACCAAGGAGATGTGTTCAAATTACTTGTTCTGTTCAATCAACACTCCAAAACCCCAAAATATTCAGTTTACTATCATATACGACAAAGAAAAGCATTGAATCCTTGTGTTTCAGAAGCTGGAAAAACTAAAACCATTAATTGATAAATACAAAATACGGTGGTTACTAATTTCCTGTCGATGACTAATCGATTAATCATCGCAGATCTACACACAACTGTTTTCTAGACTAGAAAACCTCTTTTATCTCCACCAATCAACAGCTGAGAGCTGCAAGTTCTTACCTTTTTTTTTTTTTTTTTGGATAGTTGAAATGCATGTTGGGAAATGTAGGAAATCACCACCTGAAGCACAAATACATGACACAAGATGAAGAGAATTTGCACTGAAAATTGCATCAAATGTCACAAATGAATGATATTCTAGAGTATCTGAGGGTGGATTTTTTTTTTCTTATTGACTTTCGGGCGTTGTGTGACATCATGGACACAAAAACAGGTGCCAAAACACACGTGCAAAGACTATTTGATCTACCGTAGGTGTGGTCGCTACTGGGAAACTGATCTAATCGATGTCCAGGAAACAGAGCTGATGTGATGCACTGTACTTCTTCCCCTAAAAACATTATTACTGTTTGCACAGTTATCGTTTGTTAGCGAAAGGAAATGATGATTATGATGCTTTCCGCTTTTGATAATCAACAGTAAGTGACCCAGAAAAAAACAGCCTACTGTATATTTTATGCAAGTACTGTATTACTTTTAACTGACTTTATGAAATGTTGCACTAGCATAAACCAGTTTATATGTGTCTTGCTTGGAAAATACATTTTTTATGACAACAGGTGCAAAATAGTACTTGAACTCTCAATGAGTAAAAATACTTGTAAGAACTTTTTTTTTCCTTTCAAGGAACGTGTGTAATGGATAAATTACACACATCATTATCTAGTTCAAATGTTTGAAACAGTATTGCGCAAATTTAGAAAAGAGCATCCCTAAAAAAACATTAAAAATGTTGGTATTTTATCCAAAAACTACAAGTGTTTTTGAGTTTCACTATTGTTTGGCTGGGTGTCTAATCACCATCTATATTTATCACAACTTACAGAGAAGCTTTCTAAAATTAATTTCTGTGTAAGTGAAATAAGCTGGTGGTCCTACAGTTTTACCATCTTCATGCTGTTTATCAACATGTGTTATGTGAGAGAAGTCTGCTGAACGTATAGAAATGACTGTTGGGTCCAGATGGTTTCTCTCTGGGAATTCTGACTGTAGTCCAGTTCCGGACAACCTACAGCAGGTTAGTCACGAGCGAAAGTATGGCGGTGTATCATTATGTCATGGTTTGTGGTCGTATGTATATATGTTATATTGAACACGTCATTGTATGGCACAACAAACATGGGGGGTGGACAAAATAACAGAAACACTTCATTTTGCAGCAGCAAATACTGTTTTGAAGACGGTCTGAAGGGATAGGTTCATAATTGTTTAAGTCTAGATTTTTAAAAAAACGGTCAGGTGTTTATACTGTATGAATATTGGTTTTGCTCAGTGTAATAATTCCTCCTGTTCATACTGACTATTAGAAGATCCTCTCCAAATGAGCTTATAGTGTAAGTGATGGGGGACTTGTTTTTTAAATATTCTCTGAAGATCAGAAAAAATTGGGAAAAAAATTTAATTACACACTAAAAAGACAGTAACTTTGAAATATATTGCCTTTATTTGATTAATTTGGGCAGCTGAAGCCTCATATTTGCTGCAAATAAACTTTCAAATATTTTTTGCACAGAAGGACGACTTTCACTTACATTTAAAGTGAACAATGAAGTGATCTCTTAATGGTCAGTATGAAAAGGAGGAATGATTACAGCAAGAAAAATATTTGGGCACATGACTATTGTTTCAGGACAGACTTGAAAAATTGTGAACGCATCCAGGTCCATCATTATTGATAGCAGCTAGAAGAGAGTCCAAAGAAATCTGAGGGTAGAGAGAGAAATGAAATGACATTCAACTGTGGCATCACAGTCTCCTATAGCCACCAGGACACCCCTAATATTGGGTTTTTGTTGAGACTGCCCGCAGTGTCAAATGTTTGGACACACTTTGCCATTCACTTGGATGTGAAAGTGTGTCCAAACTTTTGTCACCAATTTTACACATCAAGACCAGTTTACTCGCCATGGAGAATACAAGTCTGCCTTTATAATGTTTTCTGTGGCTCCATAAAATGATCGAAGCTTGAGCATGGAGACGACATTACACTGACATTACAAACTGGAGGTGTTGAAGACACAGACAAGACAAGTAGGATTTTACAAAAAGACACTTTTGAGTTGCAATATGAAGTGTTGAATCCACGTTTTTTTTAACTTGACCCGTACTAGGGACTAAAAGTTAGGATGTCTCAGCATCCGCTGCATTGATTTTAACCTTTTTTTCAATATGTCTCTGACAAGCCCCCAAACTTTATGAAATTTAAAGACTAAATAGCTAAAATGCACCTTTAAATCATCATTTTCATGGAGAATTTTAGAGGTCAGACATCGGTTGCCTGAATTGCTGTAACATCAATTGTGGGAAAAGTGTCAATAATCATGATGACATGTGCCAAAGACATTAGCAAAGAAACAAGTGGATAAAAATGACCACAGAGGTGACTCAAGGGGAATTTACTCCGGGGTTACTGTATTGCATTGTAAGGTGTTTCTGCTATTTTGTCCACCTCTTGCAGAGTATGTTTGTCCTTCCATGTTTAAGTGGCTTCATATGCATTTGAAATTTTATTTCACTTGTAAGGTGCATGTATGCAGGGTTTGGACATCACACATATGATTGTCCTTATTTCTCTTTGTGGACTCTTGTTGCTTTCCATAGGATAACTTAGTTAGTTAGACTTAGACTTAGTTCAGTCAGCTGGTCGGTGCTAATCAGATATGTATATAGAGGCATCAGTAAAGTGAAATGGTGGGCCCAAGATCAGGTAAAGTTTAAATAATTTTGTCCTATCTAACTATAAATGTATTAAAACACATATTAAAGTGTTGTATGCACTGAAAACTGAATTATTCAAAATGATAGTTGCTGAGCATAACTATCATGTGTCTTGTTATCAAAAACTGCTTGCCACTGCAACATCAAACCAGCTTGTAAGGCCTGGCTTTGTGCCTGCGAATCTGCCTTCAGCCATTAGACGTGCACAGAAAAGCAACAGAAGGAGTCTCCATTCGACAAATCCCTGTATTGACCCCCCGTGGTTGGAGCATCTGCTGTTTTCTACTTTGGCCATAGACCTGAGTATCTATGTCAAAGACAAAAATAGTTCCACTGAGAAGGTCAGCAGTGACATTACGTCACCTCTTTGAGAGCGACTGTTTTTGGAAAGATTTTGGGCAAGTTAAATCTGAAGGTGTCTGTCACATATTTATGCCAATTTGGACTGAGTGTTAAAGTGCACTTGTGTATTTGTTTATGTGTATGCAAGAGTTTTTTTACACTTGAATGATTTTACTGAAGCGAGCATCATTATTTAAACATAAACCTATTTTAGTTTTCTCCTAGCAGGGTAAATTTATTCCCTGAAGGCCCGAGGAAGAAACGGATCAGGCAGTGCAGTGCTAACTTTAAAAAAAATTTAAGCACTTGCACTGTAGCACTCGACATGCTTATAGTTTGTTTGAAAAGGATGCACTTCATTGAATGCACTTATTGTAAGTCGCTTTGGATAGAAGCGTCGGCTAAATGAATGTAATGTAAAATAATGTCATGTAATGCATATGTAACCTAAGTAGCTACGTAGGTTCCAACAGTGAACTGAAAATGTTAACTCTGTTTGAGTTCCTCTGTTTTTGTTTTGTTATTTTGGGATAAATGTACATATTTCTTCCCAGTGGAAAGTCCTATTAAAAATGTTTATTTGGGATGCACTCTACCAAATTTAGAGGTTCAGAGGCACTATACACCGAAATCCTGAAGTTACATGATTTTATCTTTAGAGCTGTAGCAATTTGTTGATTCATTAATCAGCCATTGGAAATGAATTAACATTAACTAACACAAAAAATATCAATTGATTAATTGTTGTTTGTCTTTTTTTTTTTCAAGCAAAAATGCCAAACATTTGCAGTTTCTGGCTTGTCAAATGTGAGGACATGCTGCTTTTCTTTGTCATATTTGATATTTCAGTTGTTTTTTGACTGTTCTGCTCTGAGAAATTGTGATGCTTTTTTCTTTCACAATTTCTTTAAAATATTTTTTGACATAAATTCAAAGATTAATTGAGAAAATAATTTAAATATTAATTTATAATGAAAATTGTAATTAATTATTTGCAGCCCAATTGTATAATTATTATTTTCTACATTTGCACCTTTTTTCATTATGTGATTATACTGTCATATGTTTTTAAACTGTTGCTGTGTACTGTGGAGCCCAGAAACTGACAAAATGTAGTAAACGTTTATCACACAAGTCAAAATCAATGGATCAATCACCACTCTGGACATACATGAACCCACCCATGTCATTAATATATAAGCATGAGGAAAATAAATAAGTAAATAGAGGAATATCATATTAATAATAAGCATAATAATATAATTATCAGTTTTTAAACCACCTGATTGGAGATTAAAGAAAAAGTATAATGCTTTTTTTTTTTAACACTCCGCTTCAATTTTTCTTTTTTTTATATAGCTTTTTATATTTTGGGGGGCATTTTATGCATTTGGTAGTTAGCAACAGTAGAAAGATGACAGGAAACAAGTGTTGAATGACCCCTATTTCCATTATTTAATTAACAGTATTATTTATTGATGTATCGTAGGTCTGATAACATTTTACTACCTTTTGTCAGTTTTGGGGTTCCATGGTGCACACGTGCTTGCAAAAGTTAAAGTAGAACTAAAATGAAAATAAATAATTTCTTAGAAATCCGCATGTATATGGTTGATGTTTGTTATGACTTCTGTCCTTTTTTTTGTTTAAATTGTAATAACCAAATAGATGAAATCTATGTTTAATTTATTTTTAGGGACAGCCCCCTTTAGCCACAACAGTGCTGTTCTCCAGGGCCTTAAATTTTTGTTTTTTTGTCGGTAATGTAATTTGACTGGTCCAATATCTGTTTATGTGGACACCAAAAATGGTTAGTAATTTTACATCAGTTTGAATTGACATACAAGTATTTAACCAGCTGGGGACATGACATTGTTAGCCATTGCTTTTTTCTTTGACAGTGGTCATTTTTTACATAATTGGACTATGAAAGAGAAACAGCCACCACTAACTTGATTCTCTCCTTTCTATAAAGTGGAATAACCACAACACTGATTGTGTGGGAGCTGCCAAAGACTGAGGAGTTGAAAGAACATGAACCAGATATGTAAAAATTAGTGGGAATACACACTAACATTTGCAAGATACTTAACCTAGCTTGCTAGCTTCCGCTTCCCAAGGGAAATATTTATACTTATTATTACTACTTATTTACAAACTATAAGGAGAAAACAACAACTCTTTTTTTCAGGAAATTATGCGCTAATTAAAACATACTTATGAATATTAAACAAAATTTCTGCCAAGTCAGTTCCGCTAGATGCCACTAAATTCTACACACTGCACCTTTAAGAACTATAAGGAAACACTAACATACATACATTGCACCTTTACATTCTTCCGGTTTCACAGCTGAGAAAGAGCTGAATAAATGTCAGGAACAAACTTACTGAAAGACCAGCAGATGAATATCAGCTCGAATTAAGAAAAGTCTTGCGAGTTTCATTCACCACGAACATAAAAAGACACGAATATATCATATTTTGGTTAAGATTTTCAGCGAAGTTAGTCATAAACATCGCTTCTTCTGCAGTCTTAATTTCCCGCGGAGTCAACGAGCGGATATACGGACAGCGCCAACCTACCATTGTAACCTACGCTGTGGTCGGAGGTGGTATTACACCCGAGGGTTTAACTGGATGTTCTTCACGTTGTTGCTCCCCAAGCCGCGCCCCCTGGTCTACAGGCCGTAACTGGACCATATTCAATTGGGATGGACATCAAGCAAGCAGCAGTGAACGTAACGCATGGAAGTTCCTGTCTCTTTAACAAAAGTCTAATGTCCAAGAAAGTCTGCGAGGCTGCAAAATGGACCTGAGGGAGCTGGCTGTGAACACGTTGGCCCAGAATAAGAAAGTCGCTCTTCTGATCGGCGGAGCTGGCGTTGCTGTTCTGGGACTCGGTCTTGGATATAAATACTTGCGAAAGCCAGAAAAAGTTGTTCGTGTAGGCGTAGTGTCGCAGATCCTCATTCACCCTCTGAAGTCTGGCAAAGCGGTGTCTGTGGCTCTCGCAGAATGCCAGAAAATCGGTTTGAAGTTTGGAGAGCTGCAGGATCGGTGAGTGCTGCAGAAAGCTGTGAGTTTATAATGTTCAGAGTGTCACTTATCACCTACTGACTGACCTGATTGGACTAAACACAAGAGTCAACTGTAACAACAGTATAACAACTGTAGAAAATGGTCACACAAACATGACCTGTCAACACTATTCATTACCGAGACTGTCAGCTTGGGTAATATAATAAGCTCAAAATGCTGCTGTTAGATTAATATAGTATTTAACCAACTTACACCAACAGAGCTTAAATGTAGACATTACTATGTGTCATTGCACCTTATGCTCAGTTTTCTAGAAACTATGAAACTAGTTTCCCTCTGAAATTCCTAAAAGAAATTAGACAAATTGCTCCTCTTCACCCATTTCTGCCAGGAGACGGAGAAAACATTAAAGGACGTGTTCACAGTTTTTCATGTCTGTCTTAAAACAACGGTCAGGTGTCCATATAAACACTGAAAGAGGTTTTCCTTGTTGTAATCATTCCTCCTCTTCATATTGGCTGTTACAAGATCCCCTTCAAATGTGAGTTTAGTGTAAGTGATGGAGGCCAAAATCCAAAGTGTGTCCACAGTCATTTTGTGTAAAAATGCATTTATAAGTTGATCTGATGCTTATATGAAGTTTCAGCAGTCTGAGTTAGTCATATCAAGTGGATATCTGCCACATTTACAGCCTTTTTTTAGGATCAAATTCCCTCTTTGTGTTTCCTCGGACAGTGTTTCCCTGTTGAACTGTGGTGGAAGTATAGTAACAAAAAGAGGGACTTTAGCACTAAAAAGACTGTAATGTTGAAAGATATCTACTTGATTTGACTCATTTGGATGCTGAAGCTTCATATTAGCTTCAGATAAACTTTTAAATACATTTTTGCACAGAAGGAGGACTGTGGATTTTGTCCTCGATCACTTGCATTGTAAGTACATTATGAAGGGATCTTCTAATGGTCATTATGAACAGAGAGGATGATTATGGCAAGAAAAATCTGTTTCAATGTTAATTTGGGCTCCTGATTGTTGTTTTTGACAGACTTGGAAAAATTGTGAACCCGTCCTTTAAGAAATAAATGAAAAATACTAAAAACTGAGACATTATTTTTGACTTGGTGAGGCAAAACAATGAGACTAAATTAATATAGTAAGAGGAAAACAAGTAAAAATGTTGACTTATCTCATAATATGGACTTACTATCCCATAATTCTGGCTTAAAAAGTTTTTAAAAAGTGTCAGTATCTCATAATTTTGACTTAATATCTCATAGTTTATGATGAACATTTACAATGAGCATTTTCATTATTTTTCTTAACCTGGATTTTCCCAGAAACGGACCTCCATAATTTTGCATCCCTTCTACTAAGTAAATAGATATGGTCCATTTACCTGACAGTAATTAGACTCAGCTACACAGTATAACTGGATTTGCTCTGACTAGACTGTCTGGCTGGTTGAGGTCCATTTTACTTCTCTCCAAGTAGACATCTAGTTTATTTCACCATTAGGGACACAAAGTAGTACAAATAAAAGCAACATACGCCTGCCTTTGTTTAGATTATGATCACTATCTGTTGAATTTGTTTTTGGAAGGTCATTTTCCATCTCTGTTTGTCCTGATTACGCTTGTTTGTGAACTTTGGTGGAGGCTTTCATCAAGACAAGGTCTACAACCTTGGAGGCTTTTCAAAGGGAATTTCCCAGTTTATTCAATTGTGCCAACAGTGATAACACATGGAACATGGGTAAATCAGGTAAAATACTAAAATGATGTAAATCTGGGATTTCTGCATGAGTCAGCAGCACCGCCACTGTATGCATGCCAACATGTGATGTCACCAGTCCCTTCTGTTTTTCTTTTTACACCCTTTTCCGGTGACTTTGCCTTGAGTTTGTGAAAGCTCAATGTGTACATCTGGAGGCTGGATACAGGAATTCAGCCAGGGATGCCAAATGATGCAAATGAGGGAAATCCACAGTTGTGTTTGTTTTTGATTGCAGGCACTGGCTGGTGGTCACAGACGACGGTCACATGGTGACAGGCAGACAGGAGCCTCGTCTGGTGTTGGTGTCTCTGACCTGCGAGGGAGTTCAAGTTTGTCTGAACGGCCCCAACATGGAAGAGCTGCGGTTTCCTGTCAAACAGCCCGACAACCCCGTCATCGACTGCAGGTCGACATCAGGCTTTAATTTCGGCACCGCAATCTTCTCTAATTGGATGTTTGTTTATTTGATTTGTTGATGCAGTTTAATTATCTTCTTGGCTGCAGCTTCATTAAAGATTTAACCGATGACGTCAGGAGTTTGTTTATAAAATATCATAATTACCTGACGATAATCAGTCATCTTTAAAATTAATAAAGAGATACAGACAGTAGATCTGCTCATTTTGTCAACTACAAACTTGATGTTCCATATTACTTCCAAAACAGGACCATAATAGATAGATAATGTTGATAACACTTGTTTCAAATGTAGGTGTGCACACTGTTAATCTGTCTTTTGCATCATTTGTTCCAGCTCTTTTTTTCAGACTTGTATAAATGCTTCTTGTTGTTTTTGTGCTGCAGAGTGTTTGGCGCTGACATTCAGGGCCGGGACTGCGGTGACGAGGCGTCTCGCTGGCTCACTCGTTGTCTGGGGGCAGAGAAGACGTTTCGCTTGGTGCACTTTGAGCACCAGATGAAGCCCAGGAGGCCGACGGAGATCGAGCCTCTTTTCCCACAATATGAGGTACTGACTTTTTGCAGGAATGTGTGTTGCTTTTTATTCTCACATTTTATGAATTGCAAAACACAAATCTATGCATTTTTCAAGTTAAATTACCACTGTAAATGAGATGCTTTATTTAGTGCTCTTCTAGTCTTTCAACCACTCAAAGCGCTTTACGGTACATGCCAGCATTCACCCATTCACACACATATTCACACACACATTCTCACACTGATGACAGAGGCTGCCATGCAAGGTGCCAACCTGCTCATCAGGAGTTTTAACGCTCATTCACACACACACACTCACACACAGCGATGACACAGCCTGCAGGAGCAATTTGGGGTTCAGTATCTTTCCCAAGGACACTTCGACATGTGGACTGGAGGAGCCGGGGATCGAACCACCGACCTTCTTATTAGCATACGACTTCCTCTACCTTCTGAGCCACAGCTGACCCCGTCCTACCTTAATTCTTTCCTCATTAAAATTCCTACCCATTGCATTTTTGTGAATAAAACAACAACTGATGTGTCATTTATGGCTAACTTTAAGGTGTTACCAGAAACAACCTGCTACATTCAGGAGATCTCCATTTGAGATTGTACTTGTTGGGTTTCCCGTCTATCCAGCAGGTGGCCTACCCAGATGTCGGACCTGTGATGCTGCTGTCCGAGGCTTCTGTCAAGAATCTCAGCAGCAAGTTAGAGAAAGATGTTACAGTGGAGCGTTTCCGCCCAAACATTGTCATAAGTGACTGTGAAGCTTTTGATGAGGTACGTGACTCAGCTTTGACTCCTCTGCACGGCTGCAAGATGTTTTTATATATTTTTCAACTTGAGATAAAGCACCTGATCTTTTCTTTCTGGCCTTAACAAAGAAAAAACGTGACAAACTGGCATGAAAAGATCAGATGAGAAGCTCAAAATGTGTAAAAAAATAACAGTTCTTATGTGTCTCTACACACGCAGCCCGTGAGGCTTTGTTTTGTTTTTCTCTCCCGTCTGAACAAATGATCATGGTCTTTTACGGCTGACTAATACTTCGCCCTTTTTAGTGTGAGCAGCGTGGACTAATTTTATCTCCAACTCAACAACCAAATGCTTTGCTTTTTCAGGATTCATGGGAAGAGCTCCAGATTGGCAGCGTGAGACTGCAGCGTGTAATGTCGTGTGGAAGGTAACACAGATGATGCTTCACACAGAATCACTTCATTTACCCAAAACACAGTGAATCCAAAGCTGCACTTCCATCACTGCTAGGGGTTTTTACTCCTGGGAAATTATATATATCTATTTATTTCTTCTTCTTTTATCTATTTGATGTTAACATGTTAGAAATGCATCCGTTTGTCTCACTGCAGAGGTTTATGATTTACACAATTTGCACTTCACGTTCGGATGTTTCAGTACAATCAACACTAAACTGCAACTTGTGTTCTTGCCAGATGCATTTTCACCACAGTTGACCCTGAAACTGGCATAATCAACAGAAAAGAGCCTCTGGAGACACTGAAAAGGTAAAAATTTAACTAAATATCGTTTCGAGAAGGTTGATATTTTACATTTTGGTAGTTGCCAGATTGGTTTGTTTTTAGTATAGACAGTAATGGTGCTGCTTTGTCCAGTCTGCTACAACTTAAACAAGAAGAAGAAGAGATTGACAGAGCTGCCGCTCCACACACAACGACAGAGGACTGATGACTGACAAAAGCCAATATTATTTCTGTTCATTATAACCGGGCTTTTCTTTAAATTATATTCAGCTTGTAAGTGTTAGCTCTGCGATAAAAACCTTATTGAACTGTTAAATGTAACATCATCCCCTAAAGTTACAGCCTATTAACAAAACAAGACCGAGTGCATGATTTTCTGAACACCTCACTTTTCATCTTGCACTTGAATTCAGCCACAGAACTTCTCAGAGAAGCTCTGAGTGGCCAAAGTCCCTCCCAGCAACACAAGACAAACCTAATAATGTTTAATACTGGTATGTGTGTTGTCTAGGTGCAGGCTAAAGTGTGACAAAGCTGCTTTTGTGTGTGTTATTTCCCATTTAAGACTAAAAAAACCTATTGCATACATACTTAAATTCGACAGACAAAAAATCGCTCTCCAACATAAAGCTGAAAATTGGGATACTTGTATGACAGTTGGGCTGGTTCTGGCAACACTGATGTTAAAAATGATTTAACATGAACGTTTTTAATAGATTCTTCTGTAGTTTTAATGTAATATTTTTGAAATATATGTATCTAGAATTATACTTGCATTTATGAGTTCTTCATTTATCTATAACTACAGTTTCCTTTATGTTTTGTGTATGTAAATATAGTTTCTATCCTGTTGATCCGTGTTTGGTCAGTCAAAACTGAACCAAATGGAAACTTTTCTTATTCGCTGAAGTAAATCTAGTCTAATCTAATCCTCTAAAGTATGTACATGTACAATGTGTTGTATGTAACCTCATAGCAGCCTTTTTCCTGTCTGATGTTACACCTAAATGCCTTTGAGCTCATTCCGATGACGATTCTTTCATAGCTATCGGCTGTGCAAACCGTCTGAGAAACACATCTACAAGTCGTCTCCGTTGTTTGGGCAGCTGCACACCGTGGAGAAGACGGGGATCCTGCAGGTCGGTGATGTGGTGTACAAGATCAGCCGTTGATAGAAGGAGTCAGAGAGAGACGGAGAAACATGAACTCATGTTTTTGAAAGAGGAAGAGGGCTTTTTTATTAGCACTATTGTTGTATAATCACTACACCATACTAAAGAAAGCACTTAAATATATGTAGTATACATAAATAATGACGAATCTAACACTAAAATAGTAAAAAGCACAAATATACG
Source organism: Thunnus albacares (assembly GCF_914725855.1). Lineage (NCBI taxonomy): Eukaryota > Metazoa > Chordata > Actinopteri > Scombriformes > Scombridae > Thunnus > Thunnus albacares. The sequence goes on from NC_058120.1 coordinate 24,133,132, forward strand.
TAACAAGAAAAGATGTTTTTGAAACAGGGCTGTGATTCAGAGAGACCAATCCACTGAGATAACATTCAGTTAAACATATGACAGTAACTTTCATATAATGGATTGTATGAATATATTCCACTGGGCTGCTCAGATGTTGTTAACACCAATGGTGCCTGAATTAAACATATTTCTAACAACTGCACACTGTCTAAGTTCACTAGTTATTAAATCCTAAAAGAAAATAATGCTATTAAAGGGAGTAATGAAACTGCCTTAAGTCTTTGCAGTGTAATACTTTGCATGTGTAATTATTCCTGGAACAATCAGGACAGATAAACAACTGCGCATATGCAACCTCTTGTATTAGCATAATCTGCCATTCATTCAAATAAACCCTCTGACCCTCTTATGCTCTGAAGGCATGTGTTTGTAATTTGAAAAAAAAGAGGAGAAGACCAAAAAGAATGAAAATGACTGACCATACCTGTTTAAAACAGCAGTATTGAAGTTCCCAGATGACAAAATGACACTCAGAAAACAGCAAAAAACCAACAATTTGGATTTAAAAATTCTAAATGATAAGTTCAACATCATGTATAATACAAATTTTCTATAAGGAGTATTTTGGTAAATTTTTATGCTGTTCTATAAATGTTAAACGCTTCTGTAAAATCCCTAAAGAAATTAGAGAACTGAGCCTGTTGTGTATCACCTCTCAGGGTAAATATTTTCCAGATTCCTTGTTGCCATCTATTCGATATTTGTTTCTATAGAGCAGCAGGTCAGTGGGTCAGTGACACTTTGACTGGACAAACACAATCTTCTGATGGAAACAAAGATCAAACAAGTGACCTTTCAGTTAATGAGCAATCTGTGCACCTCTGCCACTGTCTCAGACCGGTAAGAAGTCAAAATGTGTAAATCATTATTCCTGACCAGTAATGTGAACTGACAGATTTTGGTCTCTTTTGCCCAAACTTTCACTAATGCCAACAGTTATATAATCTGTGGCACCTGTGACAGTAAACATTAATTACACAGAACGGCCCGTAGAGAGCAATGACATACAAAAAAACCTATAATTACCCTGTTAAATCCTAAAAAAAAAAAAAGGCATCTACTGCTTCTTCCTCATTAAATATTCCAGAATCTATAAAAATGTAAATATATTTAATTTCAGAAGTTTAACTGCTGGACACAAGATGTCTCCTACTTCACGTAAGGTAAGTCCATCAGTGTTTGTGCTCTGGAGGCTTCAAGTTTCCACATCACACTTGTATAAGTTGAATACTGGACCAGGATTGGCTCCAAACTAGTTGTGATGTCACAAATGATGCTTGTAGGCCGACACCCTTAAAATCAGATTTTCAGTGAGCGCAGAGAAACTTTCCATTTTCGGCAGATGAATGTAAAAACAGCCTTCAAGTGTCAAACTCTGCACATACATCGTTCTGCTCAAACATTCAACCGTAGGAACAAGAAGAAACATTTATTTTTGAGTGGAGGGGGACTTTAAAGAGCCTGCAAAGTGGATAAAGATATTTTCATACAGATTAATGTTTGACACTTGAGTAAAATATTTATAAAAACGGTCAAATTTACAGTTTTAAACAACCAGTGTTGGATTTCCAGGACAATTGGCTGCATTGAGAGCAGCTTATTTGGAATAAATAATGTAAAATTTGGTTTTAAACAATAATTCTAACCAAGCAAATAAAGCCTGACAGTCTGTTTAATGATGACAAAATGTGTAGCAGGTTTGTGAGGCCAGTTTGAACCATAATTTCTTCATGCAGTTTTTACTCCTGAATCAAAATAGACCCAAACAGACAGGTTTTGCGGTCATGCATAGTTCTTCATCTCTACACCGAGAGTAAGTTAAGGGATGATGCTACATTTCTCACAACGCTGACAGAGGTCTGATGTTAAAGCAAAAGCACTCTGGCTTCATCTTTAAGTGGAGCATCTTTTATCTGATAGGGCCAGCCACCACCATCTGCTCCTCATGAGTAATAGAGAATGACTAAGTGTTGGGATGCAAAGTCAGCAGGATTCATCCTCTGAGCACCACGGATATCTGTACAAAATTTCATGGTAATCCATCCAATAGTTTGCAACACATGTTAACCTCATCGTTGTTAGAAGATCACCAAAGTCTGCAGGATTCATCCTCTGGTAGCCATGGATGTCTGTACAAAGTTTCATGACAGACCAACAGACCAACATCACTGGAGCTGCACTGCTAACATGGTTCATAAAAATATAGATTTCTACCACAGAAAAAGAACTAAAGCATCAAAGTATTTTCATCTGGTGTTATGAAGGATGACTTCTGTTATCTTAATGATACTGTACAGTATATAGTACGCTACATTTCATGGTAGTTTGTACTACAGAATGTAGTAATGTTCACACTCCAGTAAATATAGAGTCTCTACCCCACCTGAGTACATGACTTCAGGCTGTAGAAGAAAACCAGAACAGTCAAAAGAAATCTAATGTGAAGGCCACGTGGCATTATGTTGGATTTTGCCACTCAGCTACTCAGCCAAACTGCAACATGTTGTTGATTCTCAGGAAATGTTCCGTGGATTTAGTGGACTAAACATTCACAGAGTTGCCTAAAGGCACTACAGACAGGCTGGTGCCTCTGCCGTGGACACAAGAAGCTGGATGCTCAGATTTGAGAATGATCTCTCTCTTATTAGATAATAAAGAGGTACTATTTAAGATTGGTCAGATAATAATGTTATGAAAACTATAAAGTCAATTTCAGATGATACAATAATGTGATACACAGTCAGAAGTTGATATTTCAATTCTGTGGTTAAAAGCAAATATCATAGGCAACATATGTTTTTACCTAAATGTTCCTAACATTTGAATTCATTCACTTATTTCCATGTTGGGCAACTCAACGCATGTCAACTTAATTGCAAGGAATTCCACTAAAATGACAGAAAACTGAAACCTGCAAATATCCTGTTTAAAAGGGGTCATCATGTTGTGTGTCACCTCACAAGTCAGGAAAGTGCCCCGTTGAAAAGTGCCGTTGTCCTTACACTTCAAAGTGTCACCCCTCTAACGGAGCAGCCACAGTTAATAACAAACAGAGCTAATAGGAGCTGTTGCACAACAGGAAAGAGCCTCTTCCAAATGTCTGTTGGGCCTTTTCACTGTCTCAAAATAGGTACTTTGGAGGAAACATTAGTGGATTTTTTTGTTGAAACAACAGTCACAAGTCCAGGAAGCAAAGCTGTGTAGCGCCACTATGTCATCTAAACTGGTGATGTTTAAGCACAAATGCATAATTACTGTTTGTAGGTCTGTAATTTTGAGGGGGTCCTGTGATTTGAAGAACCTCAACATACATGACATCATACAAAGGACACACAGTAGAGTTACTTACAAATCTACACTCACCATCACTTAAACTGGTTCTCATGCTTCTTATCCAGTTCAATCAGTGTAATTTCTTTGTTGTACTGATTCTGCAGAGGTAGCAGTTTGGGTGGGTGAGGTGCTGGATGTGGAGGTTAATGAGTACTTGGGACCCTTTGAATATGGACGGGCCTCTGAAGTTTCCAAGGCGACATTACTTTAGTTGTCCAGAGGAGTGTAAAGAAACAGAAAACACTCTTAAGCCCTGGTTTTAAAACAGGCCTTGGTTGAAATATTCATAACTTGTAACAGTTGTCGGGACAGTATTAGCAACAAACTGTAGTTAAAGTATTGCAGTAAAAGTAGTAGTTTGTTCCCTCTGACTGATATATTATTATATATGACATCATTCGGTTATTAACACTGAAGCATCAGTGTTAGAGCAGCATGTTACTCTTGTAGCTGTTGGAGGTGGAGCTAGTTTCAACTACTTTATATACAGTAAGCTAGTTCAGTCCAGTGGTTCCCAACCTAGGGGTCGGGCCCCTCCAAAGGGTCACCAGATAAGTGGTTTCAGTTATGATCAATGGTGCGGAGTGAAATCAAAGAGGGCTTCTGAGACACACACACACACACAGACACCCTCTAATGTTTATTTTGAACACTTGCATGTGCTGTAAAATTAGAGCAATTTTACAACAACGTGCTTCAGTAAGCTAGAAGTTTGTTTCTGTTTGCTGATCATTTCCACTTCAAACCTATTTCATATGTTATAAAAAACAGACAGAGGGATGATTAACTTGGACCGATGATTTTATGACAGTGAAAAATAAAAAGCAGAGGAAACTGTGTCATTACATGTATAATTGCCTGCAACAGCCGTGTGCTTCTTACATATATACAGTAGATATGAAGCTATTTCCAGTCTTTGTGTGAAGTTAAGCTAACCGGCTTCTGGTGACTCTTAACCAGTGATTCTTTCACAAACAAACATAAACAAAATAAATGTGAATAATGACTCAGTCATAATAAAAAATAATGTTTCAAAGTGCTTCAGCAGTGCCTCCTGGGTTGCTTGTTACCTGAGTTTGGTTTCTCATTGTGCTGCTTCTTTTCTTCAAGTTTGTCTCGGTTTTATTCATGAAAGTATGATTTTCATTTGCAGGTTTTTTCGACTTTACGCTGTTCTTCTCATGTTTGATCCGTTTCAGTGACACTTTCCTCCGATGAATCTTTTTCTTTGTGGTGACTGTGTTGTCTTTCAGGTTGTTTGGAGCTTCTAAAGTGTTACATTGTAAATCAGCTGTGTCCGTGTGATTGCAGTTCAGTGTTACTTTGTCCCTGACAGGTTTTATCGCAGTGATCTTCTTTCTTTTTCTTCCTTTTCTTTCTTCTCCTTCCTTCGATTTCTGTCCTAAAGTATTGTTCTTCATTAGACCATCAGCCACCTGCTTTTTCAGCACTTTTTTTTTCTTCTGAGGTCTTAACTTCTTTTTCTTCCTCACTTTCTTATCAGGTGATTTCCATTTCAGTGTCAAAGCGGTGCTCGTCATCGTCGCGCCGACTGCAGTCGTCGGTTTGATCTCACTGCTCGTCACAGGTGGTTTGGTGGTCAGTTTGAATTTTCTTGGCGGCGGTCTCGTAGGTTTTTCTTTTGTGTCCAGCACAGTCACTGAAATGGCACACATGTCAGTAAGTACCCATTTTCCACTTTTTTACTTATTCAACTCTGCAGCCACACATATGTTGCATTTTAAAAAAGCTGAAATAAGATTAAGTTTGGCTCTGAAAACAGGCCAAAATGTTTGAAATGTTTTCCTTCTTTGTCTCTTTCTATTTTAAATATATTTGATGTAAAAATGGAAGACTGCTTTTTATAGTTTTATATACAACCTCAATTCAATTGTACAACTTGGCAGCATATGGACATGAAATGAGTAAAAAAAGCAGCTTCTCCTCAGGACAAGGGTATTAAAGACTAAACAGTGACAGTAAGCAATTTTTTGGCTTGACATAAGGAGACGGTCCTCCCACGAAAAACGACACAACAGGTCGTAATGTCAGTCGCCAAAAACGACCTATAGTTGAGTAAACAGACACCATCTAGCAGAAGTTGGGTGGTTGATTAGATCCTAACTTCCAAAAAGTGGACTTAGTGGACTCTGCTGCAAGAGACCGCAGTTTGCTTCTCCTTTCCAACCGTGAGTTGAGACAGTTTTTTAAAAACTGTCAAAAAAAAAACCCTACAATTATCGTGGTGTTTCCCGTTGCCATGACAACGAAGGTTGCCTAACTTTAAGGAAGTAGTAACTTTAACACACACCACGTTTCAAATGATCATTTTAACCTAAACCATGATTTTTCCCCAACCAAGTGTTTTTTTGTGCCTATACCCAACCAGACCTTAACAACAGCGTTGTCACGTCATGAAACATCATTTTGATTTGCCTGATTAGAAAACACTCCTGTGGGTCAAACGACCTATGTGGTTGTTTAATTTTGAGGACTTGTTGGCTAGATGTGTTTTTTTGATGTAACTCTAAAACATCAATTTAATTGACTTGATAATATGTTGTTTATATTTAGTGCACCTTGATTGAACCAAAACTATTTTCCCTCTAAAAGATGAACATGAAGATATTTCAATTTTAGGTACAATCTCAGTGGCTCAAGCCCAGTCAAAGAAAATATCCCTTTCAAAAAGATTTTCACAAAGCGTATGTGCACCGTGAAAATAAATTAAGATATAAGAAGCGATAAAAACGCAAAGGTAAACTGAAGTGACTTACATTCCTTTGGCACAAAAGGAACCTTCTTCCCCTTCACTTTGACCGGCAGCGGCTTCTGCTTACATTTCCCCGGAGGAGCTCTCCTGCAGGAGAAGAGAGGAGGATGACAAGAGTTCATATCAGGTAATGTTAAGCAACAACAACCCTTTCCAAAGATAAAACATGATACAGCTTAATGCGGATTTTAAACAGTCAAGAAATTTGCCTTGAAAGCCCTTGAAAAATTACAATCAGTTGTCCTGAAAAGTTCTGATTTATGTTACTTAATTTTGTGATGACATAGCAGCATCAGGATTTCATGACTTGAGAGGATCATGAGACCACTTTGATGAATGACATAAGCTCTGTCATGAGTTACCGCAGAACACGCTAGTTAAGAGATCTTGTATTTCTTCAATTCAATTCAATTTTATATTCCAAAGAAATTGGCCCACAAATAAATGTCTCCTACGTGTTTGGTACTTAAAACCAGATGAACTACTTTTGAAGCCAAACACTCATTGCGGGAATCTGTCTCATTATATTTTACGCAGATTAACCTTGTGTGGTCTTTGGCAGCTGTTTGTTGTATAATTTCAAAAAAAGAAATGCATCACTGAACAAAATTAATATTCTTTTCTACATTTGTGAATAATTCACACAATAGTTTTACACACAGTAGGGAATCAAGATTCCCCCAGATGTTTTCATCAGGTACGGTTGGGGACAAAATGAGCTTTTACAACTTGTAAATATATTTAGATGTTAGAAATAAGATGCAGTAAGCTTGGAAGAAGAAACATAATGATCTATCAAAAGGTTTCAAACTGTATTAAATGATTAGTCTGGTGATTTTCTATATATTTCTTATTATCAACAAATCTCATGTTCAGAGCCAAACCAACAATGAACTGATCTACTATCTATCCAAAGCCTGATTTAGCCTCCATTAACACATCAGTGAGCCACACTGCTGAACTTGTATGACATGTTCCTACAAAGAGTTTTTGGCACATCACTTTGTTTAGAGACTGCTCTAAAAACTACTAACAGTGATCACATTTTCAGCCTCAGGAAAGAGGTTCTTTGTACAGCAGCCACCACTGAGGATGAGCAAGTTGTTGACTTTGTACTACATTATAAAGTTCTTAAAGAACTTTAGTACCAAGTCAAGAAGTTGTGATATTTAGCAGAACAAGCTAGTGAAGCTCTGTAAACAGAACTGTGTTCCCGCACATGCTCAGTGGCGTCTGCCGTACACGGAGCAATTCTCGGGAGACTGAAAACATGCAGCGGTATGGCTCATTGACGTGTTTTCAGCTGTTTTTGAACAACAACAGGGCTCTATGGCACTGAGCAATAAGATATATCAGGCTTTGGATACACACACAATACTTGTAAGAAGGATCAGTTCATCAGTTGTTGGTTTGGCTCTACACATGAGATTTGTTGACAATAACAAAAATATAGAAAATTGCCAGCCTTATCCTTTAAAGGCAGTTTTTAACACTGCTCAGATCCTAACCTTTGAAGTATATCCATATGTTTTGTTATGTTAAAAATATGTAAGAGCAAGCTGTGGCTGCGACTGAGTCTTGACTGGCTTGAAAGACTACAGGATGATCATTTTTATATTCTAGGGGGGTAGTGGAAGAGGAGCACTCGTTTTTATCACCTGTGCAGCCTTTACAGGTGGAGATGCTCCTTTTGGTCAATTTCACTCCAGGTGATCTACGATAATGTGATCAAACTCATTGTGTGATTTGGAAAAAAAAAAGGGAATCTGTTTTTGAATCATTGCTCCAAGCAGGTATGTTTTTCCCACATGTAAGGTGCACATTTAGGCAGAACAGAACAGAACAAGATAACTTGTTTAATATTTCATGTAGGAGTCCTTGGTAATTATATATTACTCATGTAGAAAAGAGATTACAACTGTTCATAATTACTAAAAGAACAAAAGAAGCTGTTTTCAAGACTATTTTAACAGTTATATTACAAGATGCACAGTAGCCATGTTGGCAGTTAAGTTAATGATGACATGATAGGGAAATAAAAGCCTTAAGAAAACAAAATTCCCACATGTACTACTTGATAGATGATGTGAATGGTTTTTCCCAGTTGACTGCAGGTTTTATAATCACACCACACATGGTTTATGATAAGCTGTGACTGATACTCTACCTGGATGGGTCCATGAATTTGAAAACTGTTCCAAAAGGTGACCCAGCACTCGGGTACGTAGTGGCCAGAAAGTACAGTTCCCCTAAAAAAAAAAAAAAACAGAAACGTTAATCTGATCAGCATCGTGTTGGAATCCAGTGCGACACGCTTTGTGAATCTGATCGAATGTTACCTGCTTCGTCTTCAGCGAATGAGATGATAAACTTGTGGTGATGATTGATGAGTCCGGGAAAAGAGCACGTCTTTGTTTCTCCCATACACACACTCCTCTCTTTCCAGTTTCCTGTTGTCTTATCCTCCTCTAAAGCCATAATTCGCCTGCAAGATCGACAGGAATGTACAGAGGAGTAAAAGCCTCTGAAACAGCACTTAGACCATTATGAGATGCTAAAACAAGACTACAACTAACTAAGACCTTATGGTGTATAAACCCAACACACATATTCAGTAGCAGAAGAAACTCTTGGATGTATAGATGTATAGATCTTGCCAAGGAGGAACCCTCTTCACTTTAAATATTGAAGAAAAAGGTAAAACATTTTGTGAAATACACTCATTTGCTTTCTTGCCAAGAGTTAGATGAAAAGATTGATACCACTCTCATGTCTGTACGCAAAATTTGCATCCAGAAACTGTTATATCTTGTTCTATATCTTGTGTACAATAACTGAAGAATTGTGGTTTTCTGGAGGGGGGTTATGCAACAGACTATTTCTTGGCCTGGAGACATGCAACCAGCAGAGACTCCAGGAAGTTTTCCCTTTTTGTTACTGATATACCGATTTATTAATGAGGGTGGTAAAGACTTGCAAGTACATGTAGTGCCATTCTTTCCCTCCCCCAGATTGTTGATTTGAGTTCTACGACATTCTCAAGTCAAGGCCTGAGTCTATAAACACAATCTAAATGTAGGAAACCAAATTAATTCAAGTCGGAAACAAGAGCCTGAACAAATCTTACATCTGAAGCAAAACAACATGTGAAAACAGTGTGTTAAAATATCAGTGGATCAAAATAGACATCAGAACCAAAGCCAAATTTTAAGCAATTGTGAATCGTGTCAGTTTGGGGATTTGAATTAATTCACAATACACAGATTTTTTTAATCAATTCAAAAATACACGACAAATGAACAAACAAGCTGAGAAAACAAGTCTGTTTTTCCTTCACTCCTAAAAAAGCTGACAGAGATTTTCACCCAACAGTTTGCAGCGAACTGTTTGGCTCAGATCGATGCAATCTTACCCACTCATAAAGTCGCCAAAAATGTACAGGCCGTTCAGATTGGGTGATTCACATCCTCTGTACACATATCCCCCTGTCACAGACTTCCCAACATGGTGGCTGTATGCAAATATAGGGAGGATGTCATCTGTCGTGGTGGAGAAAGAGGCACTGAATTTAACGAAGCAGATTAAAAACGGCAAAATGTGGCAGAACAGACAGGTGGTGATTGGAAAGACACAGAAAATAGCTCTTTAGTTTTATTTTCAGGGAAAGTTAATTTGTACTTTAAAATACTCACTCAAGGATGAGTTGTGGCACAGTTTCAAATCATAGCACTCAAATCCCTCTTTGGCTCTCCATCCGTAGTTTCCTCCCTTCACAATGATGTCAATCTCCTCGTAGCGGTTTTGACCAACATCTCCACAGAATATCCGGCCTCTGCCGTAGCGACTGACCGGGTCTCCGCGATCCACAGAGCATCGCCACATGTTTCTGATGCCGTACGCAAACACTTCTGGTCGGGCGTCTGGGTCCCCAATGAATGGATTATCAGGGGGGATCCTGTACTGCCTCCCACTAGAGTCACTTCCATCCACATCGATGCGGAGGACTTTCCCCAAGAGAGCACTCCTGTGTAGGAGAAAAAGGACGTGGCACCTTTTGAGAGGCCTTCAGGTGGAACATCTTTAGAGATGAAACGTTTCGTTGATCGTCAGACTGAATATTTTGATAATTAATTAATCATTTCAGTAATTTTTCAAGCAAAAATTCTGAAAAAATGTTACACATTGTCAGGTTCCAACATCCCAAATGACAGGATTTGCTGCTTTTTTTTTCTCAAATATGATAATTAACTGAATATTTTTGGGTTTTGGACCTTTGGTTGGACAAAATAAGACACCTGAAGATGTTACCTCGGTCACCTGGAAGTTTTTTCACTTTTTTTGACATTTCACAGACCAAACAGTTCATTAAAATATACTTGCCAGATTAATCGATAATGATAATTGCAGCTCTGAACATCTCTCTCTCAAACCTTGAAGCACCTTACTTGTTTTGTGCATTGCCGTACTTCCCAAACGGATCCCCTGCCTTCCCTCCGTCTCCAGTGAAGATGTACAAATATCCATCCAGACCAAACAGCACCTGGCCTCCGTTGTGGTTCGCAGCAGGCTCCTCAATCTCTAAAATGACCCTGATTATAAAAAAATGATGTAGTTCAGTGCAATTACACACAGTTCCGGTAATATTTTGGTTTTTCAGACACAATATCTTATTGCTATGATTCTACACCCACAGGGCATCTTTCATCCAGACTTTACCTCTTCATAACTGATGCTTTAGTGAATGTCACTCATTCCGTATCCAGTAATTATTTGTTGTACAGAAAGAAGTGATAAGTGAGCAGGCCTTGGGCATTAAAGGGTCGGTTCACCCAAAATACAGAAAACTGATTTTATCACATCTCTTGTGCTGTCTAGCCACACAGATAGTTTAAGTTTTTTTTGCCCTTGTTTTGAGATAATCAGATTTTTTGCTGCCACACCAATACAATGGAGGTGAATAGCGAATTCTGCAGCATTGAAAAATTACCGTTGGAACTACTTTCCATCTAAGAAAATTATCCAGCATAATGGAGACATACTGTTTGGAAAGAGATGTTTCTGTAACTTAGATGAACTGGCCCTTTAAGTGAAAAAGCAGCAGCTGCAGAGGGCCCCTCAGCCACCGAGGCCCCCAAACAAACTGAAAATGTAAATTTTCTTTGGATTCTTCTGTTAAATTTAAGTTCCTGAAATCCAGTTTTGTACTCTGAGCACTGGCGTCTCACATGAACACACTATTATCTGCCAAAGTTAGACCAGTTTTTGATTTCATGTTTAAGATTTCTGTATTTGTATGTTTTTTTCTGTGCTTTTCTCACCGGTTTGAAGTGGGCGTGGCTCCACTGATGTCACATACTTCCATGTACCAATCAAAATTTTAATCAAAATCTCTTCACAGTTGGTGGATTGTTTGTTTATGTTGCAGGTACTGTCAATCAAATCTAATCAAACCCAACAAGACAGTCCTCACAAAGCAGAAACCAACTACAGCTTGCAGCCACTTAGCTTAGCTTAGCATTGAAACTAGAAACAGGGGGAAACCATTAATGTTTATATGTTCAATAACTGAAGAATACAAGTGACAAGTTGTTGTTTTAAGGGGGACCATGCACCAAATTATGTCTTATTTCTTGAAAAGGAGCAACACAATTATTGTGGGTGTCTTTCATGAACGTCCTATGTTGTTTTTTTTTCTCTATTATTTATTTGTTCTCTGTGCAATGCGGTTGTGTTTTTAAGTTATGTCTATGTTTTGGTTTTAAGATTTTTTGTTTTTAAAGCACTGTGTGGACTGGCACAGTTAAAAACCAAAGGTGATCGAGCATTTTCAGTTGTTGGTCCCAAATTTTGGAATAATTTGCCAGTAACAATTAGTTCTTCCCCCTCCATTGTTGTCTTTCAAAACCTCATTAGCCTCATAATTATCTTCATGGCATGACGTCTGCCCACAATCTGGTTTTTATTTATTTGTATTTCAGTTGTTGTTTGCGCAATGCTGTTAATGTTGTGCTTTTGTCTGATTTTCTATCTTATTTATGATTTATTTATGACTGTGTTTTTGTTTGATTGTAACATCAATCAAACTACCCCATAATTTGAATCTCTCCGTAGAGACTTTAGTTGATGTCGGTTGTTTTTAAATGTGTTCTATAATTTGACTTGACTTTCATTGTCTGCTGATGTGTTAGATTTTTTGCTCACACTGCAAAACAATTTCCCTCTGGAATAGTAAAGTTAACCAAACAAGAGGGTCAAAGATCACTTTTTGGAATTTGTTTTGAATTACATTTTTTTTTTTTCATTTTTTTTGCTTTGAGTTATTTTAATTTTCAAGTGAAGGCATAACTGTAACAAAGAAGAAAGAAAGAAATAAGACATTTTAATTGTGTTCAGGGCCCCAGAAAGTCTTGGGCCAACCTTGAAGTGACATACTGTACTATGCACAGAACATGTTAATGCAGGCTTTGGTGCAAGTACACCTCAGGGGTAAATGTCAATATAGTCATTATATAGTGTTTGAAAGAGTAGATGAAGACATATACATCGCCAAAGCCACTTCTTTACATACCTCTCTGAGTAAGGATCAGCCATGTTCATGTCGTGGGCAGACACCTTCATCTCACTGACTCTGACCTTCTCTGGCTCACTATAGATCTGGATGGAGTAGTAGATGAAGAAGCGTCCATTGTCCTGGTACTTTGGGTGGAAGGCCATGCCCAGGAAGCCCCTCTCATCCCCCAGCCAAGGTGTGTTGAGCACCTCCCCGGTCATGTCCAGGAAGGGCTGCTCCAGCCGGCTGCCATCAGGCAGGTAAACCCACACAAAGCCCATCTGCTCTGCGATGAACATCCTGTGTGTGTCATCGCTGCTGTGCAGCATCAACACAGGGTTCCTGAGATGGTTGGCCACTTCAGTCAGGCACAGCTGGAGACACCCTTTGGGGTCCTCCACCACCCGCCCCAGGTTGCTGGAGAGGTCAGTGCTCTTCAGAACATTGGGGTAGCAGTAGTCCTGGTCGGACAGGTCGATCATGCTGCAGAATGTATACATGTCCCGCTCACAGGTGTCCTTCAGCAGCTGGTTCTCAGTTAAATATTTAACCACATGGCGACATTTGCCATGAAACTCGGAGCAGAAGCCAGAGCAAAGGCCAGGTATCTCTCTGACAGGTGTGTACGGATCCTCAGCATCAAAGAGGTGGGCGGCATACGGAGAGCACTCCTGGATGGGACAAACAGGAGACATTTTAGGGCAGGGGCAAGGGTGAAAATTAAAGGGTCACTTTAAACAGAGGATCTTTAGTGATCAGACTCTGACATTATAATAAAGCATGGTGTCCCATTATAGGAAACATGCAGGTTTAAAAAGAAGCATCCCCTGCCCTCCCCTATGCACGCCACTGTCATAGGAATGTGGAAACATAGCAATGTAAAGCTAATGCCAAGGTGTTGGGCTCAGACACATGTCTATGTCTATTGGTTGCTTGCAGTGTTGGCAATGAAGGAATTTATGCTTATTCCTCTCTTACAATCATAAAACACTCTAATTAGACACTTAGAGTAAAAAAAAAACAGTTATTTTATTCATTCAACTATTTCAATCAAAAAACTTTGCTAATTAAAATTTGTAATAAATTATACCACAAACAGGAGCACTTATGTATAGTAATGTTCATCCCATTAGTGATACTTAAACTTTGATCTGTTTATAAATGTGAGACCAACCATTAATTTAACATTGTTCCATTAGATAAAACTAAAATAAGTCCAAAAGTTGGGGAGTTGCATGATACATTTGGTTTAAGATGGTGAATCACAGACAAACTGAAGCTATAAATATTAGACAAGATTTCTGCAGAGGTGAAGAGACCTAAGTAATTATCAGCCAATGTTTAAATTTTTCGAAATAACTATGCTGTGCCAGAAACTTTTATAGCCACTCATAGTAGCGCCCCTAACCAACATCCACAGCAGAAAAATATTTACCTGGCACATGACTTCTTTCAACATGTCTTCACAAAGCTCATAACCCGCCGCTTCCAAATGGTCCATAATGTCCCAGTATCTCTCTGCAATCTGATTGTCCGTTTTCTGGTCGCAACAGCCAAACTGCTCATACTGCGTGCAAAACTCCAAGTGCCACAGAGGTTTAAAAGGTGGCTCGAAGTCCAGGCACTGAGGATGAGCTGATACTAGCTGAACCGGGACGAGCAGCATCACTGATATAATCAGGATGAACTCGGGAAAGCTCGGGGTCTTTGTGGATGGGCCCGGTCCTGCAGCCACGCGTAAAAACGCGGCACCGGCTCCGCTTGGATGGAGCGCAGCATCCCGCTTTCTTGTCATTCTTGCCGTCTGCCCGCGGAAGAGTTCAGCTGTTTGTTCTCTTTTATGTATGTGCCACAGTGCGTGCGTGCACGTGAACGCTCAAGAGGGTGCGTCACCACAGTGAGTCCCAGCCTCATTTGCCCTCCATGTCTCGCCACATGACTCCAAGCCAGGTAAAAAAACAAAAAACAAACACTCTTCGTTACTCTTCGTCATATGTAGTGGTTTTCTTAACTGCAGCGGAATTGGCACAAGGATGCACACAAGTTTGCACACTCAAGTTTGCGCAGCTATCCTTGTTAGGACATTGCATTGACTTCCATTCATTGTGGACAGCCTAACCCAAACCCTAACCCTAACCTTAAGCTAACCTCAACTCACACCTGACCCCTTATCTTAACCATAACCACTACATGCCTAACCCTAACCCTAACCTTAATATAACCCCAAACTAATCTGAATTTAAACCAAGTTTTCACCCTAAAATGAATGATTTACGTTTAGGGGACTTGCTTTTTGTCCCCATAAGGGAGACGAGTGCATGACTGTGTAAAGATTTATGTCCCCACAACATGAAGAATATCTGGACCACACACACACACACACACACACACACACACATACAGACATAAAGACACACACACACACACACAGTGGGGCACAGTGTGGAGGCATGCGAACATCAATAGGCTACCACGACTGTAATTTTGTCTCACATTCATGTAAAAGCGCCTCCAGGCAGTGTGTTGTTTGTGCTGCAGATGCTCCATAGTACAGATACTGTCTCAGCATGTCAACTCTCATTTGAATATACAGCCTAAAATTGTCTGTTGTCATTTTGCACTGGTGCCAAGTTTTTTGAAAAAGTAACAAAATAAACTTCTTCATCAAACCTCTATGCTTATATAGCAGGCTACACATGTAATCAAGACCAACAGTCTGACAAGGTAAAAGGTAAATATATTGTTTGAATTTTCTTTCAATATTAAGTGTAAATTAGTTGCTCTAAGTGCCCTGCAGTCTGCATGAAAGAGTGCTTTAATCTTATTATTGCCCCAGGGCTTCTTCGCAGGTTAATACCTGAAGGTTAATGTTTTATTTCTTAAAAGTGTATTAATGCTTATGATGTTAGATGGTGTACAGTTCAGGTAAAGTTGCCCATTTCCACACACAGTAGAGGGATCATGAAAAACCTATAAGTCAAAAGCAAAAAAGGATAATAAAATATATAAACTTCAAAATGAAACTCAAACAAACAAACAAATGTAAATGACCAAACATTCGATTCGACAGTATTCCTTAATAGGAGGGATTACTCAAGACTTTCTTCTTCTTTTAAACTATAAAACTGTATTTATAGAATTATAGAAAGTTTGTAATTTAACACAAAACAGATGTGTAATATGTAGAATAGGACGTGTTCTGGCTTTACGAATGAGATATTTGTACAACAGACACAGTAACATCAAATGATCAATTAAATTGTTAGAATCAGCCCTTAAAAATTAGAATTTTCTTACACAGAGATCAATACATGACAGTGTATTTACCTCCATCCATCCTTCATATACTACAGTAAAACACAGATGATCATGCAGCATTTATCCAGCAGGTGGCAAACAACTTCAGTGCGCCTGTCCAAACCGGACAAGGAAGTAGAACTTGGTAATTGTTTACGGTGAGGAGAAAAACGTCAAGTTAGATAGATTAAATACAATTGACTTCCGTCTGGACGCTTCAGCTTAAAACATTTATTAATTAAAACGCACGTTGCAGCGTATTTTAAAAACAAATAAACAAAAACACATTTTAAATTAATCAGCAGTGATTATACTGCGTACTGGATATGGCTTTGTTACGTTTTTGTTTTTATTTAAAACGCACACGACGTATTTTTAAAAACCAATGTGCGCGTTTATTTTGAAGGCTAAATTAGCAACCTCTGGTAGCATTCGGTAGCTAGCTCTGTCTAGTTTGACGGCGGATCGGCGCAGGCGCTGCCAAGTCTGACAACAAAATATAATTTGGCCACTATAACCAATTCAGCTAAAATCTACCGCCATGGCGCCTTGAGCAGTTTGAGGAAGACTCGGGTTTCTTGCTCCGTAGGTGACCGGAGTCAGTCGACTTTTTGCCGCTGAACCCCGAAACACAAACGGCTGTGTGGACGCTGGAGAAGCTACAATGAGCTCGGAGCACCAGAGCGACAGCGAGGACGCCGATGAGTCGCAGGACAGGCCCGACAACAGCGGCGGCGCCTCTGACAAAGAGGAAGACCCCGAGGACATCGACGATTCGGACGAGGAGGATGACATCGTTCGGAGGGTCTCTCCTTCACCGCCGGGGACCAGCGGGCTGGACCGGCCGGCGCGCAGCGCCAGTTCCCCGGCGCCTGAGGAGCGAGAGCCCAGCAGCGAACCAGCCGCCGCGCCGGAGACAGGAGGGGGCGGCGGCGGTGGCACCGACATCATCAGGGGGAATAGTCTGTTTTCCTGGTTGCAGAGCAGGACTATTAGACGGGGGGTGTTTGTGGACCCGGCTAGGGATAACTTCAGGACAATGACCAGCTTGTACTGCTCAATGAATCCGGCTGCAGAGTCAGTCAACCTGAGCACTCAGACTCACGGAGCGGTGTTCAACCTGGAGTACTCCCCGGATGGGTAAGACAACATTTGAGGCCCTTAACCCACAATATTCATGCTCACCGGGTCTTCACTGGCCTTGAAAATCATTAAAATATGAAATAGTGCTTTGA
The DNA here is from genome assembly GCF_914725855.1 of Thunnus albacares. Lineage (NCBI taxonomy): Eukaryota > Metazoa > Chordata > Actinopteri > Scombriformes > Scombridae > Thunnus > Thunnus albacares. The sequence goes on from NC_058120.1 coordinate 24,150,362, forward strand.
AATGTATTGAAAAGAGTAGATAAATGAGCCTGGCAAGTGCTTGAATTGACATCATTAAATTCACCCCCATATGCAATCCAGTTCAAATAGGCTTTATTTGCATGATCATAATGAAGTACAGTATTGGTAAAGCACATTGTACAAGGTAGTTCAAACAGGGAAAAGTACAGTTTTTATAATATAGCACCATATGCCACATCTCTCTGGACTGATTCATAGTCATTCAATTCATGTTTTTGACTTGGCAACTATAAACTATTAATTTCACAATCTTACCAACAACTTTAAGTTCTATGTTTTCACTAAACAAAACCCGTTAAGTGTTGCACAAGCTGCTCTCAGTAATCTCCATCAAAGAGCCCACTAAGGTTCAAGCCCTCAGTGACCAGACAGCAGGTGTAAGAAATTAATCCTGCAGCCAAACCAGGTCAAGCTGTGACCACCAGTCTGGGTCAAATTCTGTTTGTGGGCTCATCAGACATCAGGACAGAACTAAACATGCTGCACGTCCTTATGGGATTGCATTTGTTTCATAATAATTGAACAAAATCTCAACATTGATCAGCAGCACAAGAGAAAAGCTCATCAGTGAAAGAAAAGTGGAGAATAATGTAATCAAATGCAGCGCTCTTCTATAGTTTTATCGGAAGACTTTTATGGTTTCAAATGACTTTTTACTCACATTCAATAATTCATTTATTTTTTCATTCTTGGGAGATTTAATTGAGTTATTATGAAACAAATCTACCCCCGTATATCCATCATACACAGTAAAGTCTTTCTGGAAACAAACATTTTTGCAGGAGATGAAAACATCCTGAAGCTGCTCAACATCAGACTTTGATATTTTGGGACTTAAATGAGAAAATTCATCTTATGGCACATTTTAATTAATCTCATTTATATTATTACAACTGTTGGTACAGTGACGCCCCCTCTTAATACCTTTGCATCACAGTCAGGGATGTAGTAGAGTGTAAATATACATTATATTCACTTTATTCAATTGATTTCTTTTGCCAATAGACCTGTTTTAATTCATTCCATGTGCAATATGTGCTCTTAATTCTAATACATTATCATTTTAGCTGCAACTAACAATTTATTTCATTACTAATCAATCGTCTTGCCTGTAAAATATCAGAAAATAGTGAAAAATATCAGTTTTAGTTCCCCACAGCCCCAGGTCACGTCTTCAGATGTCTTATTTTGTCCAACTAAAAGTCCAAAACCCGAATATATTCAGATAAGCATCATGTACGACAAAGAAAAGCACCAAATCTTCACATTTAAGAAGCTGAAACCAGCAAACTTTTGGCACTTTTGCTTAAAAAAATACTTAAACGATTAATAGATTATCAAAATAGTTGGCGATTAATTTTGTGTCGTTCAACTAATTGTTGCAGCTCTAATTATTATTTCCTCTTGGTTCCTCACACAGCTCAGCACTTTATTTACTTATTTTTCTCTTTTCTCCTTTTTAACATACATCTTTTATTTTATTATGAATTGCTTGCATAGTGTTCAAATGTCTTACTGTGTTTTTATTATGTTTATTTTGTGTTTTTAAGATGCCTTCCTGCTAAAAGTATTATCTTATCTGATCTGATCTGAACTTTGAGCGTTTCTTTCCTGCTGCTCTGTTTGCTTCATTATTTTTTAACATCAGCGTCTATGATCTGGATCCAAACGGTGTCATAAATCTTAAGAATGTTGTGCGTGAATTGAAAACAAAAGAAATCAGCTGATGTGACATGGCCAAAGAGATCAGCTCTGTGCGATCGCTCGTCTCTGATCTGTGTGTCTGCTCCGCTCAGGTCTGTGCTGACTGTAGCCTGCGAGCAGACCGAAGTCCTGCTGTTTGATCCTATTTCATCCAGACACATCAAAACCCTGACAGAGGCCCACGAGGACTGTGTCAACAACATAAGGTGCATATTTATAATCTTCAAATCGTCTAGGAAGGATTTAAAGTAAGAGTGCGACATCCTCCTTCTTGTTTATGCAGTTAACACATATTTTTGTTAGATGAACGATAAGTGATCAAACTGCTTCCCAGAGTCACGTCTTTGGAGAATCTTAAATGAAATTCTTGCTCCCTGCAGGTTTCTGGACAATCGTTTGTTCGCCACCTGCTCTGACGACACCACCATTGCATTATGGGATCTCAGAAAGCTGAATTCGAAGGTTTGCTCGTTGCACGGCCACGCCAGCTGGGTGAAGAACATCGAGTACGACACCAACACTCGTCTCCTCGTCACGTCTGGCTTCGACGGCAACGTCATCACATGGGACACTAACAGGTTGGTGTGTGTGTGTGCATGTGTGAGCGTCATGTACATGTATTTGTGTGTGTATATATCAGCACATCTTCTCCGGTTTATCTTGATAATGTGATATAAATAAAAAGCTGTGTCCCTCATTCACTCATTAACTACCATCTATACATCTTTCACTCTGCAGCAATAAATTGAGATTTCTGACATTTATGGATTTTGAGTTTTCACTGACAGGAATTTTGTCATCTGCAAAATGCAACATATTACATTATAATCTTTTGTATCATTGTGGGGATTTGTGAGCACAGTATAGAGCATAAATATCACACATTTGGATACTGTTCACAAAGTGGAAGTAAAAAAAACATGTCGCTCAACCAAAAACAAAAAAAAAAAGGGGGCTGTGGTGTGAACTACTAAAGCACAAAGAAGGGGTTGCACACCCAAATCAGTTAGATTGTTCCTTTTTATTTAGTTTTCTCCGTCAAACTTGCAGAAATGCCACAAAACTGAAGGACTGTTTCACACTGAAGAAGGTAAAGCTGAGACATCTGTGCATTGACTCTGCTGTGCTCGAGTTTGACGGACTATACACTAAATATGGTGTAATTCCAGACACAGCCAATGAGTTGTTCACCTTGTTAGGGCTGCAGCTGTTGATTAATTTCATTATTTCAAAAAAAAACACTGATTAATGAACTAATTGATTGATTGGTGAGTCTTTAAAATGTCAGAAAATAGTGAAAAATGGCCGTTTCAGGGTCCCAGAAACCAAGTTTACATCTTTTCTCTTTCTTCTTTTACTCAAATATATTCATTTTACAGTGCTATAAATATATAATGAGATAAGCAGCAAATCCTCACATTTGAGAAGCTGAGACCAGTGAATGTTTCTAATTTTTCTTAATAAGTGACATAATGGTTAATTGATTATTCTAATTATTGTCAGGTCATTTTTGGTCTAATTAACTTCTCTTTTCTGTACTGATACCAGCAGAGTTGTGTTTGTGTCAGTCTCTCATCATTTCTGCTTCTTTAGAAATGTTCCTGTTCCCGTGGTTACATCACGCTGTACCAGCAGATGCACATAACACTCAAAATATACCATCACAGACTCCCTCCTTCATCTTCTCCATCACATAAAACCTGCAACGTTACAACATTTAAAGACATGAATGGGGTGTTTTGGGGCTGTAATTCAACCATGGAAAACGGTTTTCATTCCTAGAAAACTGATGATGACGATGATGATTCTGACGTTCCTGAAATATGCGACAGATCCAGCCAAACCGTCTCACGGTGGATTGTTTCTTATACAACAAAACGCCATCAAACCGTCTGTATCTGTCTTTCCTCTGCAGATTTACAGAGGACGGCTGCCCGCACAAAAAGTTCTTCCACACTCGATACCTGATGAGGATGCGCCTGACGCCCGACTGTTCCAAGATGCTCATCTCTACTTCCTCAGGGTACCTGCTCATCCTCCACGACCTGGACCTCACCCAGTCCCTCGAGGTGGGCAGCTACCGCATGCTGCGAGCACGACGGACCCCCCTCAGCTCAGGTCAGATCACAGTCTCTCTTCATGCTTAAAAACAATCTCTACATATTTTAACTTATTTTATCACCCTTTTCTTTTTTTTGAACCGTTTTTACTCTATAATTTCTATTTTTTTGTGTGTCTTTTCACTTTTTCTCCAATTTTTTTATTGTCTGTTAAATTTACACTTATTTACATTTGGTTGAACAAGACTCAAATAATCGTTTTTAGTCCTTTTATCAGGCAGAAATATGACATTTGTTGTTTACAGTTTCATAAATACAAAAAGTTACTTTGTTTTTTCATTTGATGTCAGTGTAAATTTAATATTTGGGGTTTTTTAAAGCCATTTGAAACATTAATTAAGCAGTTTTAAGGTCACATTTTGGGCTCATGATAACCTATAATGTGTATTTGTCATTATTATTGACATGTTGACTAAATATTACATTTACAAGCCACATTGCTGTTGGTTCAAGTTAGAAAAAAAAAGACTTTTGACCTTTTTTTTTGACTGCAGATGGAGGCACATCAGCGTCCAGGTCGGCTGGAACTCCTCGCCAAGGAAACGACTCCAGCAAGCTCCACCCACATAGAGAAGGTCAGAGACGCTCATGGAGTAAAACTGAGAAACTGACGTCTGCTGAGGTTCTACTCTGAAGGTGTGACGATGATAGACTGTAACGTTCTCACACACTTTGTGTCTCGCAGGTCTTTCTCCCAGGAACAGCCTGGAGGTCCTGACTCCAGAGATCCCAGGAGAGCGGGACCGAGGGAACTGCATCACCTCCCTGCAGCTCCATCCGAAAGGCTGGGCCACGCTCATCCGCTGCTCCAGCAACATGGACGACCAGGAGGTGAGAGACAGTCAGCTGTAGATACACCTGTCGTCTCAAAGCTGTTTTACTGAATGATTCTCCATATGTGGATGATCTGAAATAAGACTGTTTTTATACATATAGACTTATAAACTCTATGACCTCTTGTTGTCTAGAAGGAACGGCATCATCATTACTTCAGCTTATAGGAATAATGCAAGGAAAATCTTTTGAGTATAAACAATAAATTCCTGTTTGGGGGAATTTCAGGAAGTTTTCTTTAAAAGTAGCCACATAGATGGTGAACATTAGGTATTTGTCATTAAGCCTATAATCAAAAATCATAACAATTGATTGTCTTTTCTTCTTCTTTTTACAAAATTGATCAACTCGCTCATAAGGATGGTAGATTTTTTGGGTACTCGTGTCAATGATTTACCTGACTTTTGGTGCCGATACCTAAACAATACTTTTTTCAATACTTAAAAAATTGAAAAATATAAACATTTCGTTTTACAAAACTCTTTATTTACTGAAAGAAGCCAAAGATTTCAGAACTGCTGACAAGAACTTTGACTAAATAAAATTGTCTAAAATTAGCAAAATTTTGATTAATCAGGAACTATTGATTAAAAGAAAAAGCAAAACAAGAGCTACTTCAGTATGTTGAGGAACACATTTCAATTGTTACCCAAAAAGTATTGAGGCATGACATCCAGCCCTACAAGCTCAAACATTAAATGCAGAAATTAATTAAAATTACAGTTTTTTATACTTGAGTTTATTTTTCATTAGTACACTTGTATCATCACCAGAACCAAAATAAGAATTAAACATTGTCGCATTCAGCTTTTTAAAATGCCGTTTATTCACAGTTCGTTATGTTTGGTGATTGGATTCTGCTCGTTATAACATCACTATAAAAAGCCTCTAATGGTCGGCTGGTTTCACTTTAGATCCGGGATCAACGTCAAGTGTCTTTCCAGCGATGACACAAACATAATTAATGCTTCCAGGCGCCGCTGTGACGCTATCTTATCTTCCTTTCTGTCTCTCTCCAGTGGACGTGTGTGTACGAGTTCCAGGAAGGAGCGCCCACCCGCCCGCTGGTCTCCCCCCGCTGCTCGCTCCGCCTCACCCACTACATCGAGGAGGCCAACGTGGGGAGGGGCTACATCAAGGAGTTGTGTTTCAGCCCGGACGGACGGCTCATCTGCTCCCCGTACGGCTACGGCGTCCGCCTGCTGGCCTTCGACGAGCGCTGCGGCGAGCTCGCCGACTGCCTGCCCGTCCAGACCAGCTGCCTCAGGGAGATCCGCTCCATCTACTCGCACAGCGACGTCGTGCTCACCACCAAGTTCTCCCCGACGCACTGCCAGCTGGCCTCGGGCTGCCTCAGCGGACGAGTAGCTCTTTACCAGCCTAAGTTTTAGCAGCTCCGGTGCTGCCGGAGAACGACGTGCTGCAGACCTGGGTACAGAAGTAGTTGAATAATCAGGGTTCCTGCACAAATCTGGAATGTCTGGAAATATATAGAAGAAGTATTTAGTGTTTTCCCAGTTTGATAAGTTGCACAAAAGTTGCAAAAAAGTCAGTAAAAATGTAGAAAAGTATTGCACTGCCCCTGTATTCTGTTTATGCAACATATCTTCTATGATTGTAGACTCCTCTCATTTAATGTGCAGATATTTATTGTGCAAAGTTGTGTACTTTGGTATAAATTATATCAAAACCATTAAACAAAAAAATCAAAATTTCAAAAAGAATCTCAAACTGTAGGAACCCTGAATTTCCCGGCATTTGTTTTAAAGTGCTCAGCGTGCCAGACGGGTGGAGTTTACCGCATACAGACGTCTCACACAAGATTAATAAATCTCAGTATTAGAGCTTAAATTAACTTTAGTTGAATATTGTGATATTCTAGGTCCTCTTGTAGTCGATCTGTACGGAAAGCCTCTCCCGTTTGGCACCTAAGAGGGATAAAAGGAATTCTTTAGAAAATATTTTGAAGTACTTCTACACCCAGGTCGGCAGATGTGAAGCAGACTTGAGTTTGTTTGGGTGGGAAAAAAAGATTTACAGGAGGAGAAGACTACAGCTGTGGACCCTTGATCAGGCTGCAGCCACTTGATGGAAAGTTTCAGCCTCTCTGACCCTGAACTTAAAAATAAAAATGCAAAAAAAAAAAAAAAAAAAAAAAGACTTTGAGGCAACAAAACAAAAAACGAGCAAAGTAAGACTCCCATCCAGACTGAGGACAGAGTTGGAAGTCTGAACCTTTTAAGCTCTCGTTCACTGAATGACTCTGCAGGTCGTCTGTGGCTCTTTTTCATACTAAAGATTAATTTTGGTCTATAGCAGTTTAGAAAACTTTGACGTTGTGACTCGGCGCATCTCGATGTCGCCGTCTCGGGAAGAAAAAAAACACTAAGGATGCAAAAGACAGACGTTGAATCTTAGCAAGACAAACAAGAAAACAGGCGCGCGTTTGTCGGTCGTCTCGACTCGACATCCTCCGCTGCTCCGCTCTGCTCATGCCTTCTCCACAGGTGCTGCTTCTCTGCTCATACAATCTGAACTTTGACCCCCCCCCCCCCCCCCCCCCCCCCACCCCGACTTAAAGGACCTCATCATCACATCAACGCCTTTCCCCACTCCGCTCATGGACAGTGACATCTTCTCTCCTGCTGTGTTTTTGTTTTTCACTTGCACTCCCGTTTCCACACTCCCTTCATGGTCTACTTGCAGCACGATTCATTTCATCACTTTAGGACTAGTTACTTCTCTTTTTCCTTCACAATCTGTGTGTTTTTTATCTTTGAAGCCTATGAATGGAAGTCCAGCTGCTGTCAGTTAAAGGACAGGTTCACAGTTTTTTAAGTCTGTCTTAAAACAACAATCAGATGCCTGAATTAACATCGAAACAGGTTTTCCTCGCTGTAATCATAATCCTTCTGTTCATACCGGCTGTTAAAAGATCCCCTTCAAATGTGCTTATGATGGAGGACAAAATCCACAGTAATATGAGGCTTCAACCGTCTGAGTTAGTCAAATAAAGTGGATATCTTCCACAGTAACAGTCTTTTTAAGTAAAAATTCCCTCCTTGTGTTTCCCCAGACAGTGTTTTCCTGTCAGCTGCAGCTACTTGATTTGACTCATTTGGACGCTGAAGCTTCATATTAGCTTAAGATAAACTTTTAAATACATTTTTGCACAGACGGACTGTGGATTTTGGCTCCCGTCACTAGTGTAAGTGCATTGTGAAGGGATCTTCTAATGGTCAGTATGAACAGGATGAATCATTACAGCAAGAAAAACATGCGTCAATGTTAATTTGGGCGCCTGACTGTTGTTTTACTTGGAAAAATTGTGAAACTATCCTTTAACTTCTGTTTCAAACCCAGTATCTCATTGACATTTTCCAGATCAACTTCCTGTACAAACCAGTATTGCGAATGTTTCACACTTATGCAAAGTAAAATAGTACATTTCTCTCCTCTAATCAGTTGCTTATTGACTTTTCTCTCATGCAAAATCCGCTGTCCTTAAAGTATTAAGGCACAGATACACAAGGCAACTTTTTTTTTTAGCCAACTAAGAAGTTGCTTCAGCATCATTTAGTTTAACCGTTGAAATCGTTGCCAAGAAACTTTTGACTCGTTTTCAGAACTAATTTTGTTGGTTTTTGAAGAGAGTTTTCAGTGTTTGATTATCACATCTAGTTTCTCAGTTTTACAACGTTGTCACCAGGAAGACCAGCCAGGCATTTTTCTCTCTGAGGAGAAAAAAAAACAGACAACAATCTTTTGACTGTTTCAGCGTCATCGATGCTTTTGAGTTTGCAACCAGCGTAGCGCAGCTGCTGTCGGTATAAAAGCCAAGCACATGCCTGGATATTTCACCTTAATGTTAAACTGGTTGCAGTACTATACTGACTGACTGAAGAATAGATAGTAACGTGTTGTTATGTAAGCAAAAGATAGACATAAACTACTATGCATACCAGCCTTTATGGAGATCCTCCTTTCATGTTTATGTGAGGATGATGCTCCGTGTTGAGCTGTCAGATGCCAAAATATGTTCTTCTGTGCAGTGAGCTGAGAACTAAAGGTGAACATCTGCTATCGTGGGTTTAAATTAAGTAAATTTAGCGCGATTGAGCAATTCTATTAGATTTGAGGTGACTTTTTTTTTTTAAAAATCAAGAAGTTCTCTGAACACAGATGGAACTTAATAATTCTCAGCTCACATCACGGTCCTGTGTGTAATGAGGAATGCCGCTTTTAACACTTTGTACCTCAGTTTGAAGCTCAAAATGTGTGATCAGTCTGTCACAAATGGGGTTCAGTTCACTTTCAGTTCAGCCAGTTTCTTTTCTCCAGTTACTTACATTAAAAACACAGCCGATAACGGAAATGATTTGATAAATGAACTGTTTTTTAAAGTGACTGAACTGAAAGTTAAAGGAGCAGCCATGCTGCAGATTCCCTGCTGCTTTTATTTCACTTATTCACACGCTCTTCGGAGAGAAGTGTCTTATCTGCCATTTTCACTTCAGGTATAGCAACTTAAGAAACCGGGTTCATTTTTAACAGTTTTTGTTTTGTTTTCTCACGGTCCTGTTTTAACCTGTATGTTGTTGCGGATTAAGTGAATGTTCTCAGTATGCACTGTCACCTCGAGTGATCACAACTGGAGGAGGGGGTTCACACTGTTGTTTCCGACATGGCTTTACACAGACAGTAATCCCAACAATGATACTAAAATGGTACTTATCATCACTGAAATAAAATGTTAGCTTCTTTTGCACTGCTGACTGTTTTGTGTTTGAGCAAAGTATTTTTATTTTCTAGTTTTCTCTTTCTTTTTTTTTTTTTTTGGTTCCAGGATATCTCTCTCTGCCTACCAGCCACTAGATGGCAGCCAAACTTTTAGACTCAAGAATACAGATAACACAAATAAGGAATATTTATTAGAGACATTGTGGTCCTGTTGGACTTCTGTCAAACAAACAGTGTTAGAGCAACGTTACAGATCAGACCAGCTGACACTTAAATCTTCAACTCAGTCTCTTTACAGATCAGATACATAAACATTTAATGGAACAAAACAAAAAAAAAAAAACAAGTGATTTTAAACTTTTATCATTCAAGAAAGACTTTCTATAAATGTTAAATGTCCACTATCCTCCAAAAAGTTCCATAACTTGTTTGTGTAATATTTTAGATATTATCATTTTCAATTTGTATCTTTTTTTTTTAGTATAAAAACCCTGTTTGGAAAGTATTCTGTCACTTTTGTAGGTTTATGTGACTGTCAGGGTCAGTACACCCAAATACATCACTGATGAATTTTTCAATTATCACATTTTAATGGAAAGGTTTACATTTTTTCGAGTGTGTCTTAAAACAACAGTCAGGTGTCCATATGAACAGTGAAAGAGGTTTTCCTCGCTGTAATCATTCCTCCTGTTCATACTGGATATTAAAAGATCCTTCAAATGTGCTTTCAATGTAAGTGATGGAGGCCAAAATCCAGAGTGTGTCCACACAGTCATTTAGTGCAAAAATGCATTTAAAAGCTTATATGAGGCTTCAGCAGTCTGAGTTAGTCATATCAAGTGGATATCTGACACATTTACAGTCTTGTTAGCATCAAATTCCCTCTTTGTGTTTCCTCAGACAGTGTTTCCCTGTTGAACTGTGGTGGAAGTATAGTAACAAAAAGAAGGACTTTAGCACTAAAAAGACTGTAACATTGAAAGATATCTACTTGATTTGACTCATTTGGATGCTGAAGCTTCATATTAGCTTCAGATAAACCTTTAAAAACATTTTTGCACAGAAGGAGGACTGTGGATTTTGTTCCCCATCACTTACATTGAAAGTGCATCATTAAGGGATCTTCTAATGTTTCAATGTTCATTGGGGCAACTGACTGTTGTGTTAAGACAGACTTGAAAAATTGTGAACCTGTCCTTTAATGCTGTGATCACCATATGCACATCTATTGTATTGGTGTAACGGCAGAAATCTGAGCACATAAAACTGCCTGCGTGTTTTCAAATTGGGTGAAATGACCCTTTAACTGTGTCCTCTCAGTAATAACCAGTAGGGACTTGGCACTTTTCCCAGATGACACGCTTCTCAGGCTGAACTTTTTCAACCCATAATCCAGATCAGACTCAGAGGCTTCGTCGGCCCCTCATCCCCTCTCATACTCTCCGGGCCCCAGTGGACCGAGCTTTCCTCGCCTTCGCCTGCTGACTCTCCCTACGGCGGTTGATGGCCTTGGTGCTGGTGCGAAGCTTGCGGAGCCTCAGAGCTCGGAGACGCAGCTGAAGGTCCTGCGGGATCTTCCCTCCTCTGGCCCGGATCTCCTTCAGCCTCTCGATGGGCATTTTGGTCAGAATGAAGTCGCAGATGGTGGGATGCGGCTCCATTCCGACACGGCAATGACGCTTGGACGGGAAGTAACCCTTGGCCCAAACCACCACCTTGTACTCGCCCGGGTTCAGAAGACGCCAGTAGTCTCCGTCAGTAGCTACAGGAGAGAAATATAATAATTTAAAGAGAAAAAAGATTTTGTTATCTCTAGAGCCAAAATCTAAAGATAATGTTCCTAAAAGTTGCATTTGTGTGAAGGTTTAATGCACTCAGGAGTGGATTATTTGTGTTAGTGGAGAGACTGAGAGTGAAAACTTAGTGAAAATTAAGAAATTTTAAATGTGGACATGAGTTATGAACAGTTAAAACAGTAATTGTTCATTCTCAGATTGTTTAATTTGTAGACATTTTAGGGCCATGAAGAAATGAAAATATCCAGAATTTCACAAGAAAAAGGACAAAAGTTGAAAAAGTGGTAAAAAAAACATAATTTTGTGAAACATGGAGATTTTTTCTCCTTTCTCATCCCATCAAAGTCGAGATAAAATGCAAAATGCCTTTTTAACCCTTTAAGATCACATCCCTGTCATATCATACACCTATTTAACAATACATGCCAAAAAAATATAAAAAATCCTTTTCTTCGTATTTTTATAGAAACCAACCTTGAACCAACCAATGTCAACCAATAATATCGTGACATCCACCCATCAATCAATCTTCATCTTTTAGTGGCTCAGAGCAAAGATTCATTATGACGTTCAAATCAAATTCTTCCCGACATTATGTCCCGCCTGACGATCCTGTTTCACTCCGAAATATAGAAACAATGTCACAAAATGGAAGTTAGATACTCTTGAAATCCATCTTGTGACCCCTCAGATTTATCTTGAGACTCTATGTGAGCCTCAACAGCCAAGTTGGGAAGAAGCCTGAGTGAAAGATAATCACAGGACTCCGGCTACAAATACAACTTTCAAGAAATGTCTCGTTGCATTTTGAAAAGCCTCTTGGTGGGGGGGATAAACTATTATTTCTGCTTTTTCAGCAAAATATTTTCACTGTATCAGTTTTCAACTCAGTTGCAAAAGAGCGATTTAAGAAGCTTTGGATTCCTGAAAAATGATCAAACTCTTTAAAGCTGTTTTTTCTCTCTACGCAGACAAACAAGCACACACAAGCAGAACTGTTTGTCTGATTCCTGAGAGTTTGGTTCATGCATGCTTTTCATGCCCTGAAAAAGATCCAACATGTGGTGTCACAATTACATTTTTTGAGTCAAACAAATTGCTATCCTGAACCTTTCTTTAGCCATCTTTGAAAACTCTTTTGCAGCTGCACTGAAAACATTTAAACATTTACGAGAATAAGAGAAAATGAACCAAGAACTGCAGCAGTGTTATGTGCTTTTCCTTTTCTATTAGTTCTAGAAAGAAATACTTTCACTGATTAAGATGTCAACACGTTTAAGAATCTGTTGACAGAGATTGTCATTCAGTTGAGATCTCCACCGCTGGAATGACACACATCTGTTGATCTACGAGTGTTTTATGATGTAAAACACCATGTGACTGCAACTTCCTGGTTCAAGTCCAGCAGAGAACCTTTGTTACATGTGATCTCTCCTCCAATTTCCTGTCATCTTTTGAATGTCACTATCAAATAAATGTTATCAGTAAAACAACTAAAACTTAAGGGGAAAAAAACCCATGCAACTCCAAACACACAAACGACACATTTACATCTCAAAACTGTGATGTTCCAATTATTTCACATTTTCTGTCATACTACCCTGGTCACGAGAAAGAGAAGCTCACAGAGAAATAAAATCTAGTTTCTCACCTGATCGGATGTCGTGGTTGTGGTCCTCCACTTTGATTATAGCATCTGCAATTCCTTTTTTGGTCAGTTTATCCCTCACGACACCCTTGATCCCTCTGTGAATCTGAGTGAAGAGAAAATGCTGCATTGTGAGGGCCCGAAGAGGAAATTAAAGGCAGAAATAATTTAAAAAAAAAGATTTATTCTGAAACAGCTTCAGATTGACAAGAACAGGAGTTTGAGACGTAGCAGTTTTTAAATTGCTTTGTGTCATTTTCTTTTGTTCAGATGGAAAAACCGTAGAAGCCGACTGACCTGCTCCATATAGACGATCAGAGACTCTTTGTTGTTCTCCCACTCGATGGGAAGCTCGCTGGCATGAGGGAACTTATCGCAGGACAGCTCCACCGTCACCTCAAAGCAGTTGGTGTGCAGGTAACTGAAGTCATTCATACCTGCAGGAGACACGAACAAGTCCACAGTGTGTTAAAGGAAGATGCTAAATTAAGGGCTTTAAATAAAAGATTTGGGAGACCCTAGATGTATAACATGTGTGACAAATGATTGTCCTCTAGTCATTGATTGACAACAGCTGTCATCATCTCCAAGAGCAGAACACACATTTCTGGGCTGAAACCTCTCAGATGGTTTGAATCATTCAAAGTACGGAGGCGACTCACTGCCAGGGACGGTGTGCCAGGCTCCGCCATTGATGATGTTGTTGTGTGCTTGGAAGTCCTCGTAGTGGCAGATGCGGCGGTCTGGGTTCGCCAGCACCAGGTTGGTGGAGGCGTAGACGGTGGACAGCCAGCGGAAGAAGGCGTTGTCCGCAGTGGGAGTGTCTTCCTGGGGAGCCCAGTCACGCGTGCAGTCATAGGGGTACGTAATCACCAGCTCGCCCCCGTGGAGGTTCGCACTGAGCACGAAGGGAATATCCTGCATCCAGTTGATGACGGCTCGAGTCTCCGGTGCAACCTGCGAGAGAAACGGAGGATATATTTTACATGTAAAATGGAAGATCAATTTGTAATGAATTTAGTTCTGTTTTCACTTTGACATTAAAGGAACTTTTCTGCTGATTCAAGGAATCTGATTCAAAAAAACTAAAGACATTCGAAAAGGAGCGAATACTTTTCACAGCTGTTGTATATCTGTGTATATATAATAAACATCATATCATAAATGAGCTTAATGAGTACTTTTACGTTTAATACTTAGGATAAGTTTTGCCAGTAATATCTGTACTTTTATTGAAGTACGATTTTGAATGCAAGACTTCTAATTATAATGAGTGTGGAGTATTTTTATACTGTGCTATTCCTATTTTTACTTAGTAAAAGATCTTAATACTTTGTTCGCTACTGGATATTATTTCATATTATGAAAACAAGAACCAGAAAATACAACTGACTGTTAACTTTATAATTGTATTGGGTAAATTTCATATCTATAAGTCAAATCTTTCTAAATCTCTCTCTCTCTCTCCCTTGAATTACTGAGAAATTTAGAAATTACATTACAACCAAAATAAAGTGTCTCAGTAAGGTGTTGTGCCACCACGTGTCCCCAGAACAGCTTCAATGCGACTTGGCATTGATTCTACAAGTCTCTGAACTCTACTGGAGGGATGAAAACCATTCTTCCAAAAAATATTCCCTCATTTGGTGTTTTGACGATGGCGCTGTCTAACACGTCAGTCCAAAATCTGCCATAGATGTTCAGCTGGGTTGAGATCTGGTGACTGTGAAGGTCATAGCATATGATTCACATCATTTTCATCCTCATCAAACCATTCAGTGACTCCTCGTGCCCTATGGACGGGGGTATTATCATCCTGGAAGAGACCACTCCCATCAGGATAGAAATGTTTCATCATAGGATAAAGGTGATCACTCACAACAACTTAGTATTGATTTGCAGTGACTCTTCCCTCTAAGGGGACAAGTGGACCCAATCCATACCAGCAAAATGCCCCCCAAAGCATAACAGAGCCCCCAGACCCCCTCACTGTAGGGGTCAAGCATTCAGACCTGTACTAGTTTTTCCTTTAATTTGTCACCCATCTGTATATATATATATACACACACACACACACACACAGCACATTTTTGGCTTCAACAGGGGACTTTTTACCAAACATTAAGTGACCACGCTCAGTCTTCAAGTAAAGCCTCAGTTTTCTTGGCTCTGATCATTTCCTGATTTGAGGACATTCAGAGTCTTGCATGCCACAGAAATGGAAACATTTCCTCTCCTCAAACTCTCAACACACAACTCTAACAAAAGCTGCTTTTCACTTTGCCCTACATTAAGTTCTGACGAACTGGTAAACTAACATCTTTAATATGTCACCTCTTTTTCTGTGGCAGTCTTGGGTATAGCACTCTTGAATTTACATATTTATAATTTGTTAATGTTAAAATCAGAATTTTACTCTTTTGTCTCTCTTCTAAATCACATTATTTGGCTTGATACTGGATATCTTTACAATCTTGATTTGTTGAATTGTAATTTTTATGATTCAAGTATCTTTAACTGACAAGTATTACTGTTGTTCTCAATATCACCACCAGATGGCGCCAGAGTAAGAAATTTCAACTTCTACAAACATGCCTGAGCTGGTCAACAGTGTGTATTTATTGTTTCATTGTTGTGAAACAGCAACATCTCTTACGGTGGCGTCTTCTCTGGTGTAGTACTCTGGGATGGGGATGTAGTGGTTGGGGACTTTGGATTTGTCTGCCGCCGCCTCTTGAGCGTCCCACATGATGTTGTTCAGGTCCGGAAAGTTACTGTTCAGGTCTATTCCTTCAAAGCTGTATCGTCCTTCAGCCCAGCCGGCCAGCTCTGAGCCCTGCAGCAGATCAATCAATCAATCAGAATAAAACTCACTTAGAACAATGGATGGATTCATGAATTCATCATACATTCAGGGCAACAAAACCATGCCAGCATCTAGGATAAAATAGTACTCTGCGTATCTTAGAGTCTTAATGAACAACTTAATAAATGTGCCGTCTACTATGAGTGATGGAAGCAGCCCTGTCACCCATCAGTAACGAGATGCATCATCATTTTAACTAAACACAGGGTGCCAAACTTCATCATCATGCTCTTTAAAGACTGAAAGAATGATAATAAAATTCCATATTTTGTTATCTTGTGTGAAGATATTCAATTATCTCTGTTCGCACCATGTTATATTGTGCAGACAAGTTAATATCCTGTCAGGACAAGATAACAAAATGTCATCTTTCAGGACTTTAGGGGCTCTCTGCAGGTGTAACAGTGTAATTTCCGAGGATAATCTACATACAAGCAAGCAGCGAAGTTAGTCTGCCTCATTTAGTTTGAGGCTCCAGAAATTCCCGCATCCATCATCCGATCACGTTTTAGCAAAATCAAACTGGTAGCCGTGGTGATTTAATCAACAGTTTTGATGAACAGCCAACTTGTAGTCCAACACATACAACACAAGGGACCCTGTGGAGTGTCAGACCCCTAGCGGAGCTATGGAGCAGTTTTTTATGACTTTATGAGATTATTTTTATGTCTCATACTGCACATGCACACATGCATGTCTGTGGGTGACGTGATACACAGTCCTGCCAATGGTTTCACACTATTCCACAGATCTACAGGTGGCTGTAATGTGCCAAGAAACACAACAATGTGCCAGTGAAGGCAGGCAAGAAGACGACTGCAAGCCAATAACATGGACGTAAAGTTTAAACAAACCGTAATCCTATGCAGGATTTAAAATACTTTAAGAATGTATCATTTGAATTTGTCACACTTGTTAGATCTCAAGGATACACACAGTACATTTTGGCGAGTAAACATAACTTTTGTATGTTTACATGAAAAAACCACAAGAAATGAATCACTTAATTCTGAGTCACCTTCTCGTAAGCTGTTTCATATCCATCAGGGTTCATGGAAGGCATAAGGTGGATTCGAGTCTCTGTGATCAGCCGGACAATACGTTGGTTGCCCCTCTTGTACTCTCTGCACATGTACTGCATGAGGTTGAGGACCAGCTCTCGGCCAAGAGCCTCATTCCCGTGCATCCCTGCCACGTACCGAAACTCTGGCTCACCTGCCAAAAGAGAAAATCAGAGACTTAAAGGTCTCACTAAACATGAAGCAACTGAATGTTGTTAGCTAAAGCCCAAAGGCACATCAGGAACACATTCAGTCTCTCAGATAAAACTTTCAACAGCGTGTAACTGTAACACAGTACTCTGCCAGTAATCATACATGGATTGGCCAGACTTGATGGCAGACATTCCTGAATATAAAGAACAAACCGGCCAAGACTCCAAAGACCCAAAATCTGCATGATACATCAGCATTTCATGTATGTTCTTACTCAAAAAGAAAAAATAAGCAATGCCTCAAGCTCCTCTTGCGTTTGGCACCAATGTCTATTTAACCATGAAACCACTGAAATGAATATCATCTGTTAACACCACATAAATAAACTAAATGCCCATCGGCTTCTCTTGGGAGCGAAGCAATTTCCAAATGTGTTTATGCCGTTTGTCTTAGAAGAAAGAAAGACTAAATGTACTCCACTTAATTATGTACACTGTTTGGCAAATGTAGAGCAGCCACAATTCACTGTTAAGACCGAGTCAGCATCTGAAGACAGTATGACAGAGATGACAGAGAAATGTGTCATTTTCGGTGGTGACTGTGCAGCCTCCAATTTCAAATTGTTATCAGTTTATTTACATAAGAGAGGCCTCCTATGCAAGACACCCCAGCCTCCCTGTGTGGCGCTGCTGCAAAAACAGGCCTGTGTAAACACTGGAGGATGTTGAACTGGGCCGCTGAGCAGCTAAACTCGGGGTTACTTGATAAACCTGATGAACTCTGGCTCAGAAGAAGAAGTTTAATTGAGCTTACCAAGTTCATGTTTGCCGGGATTATCTGAGATCTCCATGACGTAGAGCTTGAGACCCATGTAGCTCTTCCCTATGGTGTAGATGCGGGTGATGTCCGGGCACTCCTCGGTCACAGATTTCATGAGCTTCGGGGGTTAAGAAGACAAGCTGGATTTAAAGTCTTCAAAGGGTTAAATCTGAACTGTGGGGTAATCTGCAGCTGTTAACATCCTGAGTAAAAACCCTGGCATTCGCTTTATGGGAAACACAGTTACTCATCGTGTATGTAGGGCCTCGCAGCTATTCTTCACGCTCTCTAACCTTTCTCATCTCTTTGTAGTTGTGGTGTCTGAAGTCCAGACCGTCTTTTGATCCTTGTTCTTGCTCTGAAGAGTAGATGTCATGTGGATCTACGAGGAAACAGAACATTAGGTTTTGTGAACTTGGTTTCCTTTTGTTGACAGACAAACTACCCACTAATTCTTTACAAAACAGCAACACTTTAATGTATTTTGACATGTAAGTCACTTTGAACATCTTGATAATTACTAACACTGAGTATTTTTACCTACCCTCAACACGACAGCCGAGTATCTCAGCTCTGAGGCAGATGGTGCCGTTGACGTACCAGGTCTGCGGGTTGATGCGGATGAAACGGGCAACGGTGGGAACTGGAAGGACTCCAAGCACTGAACCCTCTGGATACTGATTCCCTACAAATATCTGTACACATTCAATGTGGCATCATATGGCTTGAACAATTTAAGGATCCCCTGCACAAGTGTACTAAAGCACTTACATGTAAGGCTGCACAACGTCATAAAGCTGATAGAAAATGATAAAATATTTTTATCATGCTAGCAGCACGGCTCTATGGATGGCAATGTCAGTCTTTTGGTCCAACCACCACTTTGATCCAGACTTAGATATCTCAACAACTATTGGATGGATTGCTATGAAACTTTGGACAGACATTCATGGTCCTCAGAGGATGAATCATACTGACTTTGGTGAACCTCTGACTTTTCCTCTAGCGCCTCTAGCAGGCTGACATTTGTAGTTTTAAGTGAAATGACTCAACGTTTGGATAGATTGCCAAAATATTCATGCCCCCCTCAGGATGAATTGTAATAACTTTGATGACTATCAAACTATCATTGGGTCATATCTTTAATTTGTCCAATTATTTAGTTTATGACCAAATACCTGTATAACATTATGACCTGACGAAGATCCAAATAGGATCGAAATGTCCTGATTAAATTTTGTGGCTTGGAGTAAGTGTGCAGGGGCAACTTTTTTCATTAACACCTGTGCAACAAGTTACATTCCCATGAACCTCTGCTGTACTTTGTTTAGTGCTAATTAGCAAATGTTAGCATACAAAGATGGTGAACCTCATACCCGCTAAAGATGTTAGCATTTAGTTTAAAGTACCGCTGTTTCTAAATGCAGCCTCACAGTAGCTGTAGACTTTAGTTTTGTTAATCTGTATTTGGATTTTGATCCACATGAAAACACACATACTGATGGACAATCAGTCATTTTTTTCATCTACGTGCAGAAGTACAAATGGTAAAAATGTTCAAAACTGCCCTGGAACTGCACCAAAACCAAATCACATTCTTGAACTAACTTTTAATAAATTCTGACTGACATCTTTTACAAGTGTTAGATACTAGCAGGCTAACAGACAGAAATACGGGACTGAAAACATGACCTTCTTGGCAGTTATGGACTTTAAATGAAAAACAGAGCACTGAATATTTTGTTTCACCCTGAGTTCCTAGAAAAGAGACCAGACTTTTCCAGAGAACTGTCCAACACACTGACAAGTGGTGTTTTTGGTTGAGGTACAAACCTTTAAATTTCTTTGTATTTCGACTCGCATCACACATAAACCTTCATACAAGAGCACTTAAATCTGAACATTTAGATTTTGGCGTAGTAGAGGAACTATTTGGCAACTGACGTGAAAAAATGAGTCCTTCTCTCAACATTCATTATCTTTGATTTATATGTTATTATAGGTGTCACATAGTCTGTTAAACTGTTATGTTGTCAACCACAAATTTCAGTTTCTTGCTATATCTATAACAAACCCCATTTGTTTTCATTTGAGTTATCCCTTAGATTGTTTTGCAAATGCTACATATTTCCCTTCGGCAAAAATTCTTCAAAAAGCTGTTTTCCATCTGTTTGAGGTCCAATGGTTACGGCAGGTACATTCCTTATATCAAAGAGTACAAAAGTCGTTCTTACTGCTTCATCTGTCCCATTCATGCAGGTCTCCCAGTCCACAGAGTCATTACTCAGCTGGACCTTGTAGGATTGGACCCAGTCCCAGCTATAATGAACACAGAGAGGACAGATGAAGCTCAAGAAATCAATACTTCATATGCCTCTTCAGTATCAACCAATTACTTGTGTAACCGATCTTGTTTTGTGTGTCAATCATTAGATATCTCATTTTGGAACAACAGACTCTTCAGATCTTGACGGTGATACTACCTGACCTCCAGATGGAGTTTCGGCCTTGCAGGATGACTCCAGTAAACAGGGTGAGGTGGAGGGCGTCCACCTCGAGCCACTGATGCCGGTCCTTGTACTTCGCACACCAGGCTCCATCGTACTCATCCCCATCGTGAATACCAGACTAAATCAAAAAACACATGTGTTACAAAATATTTGTCGACTGCAAAATCCATTAAATCTACTCCAAAAAAAGCTCTTGGCTCTGCGTCAGTGAGAAGCATTGCATAAGTTTTTGGTATTGACCTGATTGTAAAATAATTGCTTTCAGACTACAGAACAAGAGGGCGGCGGCTGTAAAATAGCACTGCTGGCTCTACCTATTACAGACTATCTTACTTTATTTCCAAAAGACTCCATTTGTAGAAAAAAATGTATAAAAGTAATCGAAAAGAAAATTTTCTGCAACAAATGCAGCCACTGAAGTTTGTTAAACTGATGATTTAACACACCAATAAAAGCAAACAAAAACCTGCGATGGAGTGTGTGAGCAATTTATTTTATAGTCCAGTAATATCAGGAATAAAGACCAAGCAGTGACATTAAAATGGAACCCATGAAGAGAAACAAAATGATAACATTATGTAAAAAAGAATGGACATTATTATCAGAATTTATAACCAGCTAATATATTTTAAGCTGTTATTTGTCCAACTTTACTTTCAAAATATGATAAAGGAACAAATTTATGTCTTTACAAAGACTGATGTATAAAAACCTATTATGGTAATTAAAGTTTCACCTTTTCATAACTACAATTTGCTCTTTTTGATATAATTCAGAGCTGAAACATTTAGTCAATTAATCCAAAAGTTGATCAACTGAAAATTAATCAACAACTATTTTGATTATCAATCAAACAATCATGTATCAATTTTAGAGCTGTAATGATTAGTTAATTTGATAAAAAGTAATCTATTTTAGAACTATTTTGATAATCGATTAAATGTTTTGAGTCATTTTTGAAGAAAAATGTCCTAATTCTCTGATTTCAGCTTCTCAAATGTGAATATTTTCTGGTTTCTTTAATCCTCTATGACAGTAAACTGAATATCTTTGGGTTGAGAACTGTTTTTTCTGACATTTTTCTCCACTTTCTGACATTTCATAGACCAAACAACTAAACGATTAATCGAGAAAATACTTGACGGATTAATCGAGAATGAAAATACTCGTTAGTTGCAGCACTAGTCATTTTTCAAGCAAAAACTGCTGTTGAATGTGAGAATTTGCTGCTTTTCTTTGTCTTACCTGATTATTAATTGAATATTTTGAAGTTTTGAACTGTTGTAATCGTTGTTTGGACAAAACAAGCCGTTTGAAAACATGACTTTGGGTTCTGGGAACTTTTTATGGCCATTTAAACTATTTCCTGACATTTTAAAGACCAAACGATTAGTCAGTTAATCGAGAAACTATTAGGCAGATTAACTGATAATGAAATACAACTGTAATTGTATTTATCTATATAAATACTGTTTTATTCATCTGAACTCAACAGGATTGCTCCAAAAGAACCAACGTTTCACTCTGACGCCTCAGTATAATCGAATGTAGTTACACTTCTTTGAATCTCTACACTATAAGTAGCTGTTCATTGCACTTTGATTAAGACCAACCTGGATATTCAGCCGCCCCCTGTGAGGACCCAGACCAGTCCGCTCAAAGGAAGAAGCCCTAATCTGGCTGTCATCAACCCGCAGAGACTCCAGGCCGAGAGGAGGACAGTCTGGAAGACAACCACAAAACATTTAGATAGATACAATCTTTAAGTTTGTGTTTGGAGATGCAGAAACAGCTGTCAGTTGACTGCTGAGGGGTTAAAAATTCTCTTTCTGGTTCCTCTGAGTAAGCAAACTCTTGGCTGATGTAATTTGAGGTCCCAGCGGTTTTTATATTATGTGGAATATCCCTAATCATCCTGGATCAGCACAGTGGAAGTTTGGAGGCCCTCTCCTCCTCCTCCTCCTTCTCTAGTTGTGTGGGGGAGTAGAGGAAAAGTGGACTGCAGATAAGTGAATCCATGGAGGGTTTGAGTGTAATTTGAGACGTGGTTAAGGGCCAAGAAAGAGTAAAGTCAAACGTTTAGCAGAGCAGGGAGGATGAGAGCTACAGCTGCAGGGAATTTTATGGCTTTGAGAACGACGAATAACATTCCCAACAATCATAAACACGACCTGTTCTGGTAAAACAGCTTTGTTTGTTCTCAAAAGATGCTTTCACTGCAATATCTTCATAACTACAGAAAAAGGTGGTCCAATAAAATTCTCTGTTGTGGGGGAGGGTTACATTAGCATTTCACACAAACTGACAAATCCATGACACATATTTAAAGCTGACACAAGTATTTGTATAGTTTATTAGTTTATTCATCGATGAGTCAATCCATTTTCACACAAACTACACTGATCCCAGTTTTTTAAATGTTAACATTTACTGGTTTTCTTTGTCTTCTATGACAGTAAACTGAATATTTTGGGGTTTTGGACTGTTGGTCAGACAAAAGAAGCAATTTTCTCTTGAGCTACAGGAAACTGTGATGGACATTTTTCATTATCTTCTGACAAAAAATAATTGTTAGATACATCTGTAAATATTTTATCCACATGAATCCAAGACAAGAAGTATAAAAGTATTTGTAAAGAAACATAAGACCACATATTTTGGGAAATTCAGGTTGTGAGCTCAAACAAATGTGTCAAACAAACCGTGAACCAATATTTGAGTTCACTAATCTAAAGAACTATTTCTTCTTAAATTCTTTTTAGAGCTGAAAGTTGATTAATCGATTAGTCACTCAAAAAATGAATCTGCAAGAATCTTGATAACTGATTATCATCTTTTCCCCAGAAAAACTGCAAAACTGGTTCCAGCTTTTCTTTGCACATTCAAATATGTTGGTTTTCTTCATCTTCTGTGGCAGTAAATTTAATACTTTTAGGTTTCTGGGTTACAGGAAATTGCAACACTTTGATTTCCTTGTGGGTATCAAGTCTGCCTGCTCCATCTTAAATCAAATGCAATATCTCAGAATTTAGGAATTCAGTGAGCTCTAAGAAATGTGGCAAACAGCAGGAAAATTATGTGAACTAATATTTCATTTCATTTCTTTTCCTTAATAAATCCTGAGCTGACAATTTTGATAACCAGTTAATTATTGAAGTCAATTATCAAGCAGAAATGCAAAACATTTGCTGGTTCCAGTTTATCAGATTTGAGGATTTGCTGTTTTTCTCTTTTGTTACATGATAGTAAATTGAAAATCTTTGAGTTTTGGACAAAACAAGCAACCTGAAGACGTCATCTGGTGTTCTAGGAAATTGCAACAAGCATTATTTACTACTTATTGATGTTTTAGACTAAACTAATAATCAATTAATCCAAAAAGTTATTAATAGCTTAATCGATTATGTAAATAATTGTTATTGGAGCTCCAATCCTCTACACTTGATTTGGACGTTTACACAGGCTGAGCTGAGGAGCTTGTAATTCAGACGCTCAACGGGTCCCTGAAGGCATCATTAATTAACTGCAATTAAATAACATTAAAAATTGGGTTCAATTAACCTGAGGTCTCTCTGGCTTCACGGAATAAGTGAGCCTGGACTTTTTGGCTGAAGTTCAGAAATAGTTTGATCATTTTTCTCCTACCAAGTTGAGGTTTTTCATCTTCTGTCTTCTTGTCATCTGATTCTTCTTCTTTATCGCTGTTCACTTCTTCGCTGTCTTGCTTGGTGTTCTTGGTGTCCAACTGTGTGTTTTTGACAGTGGTGTTGGTGAGTAACTTTGTTTCTGCTGCAGTTTGTCCGTCTCTGCTGCGAATCTGCGGCTCCACAGTCACAGCTTTTAAAGTCGAGTTGATCGATGAATAAAAACTCTCAGTAGCTGCATCGTTCATCTGCACTGAAAAACCTCCCAGAAGAATCACAGCAGCCAACATGCACAATGACTTTTCCATCTTGCTCTTTGTTTGCTGCTGCAGAGTGGGGGGAGAAAAATCCCCGGCCAGTTTATGTAGAGATGACAAACCTCCATCCACATCCCTCCTCCTGCTCAACCCCTCCTCTCCTCCTTCCCTCCTCCCCTCCTTCCAGCGCTGCCAGATGTTCATGTATCCTATCAGACGCTTAACATTGTTGTATTATGAGGAAAACATGTCATATAGTCATAAGCAAGATAACAAATAGGCGTCAATGTGTGATTTCAGAAAACACGGTCTGCTGCCGCCGCCTGTGCTGGCTGCAACACGTGATGCGTTCAAGGACGCACCATAAACTCCCAGTTTGAAGAAGCAAGATCACAATACGACTCAAAAATTACTCTAAATTACTCATGTAAAATATTTTATCAAATGAGGCATATCGGAGTAAAAACATGCATGTTAGAAGCTATTTAGACAGTGAGATGTTTAGATGTTGCTTCAGACATCAAGGCTACTGTACAATTTGTTGCATCTTTCTTTTGCGCTGCAGATGTGAGCTTTTAATTTCCCACAGCACTGTAAGGCAGCAATTCACGCAACTTATGGGACGTAGCAGTTACAGGCTGCCCTGTACTAAATGATCAAATTATCGTACATTATGGGATTTTTAGCATTATTGATCGTATGTCGTACAGAGAGCAAAATTATCGTAAACATTCGATAACTGTTGTACATCTGGCCATCTCACCCTCCCTTCCTCCCCACCAGAATTCCCGCGAAAAACAGTTTACGTGTTTACATTATGTGTGCATCAGTGAGCCATATATGTTACCAAGTGCCACATCAAAACGTGAAATTGTTGGAAATATAAAGATACTGTATGCAAAATTCACGGTAACGCTTTATTTTGAGGGTCTACTAATTTTATAATAATATCCTGGATTTTTGTTTGTTTTGGGGGGGTTTTGTTGTTGTTGTTGGGTTTTTTTGTTTGTTTGTTTGTTTTTTTTTGGTAATTTGCAGGTTGATTAACAGTTGAAAGTGTTAAGTTGGTTTAGTTGGTGAGCATTCTTTGGGTTCACAACCTAGTAGATTCATAGTTAATGAACATCTTAATGAATTAGACTCTTGACTGAAAACTTTTTGTTGTTTCGTACAATTTGTACTAAATTGCACCACCCTCTCTGTAAAATGCCCTAAGAATAACTTAAATACCCGCAAATATCTGTGAAAATTACCCAGGAAATTAGTACAAAATTAAAACCACATTTGTTTCATTTGTTCCTTTTCCTCTTTTTCTTTTTTCTTCTCATGAACAGCGACGAATGTTTCAGGAATTCAGTCTGGACAAAAAGCTAATAAAGCACTTTCAAAAGCAACACAAATTGACCACAGAATTGTACAATACAGTGATACAGAGGACCAAAAAAAACATTATGATTCATTTCCAAATCTAACTGTTTCAAGACATGGTTAACAGATGTACTAGTTCTGTATTTGCATTTCTTTTGCTGGCAATTCCATTGACTTGCAATGATATATGAAACTTTATCATGAAAGGCATAATGACACTTAAATACTGCAGTAACGGTTGAATATTTTCAGTATACTTTATACTGTTATGGAAAGACAAGTTCCTGTCATGTTAGATACAGTCCAAATGCAAAATCATCACAAATTGAATTGTAAATTGCTGTTTAGTTCATTTCAAAATCAGTTTTTTGTACTAGTTTTATTTTCTATTCTTGTAGTTGGAGAAGAAGAGATTTCCTTTGACACTAAATACGTCTCTTTTTTTGGGATGTAAACTTTTCTGGCTCTTATAGATGAAAAGATAGTTTGAAGTTGAATGATGGCACCTTTTTTAGGGGATGAAATATAGATTATGTATAGTACAGTACAGTAAAGTACAGTACAGGTTTCTTGGATCTCTCAGGACCTGAAGTGGGAGTCCAACATCAACTCTGTCATCAAAAAGGCTCAGCAGAGGATGTATTTCCCGTGCCAGCTCAGGAAGTTCAGCCTGTCTCAGGAGCTGCTGATCCAGTTTTACACTGTCGAGTCTGTTCTCTGCACATCCATCACTGTCTGGTTCAAACAGGACGGGAACAGACCAGCAGTTTGCACAGTCAACTCTGCAAAAAAGATAATTGGTGCCGACCTGCCAAACATCCAGGATCTGTACACATCCAGAGTCAGGAAGCAAGCAGGGAAAATCCCTGCAGACCCCTCACACCCTGGACATAACCTGTTCCAACGTCTCCCTCTGGTAGGCGCTACAGATCACTGTTCACCAAAACCAGCAGACACAGGAACAGTTTCTTCCTCCTCACTGTCACACTTACGAACATTTAACTTATTCATCCAAGGCTGACAAATATATATCAAGCAGGCTGAAACTGTACACAGACGTGTACACGTGCAGATACTGTACATAACCACTTACTATATATATATATATAAATTAACTTATTACATTATCCATTCAGTATTTATTTCAGCACTCTTTGCACTTTTACACACCTTTGCACTACTTGTATCCTTGTTTACAGCCTGCAGAAACTGTTTGAACTGTATATAGACATTGTATCTATCTATATATCTATTTTTTCACCTACTTGCTTGTACATAGTAGTC
Source organism: Thunnus albacares (assembly GCF_914725855.1). Lineage (NCBI taxonomy): Eukaryota > Metazoa > Chordata > Actinopteri > Scombriformes > Scombridae > Thunnus > Thunnus albacares. The sequence goes on from NC_058120.1 coordinate 24,177,187, forward strand.
ATATGTTAACATATCTCTGTTCAGCTTGTTGTCCTTGTTTTGTCTGTATGTTCTTGTGTATCTTCCTGAACATTGTTGTGTGTAAGCACATTGCGAGCCAGAGCTAGAAACCAGAGTCACATTCCTTGTATGCTTGGCCAATAAAGCTGATTCTGATTCTGATTCAGATGTTAAGATTCTTATCCATTATGCAACACCATCAGGGAGGCGTCTGATCAGTCCCAAATGTATTCTGCAGCATGATAACGACCCCAAACATCCAGTCAGAGTCATAAAGAGCTATCTGCAGCTACAAGAAGGAGGAGGACACCTCAATCCACAGAAGAACTGTGGCAACTTCACCAACTTCTGCAAAGTATCTGAAAAACTGTGTGCAGGTGAACCGAGGAGAACCGCTGCTGTTTTAAAGGCAAAGCTGCTCACAGCAAGTGTTGATTTCATTTAGGTTTCTTCTGTTTATTGAACTTTGTATGAAGTTAACTGATAAATAAAAACTATTCATGGCATTATTTTGGAAAGCATCCTCACTTAGTGCCTAAAACCTTTACACAGTTCCGTATATCGTGCAGTTGTTTCACCACAAAAAAGAAATAATGAAGAGCACATCAGTGCAGATGCATCTTAGAAACTTAAGACCATATATACCACAAGCCATTTTAACCATAAGTGACATGCTTCTACAATATACAGTAAGCAGGTGTGATTCTGCACAACATTTCTGTACTTTTTTTTTTGTTTTGTCTTGGGTCTCTTTAGCCTTCAGTACCATAGTGATTCTCTCTGAAACTTAACAAATTACAAAAGACTTTAATGTGTATTTTTAGGATTTCCTCACTGCTGTGCGTGAAGGAGAGAAGAATTCAAATTTTGGTTTGTTGCATAAAGTCAAAGACTCTGCTTGGCAGGTGCATCCTGTCACTGATGTTTCAGCAAACTGCCATATTGTGCCATCATCGGTTCATATGATGGTTCGAACTGATATCAACCCACTCAGGATAACGGTAACTCTTTTTTCAGGGAATGGGGTCATCTAATTGACGCCGCAGTCTTGGTTTCATAACTTTATTCCTTTTCATACTTTACTGCTTGTAGTTAAACACATTTTACATTTTCTGTGCAAAGTTTGCTCTTACAGTTTTGTTTTTTTTCCATCGTCAGCTCCTGTTTCTTCTTCATTTTTGTGGTGATTTCAGGCCCTGTTGGGATCCTGTTAAAGAAACAACAAAAGAAACATGCATCAAGAAAAAACTTGTCTTGGGTAGGGCTGCCCATCAGTACCAGTGACTCAGTGATGACTGTCATTTTCCGCAGATTTGCTCTGAAAGAACAATTTCCCGACTTATGCAAATTCAGTACACTCCCAAACTGCTAATTTTCTCTCTCTACCCTGTGTTCGGACATGATCCTGCATTTTTCATGACTCATGTTATCCCTCATCTTCCTCTCTGCCAAGTTTTTATTTTCTGTAACCCAGCTGACATTTTCTTCAGCTTGTTCTGTTCCCAAGTCATGACCTCCAGCTCTTGCTGGTAACTGAGATTTCCTCAGACGAACTCCTGCCATTTCCTGAGAAACATCTAATACAAAACAGTTGCAGTTCACTCCCTTAATAACAATGATAAAAACCAAACAGCCGGTACATCCTCAAATGTTGCACTTGTATTTTGTTCTTCCTGTCGTTCAATCTTTGGTCTTTGTGAGTTTTATTGCAGCAACAAAACAGATGCTGTTTGGTGAGCAATGTTCCATAATCACTAAAGTAAAGTGCAAATTAAATGTGACAAACACACCAAAAAGGAACACATCTTCTCTTGTTTGTCTACTTCCTTTCAAACCATATATTTTTAGATTGTCAGCAAACCATCACATCTGTGTTGTATTTAAGTTGTACTGTCAGCTTTTACACATCCATGTTACTCATTTGGTTGTCAACATCTGGTTGATTTAATAATGCCACAATGCAAGACAGCATTAAGACAAACAAGGAGTCACTCTCTAAGCTTTATATGACTGTATCCCTAATGGTTTGTGTGCATCTGTAGACAAACAGTCTAAGCAGTGGATGAGGCTTCCTTTGTTTGTGTTTCCAGGTTTGACTCAGCTTCATGGCATCAGTCTCTCTGAGAGCATGTTAATGATCTTCTCTTCAGCGCAGAGTCTTCTGTGCAACTCTGGATTCATTCACTAAAGTTTGGTGGAAATGTTCCAACCGCTGCTTCAAACTAGGGTTTATATCCAATGTTTTGTATCTAAAAATAACTGAAAGAGAGACAGAATTTTAATTCCACTTCGTCTTAGGCGCACAATGTCAGAATGAGGTAAGAAAATGGATTAAAGATCCCTTCCAGACAATGTTTTATGATGTATAAAATAAAATACTCTCATTTGAATATGGTTTTTCCATAACAAAGTTCAGTTACGTTGTCAAAATCCTTAAAATGACATCTACTTCTCCTTCTAAAAAATCCTGAATCTATGAATATGCAATTATTTTTCATTCCACAAGTTTAACTGCTGGACACAAGACGTCTTCTACTTCACTGTAAAGTCTCTTCTCAGTGTTTGTGCACTGGAGGCTTCAAGTTTCCACATCATACTTCTGTACATTGAATGTTGAACCAGGTTTGGCTCCAAAGCAGTTGTGGTGTCACAAATCATGTTCGTAGGTCCACACCTTAAAGTCAGATTTAAGATGAGCTCAGAGAAACTTTCCACTTTCAGCAGATGAATGTAAAACAGCCTTCTAGTGTCAAACTGTACATACATCATTCTGCACAGTGAAGCTCAAACATCCAACTTGAAGGAACGAGAAGGAAAACACATTTCTGAGTGGAGGGGGACTTTAAAGATCCTGCACACTTTCATGTGTTACGACCGTCTGAGGATAGATGGTGTATAAATAAGGCCAACTTTTGGGCTACATAAATAAAATTGACTTGCCACAGTTTTGTGCATTTCTTTAATGTGTTAACATCAGACGTCTTAGCTCTTGTACAGTGTCTTTGACAAATAAAGGCTTTGCTAATAACTGAATACGTGGGACTCCCCAAGCAGTCCTTCAGAACTGAAAAAGCTTTTTTGGATGAAAAGTGAAACATCTTCAAGAATCCACAACGAGTCCAGTTGTTCTCGACTTTTGGATACACCACGACCTGGATGACTGAGAATCCTCACAGACGCTCTGCCAACACTGTATGCTTCAGGGTTTTGTAAAGACAGATGCATGAATATTTTAAAATGCATGTTTTTTTCTGCAGGAGTTGTTTTTAAAAGTTGCCTTTTATTGATAAGGCCAATATAAAAAACATTTTGATCCACTGAGGGAGGTTGAGTATTTCTGGTTGATGTTAGGGTTGCAACTAACGATTTTTTTCATTAATCATCAGTCAATTAAATGTCAAAAATAGTGAAAAAATTCCCGTCGTACCTTCTGAGAGACCATGGCGACAACTTCAAATGTTTTGTTTTGTCTGATCGACAGTTCAAAACCTAAAAGATCATTTATACAACGATGAATAACAAAGATAAGCACAGCAAACCCTCACACTATCTTTGCTTGAAAAATAAAATTATTAATCAATTACCAAGAGAGTTGATGATTATTTTTCTGTCAATCAACTGATCAGTTAATCGACTGATCAGCCCTAGTTGACTTTTTTGGTTTCAGAGTTAGACAAGTCTAAAATAGAAGTCTTTTAGGCTGAAGTGGATTCAAATATAAACTACATTACACAGGAAATGGCTTCCATCTGATATGCAGATAAAAGCAGACACCTTCAAAAACCACACACACACAGGAAACCTACTTTCGTAATATTAGTCATCTTTTTCTGAGAAGTTGCAGTGACAATAGTGCATCTGCACTTTGTAGACAAATGATATGACCCTTAAAAGAATCAGTCACGTGCAGTTAACCTTATTTATAACTTATTTGTCTGTTTGAGAGACGCTGTGTGGAGGAAGCAGTTACGATGCTTCACAGACGGAGAGCAGTCAGACAAACCCTAATGACCGACGGATGATGATATAAAGGATGAACGCACATGCAGGTACAACAAACATCCATATATGTCAAAGGTCTTCTGAAAACCTGGTGATCCTTGTGAATGATGAAAGCTCGATATTGGATTTTCTGTTAAACATTATATATTTTATCTATCATCAGTGCACGGACCTAAATAATATGCCTCATGAGGTTTGACTATTTCTGCCTTCTCTTCTGACTGATTTAACATTTTAGGGTGCAGGAGTTTGACAATCCTTTATTGTTACTATGTTTCTATCCAAAATCTAAATCAGAAAAATCACAAGAAAACATGTTTGTGTAAAAATGTGTGAAATTATGCAACAGGACCACAAAGTAACACTGATAGTTGTGGCTCCAGTTTTCAGAACTGTTATTACTGTCCTCTTCACCACAGCACTACACCAAACCAGTGGTACCCTTAAAACCAGGAAATGTCCAGTGGTGGAAAGTAATTAAGTACATTTATTCAAGTACTGTACTTAAGTACAATTTGAGGTACTTGAACTTTACTTGAACATTTCCATTTAATGCTACTTCATATTTCCACTACAATACATTTCAGAGGGAAATATTGTTTCTTTAGTTATTTTTCAGATGAAGATTTGACACAATGGATAATATAACAAGCTTTTAAAATACAACACATTGTTAAAGATGAAACCAGTGGTTTCCAACCTTTTTGGCTTTTGACATCTTACAAAAAGCAGTGTGTAGTCGGGGTCACATTTCAGATGTCTATGAGTTGTTAACAGCTCCACCAAATAGTGTTTTTTCCCTCTAAACTTCTCACATGGCTTCATTTCAATAAATGTTCAAATGATCCAATATTTCATTAAAAATCAAAGATTAGAGAAAAAGTCCAGAAACTGAAAACAGTTTTGTGTATCAGAACTTTGTTTTTTCTTCTTTCCTCTCCCATTAATCATCTCACGACCCCTCAGATTTATCTGGTGACCCTTTGGAGGGCCCGACCCCTAGGTTGGGAACCACTGGACTAAACTAGCTAACTGTATATAAAGTAGTTGAAACTAGCTCCACCTCCAGCAGCTACAACAGTAACATGCTGTTCTAACACTGATGCTTCAGTATTAATAATCTAATGATGTCATATATAATAATATATCAGTCAGAGGAACCAAACCACTACTTTTACTGTAATACTTTAACTACATCAAGCTCATAATACTTATGTACTTTTACTTAAGTAGGGTTTTCCATGCAGGACATTTACTTGTTATGAAGTATTTTAACATTACTGTACTGGTACTTTTACTTAAGTAAAGGATCTGAGTACTTCTTCCAAACTCTCCTCACTAATGGCCTTGGTGTGGACATGAGCTGTGAGCAGTTTGACCGGAGAGTGTCATGGTTCTGTCACAGACTGGCCACCAGATGCCCTCAGACTTTTCTTCCACAGTTTTCTGACACCAAAGGGACAAGTTAAGAAGTTGGGTTTCTACATGATGTAAACTAGTTTTGCACTTACAGTTGCAGGTTACTGTACTGTAAGTGTCTTTGCTTTTGTTATTTGGCTTTAATCTGTTTTTGAGTATAAGAGAATGTGAATGCTTATGTTTAACTACTCTGATTGTGCTTACGGCCTTGCTACACATGTATCACTGCAAGCACCATTATCTGTCTCGTTGTGTTTTCAGGATTTTTAGTTTCATTGTGTTTTCAGGATTTTTGGGTTTTCTGTTTCTGCTCTGTGTGTTTCCTCCTGTGTCACTGTGCTGCTTTTCCCTCTACACCTGCCCTGCATCAGCTTCGTTAGCCCTGCCCGGTTCCCAGAGTTTTCCCCAGCCAATCAGCTCCTTGCCAGTCCTCTGTCGAGTCACCTGTTCCCTATTCCCTCATTAGTTCTGTCTGTATTTAAGTCCAGTTTTCAGTTCAGTCTTTGTTTTCGTCTGTACTGCTTTGCCTACATTACTGTGAATATCTTCCTGTATCCTGCATTTGGGTCCATCTCCTGCTACTTCATGACAGAGTGATTTTTCCTTCTTAGATTGTTGGGATTTCTAAAGGAATAAAGGGTGAAAGTATCCAGTATTCAGAAAAAACAAAATCAACATAATTTTGTGGAACAGAAATATCCATTTTCTTTCTTAAACCTTTATTCATCTTGTGACTTGTCAGATTTAGGACCCCCAGGTTGGAAACAACTGAAACAGAGAATTTCAGTATAATATATTATCCCTACACTGGGAAAACATATAATGTTCTTTTACAGTTTTTAATTTCTACATTGTTATTGAAATGTATTTATTTTGTGTACAAATATGACAGCTAAGAAAGTTGAAGTTACACCATGTTTCTAAAAAAGGAAGGTTAAAATGCATATTATCATTAATAGTATCATTGTTATTAATATTATTATTAGTAGTAACAATTTTAGTTGTAGCAGTTGTATCTTCAAACAACACATTTATTTTGAAATCGAGAATACCTCACCCTGATTGGTGTGTTTTGACGTGACGTTCACAGGAAATGGCCACGCAAGCGACTGGAATCATAACATTGCATTTGAAGTCTTTTTATTCATCCTTATATCGTTTAATATGAACTATTTAATCCGCTGTCTCCATGACGGCTATTTCTAACCATTTTTGAGAAGCGGAAGTTACAGAAGATATTAAATATTTTGCGTTCAGAGCCGTGAGAACATGCTGCTGGCCGCTGTGAGAGCTAACCTTAACCACCAGCAGCTGCTACTAGCTAGCAAACGGCTGTTCGGCTGTGATGTCTGTCACTGTGCAAAGTAAGTGAATCAGTTTCAGTTTAAACATGCCAACAAAATAAACGCTTTGTGAAGGTGATACCTTATTTACACAGTCTAATTCCTGCTCTTCTGTGGCGTTAATTATCGGTAAAAATGAGACGGTAAAGCAGAAATTCAGAGCTAAGTAACGGTTGGCCTGGTTGGACACAGTGTGGAGTCCTAGTCTGCCACCATCTGCAGGTCCTAATAAAAGGGCTTGAGGAGGTATAAAAAGTCTTAAATTTTATTCATAAAGGTCTGTAATATTTTCTTAGAGCTACAGCCATTAGTTGATTAATTGATTAGTTGCCAAACATTTAATTAACTGCCAACTATTTTGATAATCGATCAATGAAAAATGGTTCCAGCTGCTCAAATGTGAATATTTTCTGGTGTCTTTAATCCTCCATGACAGTAAACTGAATATCTTGTGGACAAAACTAGGGCTGCAGCTAACGATTATTTTCATTAATGATTAATCTGTCAGTTATTTTCTCAGTTAATCGATTGGTTTTTTGGTACATGAAATGTCAGAAAATGGTGTTAAATGTTGATCACCGTCCACAACACAAAGGTATTCAGTTTACTGTCAAAAGCCTAAAAAATAGTTGTCAGCTAATCGATTGACAATTTTGTTAATCCGTTAATTGTTTTGAGTCATGTTATGACCCGGCCTAGGGGAAACCCTAGCACAACATGACTCCTTTCTTTCCCAAGAACCATCTGCAACAAGGAATTTGCAGACCTTTAAAGTTTTTATTTAGAATCTTTTAGGCTTCAGGGTGAGTTAACAGCTAAATAACAAACAGAAGTGAACTAAAGCTGAGGAACGTAAACTTACCTACTCAAACAAAACAAGAACAAAAAGACAAGCCACTAACCTAACTCCTAACTTGACAAAAGAAAAAATAGGATTACATACAGGATTACATTGCTACCCACCCCTACAAAACCTGGGCTGGTATTTTGCATAGTCAAAACTACATACAACATCGAAACATGTTGGTTGGAAGTGGAGAGAGATGAGCCCGCGGGAGCTGGAAGAAGCTTTTTAGAGGCTGGAATCAATCAGCTCCCCGGAACAACACACACACACACACACTCACACAGTCACAATCATTCAATTAGCCCCAGCCCACCTGCATCCCATCACACGCAGACACCACAGCAGGAATCCTACAGGGAGAGAAAGAGATCCACATCACAAGCACAGAATAAAGAGCAGAAACAGCAGAAAAGTGCTCATACGACCTGGATCGTAATTTTTTTTAAAAAAAGGTATATTATTTTTTAGAGCTGCAACAATTAGTTGATTAATCGATAAGTTGGCAAATATTAAATTAATTGCCAATTATTGTGATAATCGATTCATTGTTTTGAGTCATTTATAAGAAAAAAATGTCCAAATCCTCTTGTTACAGTTACTCAGATGTGAATATTTTCTGTTTTTTGGGTATGTGTACATGTTTGCGGCTGTCAGGAGACGTTATACATCGATAAACTGGAAGTGGGATTGTTTTGACATGACCAGGTTAACTCCATTTCATTTGTGTCTACGTAATCTGATTAACTGAACATTTGTTGGACATCTGCGCCACTGAAGTACCATATCAGCTATGACAGGCCCATCATACTCCTCTTTGTGGTCCAGGGGCTCATCTCATAAAAGCAATTTGTTAGCTCTGCTTATACACAGATCGCAAATGTTGTCACTTCCCAGTTAATTTGTTTAAAAATTATGTTTTATCAAATTGCACACACAAAACTGAGGGCAGGGTTTTATTATTCAATCACAGGAGAACTGTAAGGCTGCAACTAACTAATATTTTCATTATCAGTGGGTCTGACAATTATTTTCTTTAATGATCGATTGATAAAATGTCAGAAAATAGTGAAAAATGCTGATGATTATTCCCAGAAGCCCGAGTTAACATATTCAAATGACTTGTTCTGTCATCCACTCATAAAGGACAAGTGCAAATCTTGACAAAAACTTAATTATTTTATAATTGATTAATATCCATCAGTGTTCTGCCGCTTGTCTGTATCCAGTTGATTTAATTCATTATTTCATTAGGAATTATTGTTATATACTGCTGGGAAGTACTGGCCAAAATAAATTCTTGGCTATATTGTCTCTACTGGTTTTCCATCATCCAGTATGATTATTAAACAGGAATTAAATTGCATTCTATGTGGTATGAAAAATGTCTTGAATTTAACTTGGTGAACCCTGCAGAAACCCTCTGAATAGCTTTTTTTGTTTTTTGTCTTTTTTGTTTCAGATGACAAGAAGACGAGCGAAACAGTAGTGAAGCTGCTAGTGGCGCGTGTCCTGTACAGTGAAACGGTTAGCTAACAGCATGTGACACTCACACACAAGTGCTCTGCTCACCAAAAAAGTTGGTTTCAAGATGCCTCGTCTGGAAGAGTTGGCCAACGTCGCCCTCAGGGTGCCGAGCATACTGGTGCTGGACCTGCTGTATAAATGTGACATTGAAGGTTTAACGGAGCATCTCAAGGCCAAAAATGAAGACATGCTCTTCAAATACAAATATGTCATCTGGAACATGTACTACCTTGGTATGTATACGTATGTTACTTAGTTAAATTTGAGTTCATTCAACACTGTTTCATCTACATTTGTTCAGTGTTAAAATATCAGATACTTAGCTTAAGTTTTGTCCTTCTCTGGAAAAAAAGTCTGTCTTAAAACAATGCTTACATTGTAAAAGTTATTGGTCATCATTTCTGCTGTCCTATAGATGTGAGGGGATCCCTTCATAACGCAATTACTCTGCAATTTAAGTGAAGTTGGACAAAATCCACAGTTTTTGTTCTGAGCAAAAATCCCTCTCTGTGTTAGCCAAATAAAGTAATTATTTTTTAAAAGTTACAGTCTTTTTAGGATTAAATTCTCTGTGTTTGTTATTATCCATGTGTTGCAGCTCAGCAAGGAAATGCTGTCTGGGAAAAGTTACAGGGGGAATTTAGTTCTAAAAAAAAAACTGTAACTGTGGAAGACACCATCTCAGTTTTGCTAACTCATCTTGTCTCCCATCTTTGAGATTGGAAACATACTAGAAAGGAATCATTAAAGTAACCGACACTAGCGACTCTTTCAAAGTACATGTTGGAATTTGGGAATTTGAGTATTATATTAAGATAGAACTGAAAAAATGTGAACCAGCATTTTAACAACAGCTACAAGAAGTGGGATTTTATCCACCCCGCACATTTAACTCAATTAATTCATCAGAAATGTTTTTTTTTCCATGGTGTGTGGTGGGTCACTTCCTTACAAGGAGCTACTAACTGCAGAAGAATGTCACCACTTTCACTTTTGAGTTTTATTCATTTACTACAATGGTCAAAATGCTGTTTCAAAGAGGTTTCCAGGTCAAAGAATTACATCCTGAAGGAAAACAAAGAAAGGTTTTGTATTTTATTGCAGTTATAAGAAATAGTGACAATAGTGAAACATTGACAAAACATTTTCAACTTATGAATGTGCTCTGGATATATTTTGGACATGACCTTAAAAGCTGTTGAACAGCGTGTAGCAGTGTGATTTCAGATTATTTTGGTGGCTTACTCAGCCTGATAAGTTAAGTCAACATTACCAGAATTATTACAGACATTCAAAATAGCAAAATTACAGCAGATCTGATGACAAGCTTTTAGGTTTTGACGAGAATCTATTAAATGTGTGTTTCTTGTGTGTAAATCTTTTCTACCTTTTCATGAGATTAATCAAACACAGAGAACATTAATTGAACATTCATCTTTTTCCTTCCAGGTCATGTGATAAACGCGGTGGTGTTGGTTCTGCCATTAAGACATATTGTGACGCTCTACCTCCATATCCTCGCTGCCCTCCTTCTATACATGGGGCATCAGATTTCCAAGTGAGATGCCCTACTACTACTACTACTACTACTTCTACTATTACTACTACTACACTTCCGAGATGTATCGTATCAGGATCCGTTTTCTCCTCTTACAAAGCTTGGCTGCAGTCACACATCCCCTCCCTCCGTGTATCCAGTATCCCTCAGCCTGATATTTAATTTTAGAGACTGAGTGTACTGTATCTTGTTGTGAGGCCGCGGATGTTTACTACTCATTCGCTTGTAAAGTTTGTCTTGTAATGTGAGAACAAGCGGTGGTGGCAGTTTCTTTAAAGGCTGCTTGCTTGATTCTATAAAAAGGCCACAACTGACTTACTTAGACAGAAGTAAACTGATCATATAGAGAAACAGATGAATGCATTTATTATTAATGCACAAAGAGAAATAATTGCATAACGTTTAATATACTTTGTTCCTATTTTGAAATTATTTCACTTTATCAGAATAAGATTTTTGTGTATTTACTTATTTACTGCTTAATTTGTTCTTTCATTCTTGTCTCCAATTATTTTATCATTTTATTCATTTATTAATTTCAGTATGAAAACAGGTTACATACCTCTGAACAAGGATATCTGAACCCTGATGTGTCTGTGTGCTAACATGAGCTAAATGTAGTGTCATTTAATACAGCACACAGTTACTTGCAGCGTGTGTTTATGGTGCCGTGTGTCATGTAAAAATAAACCACATAAATACTTTGAACATACATTTGTACAAGTAATTTCTTCTCATGTTAATTTTACAGGGATTATGTCCGTGAAGAGCTGCAGTACGGTTATGAAGGGGCAGTGTACCTTGATTCTCTGGCCTTCAACAGATTTGTCTCTGCACTGACTAGTGAGTCCCAAAACCAAATTTGTATGCAAAACATTTAGACCCTGTTGTATCAGTCTATAAATAGTTCATATTCAAAAACCTGTTTGTTTGTTGTTTTTCTAAAGAGTGTTTATAGGGCTTTGCAATAAATATACTGTCTAGAAGGTTGCTATTTAAGAGTCTGAATATGTTGGATAACTAAATGTCGGGCTGCAACTTACAATTATTTTGATTATTGATTAATCTGTTGATTTTTTTTTTTTTTCTCGATTAATCGATAAGTTGTTTGATCCATAAAATGTCGAAAATGTTGATCATTGTTTCCCAAAGCCCATTGTGTCGTCATAAATGTATTATTTTGTCTTGATCAACAGTCCACAACCCAAAGATATTACGTTTATTGTCATAGAAGACTGAAGAAACCAGAAAATATTCACATCTGAGTGGCTGAAACTACATAATTCAATAGTTGGCAATTAATTTAATAGTTGGCATTTAATCAATTAATTGTTGCAGCTCTACTGCAATTTAAGAGTCAGTTATTGGTCATCAACTCTCATAATTGCCTTTTTCACAGAAGACATTTTGACATGTCATAGTAGGAAAAGCACATGTTCAGATTATAAAATGAATAGTGGCTGAATTCCATTTAGCTGCTTGGGTTTCAGGGTTCTGGTAATGTGTACGCCGGTCATTGTTGGGAGACTTGAATAGAGCAGCCATTGCTAATATTTTCACTAACACCCAAGTTCTTCCTACTATGAAAAGTCTAAATGTTCTCTGTGAAAAAGGTTTTCACAGGTTGTGATCACAATATCTATATGTTTGTTTACACCTAATCAAGCTTTAGCTTCACAGTTGTGTTCATGTGTTTGTCTCGTCTCAGGTCAGATCATTCTCAGCACGCTGTGTGCCTTCCTGATGAAGACCAGAAAGGTGTTTTTGTTCTCTGCTCACATGCTCCCCCTGCTGGCCCGACTCTGCGCTGCTCCTCACGCCACGCTGCTAACCGTCAACACTTTCTCCATGGGACTGACCGGAGCGGGGATCGCCGTGTTCCTCCTCTCGAATCTCTTTGTGCCATATCGACTCGCAAGGGCTGCCTACTCAGAGCTGCTTCAGCTGGAGGTACACGTTTGTAGAAATAGATTGTAGTTTTTGTAATTTCTTAAAAACATGAGTAGAGCTTGTTGGCTCGTATGTAAACAATGATTTATTTTCTAGATTGTTAACAGCTTTGGCAGGTTTTTAAAAAGCGCCTCAGTAAAAAATGTTATGTAATGTTTCAAGAGTTTTAGTGTAGCATTATTTAAGATTATTCTGTCGTCTTTCCAATTTGCCAATCCTTGTGTGTGGTGGACATTTAAATTATTTTTCAGGTTTTCGCAAGACTTCTGTGTTTTAGCACATAGTATTTCTCATACATGAGCTCACACTTCTCTATTTCTTACTTCTGTTTTTCTTTCTTTCTTTGTTTTTGTTCATTATACTGTAAGTCCTGTGTTTACATTCCTCATCACGCTGTCTGTCTACTGTCTGTTTCCGCTCCCTCAGGTGATCGAGCTGTACAGACTTCTGGCTGTGGGAATCTCTCTGTGGAACCAGTTTGCCGTCCCAGTGCTCTTCAGTGTCTTCTGGTTCGTTCTGTTCATCGTCCAGCTGTGCTCAGACGCCATGTCTGGCAACGCCTCCGCAGCCCATCAGGGAATCATGTTCTTCCTGCTCACAAGGTGTGGTGTGTTCCTTTGTTTGCATTTGTACCTGACATTATAAATGTTTAATTTTTCTCACACTCATTGCTGTTTTCTCTCTGCAGCGTCTCTGAATGTTGTGCCACACCATACTCCCTTCTGGGTTTGACCTTCGTGGTGTCCTATCTGGCGCTCGGACTGCTCAACCTATGCAAGTTCTACCTGGGAGGTTATGCAGCTATTCAGAATGAGAACGTTATGCACAGGTGAAATGTTTTTCCACATCTTTCTTTCCACATTTAAAGTCCCCCTCCTCTCAAAAAATGTGTTTTGCTTATTGTTATTTCACTTGGATGTTTGAGCTTCACTGTGCAGAATTAAACACTGTATGTGCAGAGTTTGACACTAGAAGGATGTTTTCACATTCATCTGCTGAAAAGGGAACGTTTCTCTGAGCTCAACATAAATCTGAGTTTGAAATATGTACCTACGAACATGATTTATGACATTTCAACTGCTTCGGGAGACAGTCGTGGTGTGTGATGTGGACACTTGAAGTCTCCAGTGCAGTGAAGTAGGAGACATCTTTTGTCCAGCAGTTAAACTTTTGTAATTTAAAATAAAATTGACAAATTTCTGGACTTTTCTATGAGGGAGAAGGAGTAGATATAGTTTTAAGAACAGTGGTAATTGAACTTTTCTGTGGAAAAACATTATGAGACACAAATTATTTTTCAAAGCAGATTTAAAAAAAAAGCCTTAAACATGTCTGGAGGGGATCTGAAGTGTGTGTGTGTCCGTTTGTTGGTTTCTTCAAGTATTTTGTGTTTTATATGCGATTATAGCTTCTCTCTGGTGTCATTGGTTACCACTGGGGGGGCGCTAAAGTTAGACTTTTTTTTAAGTTCTACACATAGTGGAAGGAAACATAGCAGGAGATTTTCTAGGTGAAATAACTTATAACTCCTGAGAAATGTTTTCCCTTTGCAACCAGACACTCTTGGCAGTGTTACTGTCTATTAATGTAATTATCAACTTAATTAACATTTTAATTACAATTAATTTATACTATGAAGAGCAGCATTACTCATAAGAGAAGATAAGATGAAGCTTAATTAAGTAGCAAATGTGAGGTGATTCAGTTAAAGAAACTAAAACATCAAAACTATAAAAGGAAAAGATGATGCCAACAAAAACGCTGTTTTAACAGTAATGAACTCATATGATAAGAGGTTTGGTTGTGTATTATTTTATTTATCTTCCAAACAATAACTGAACTATCTACTACCAGTGAGTCTAAAATCAAAGTGCTGTTGTTCTTTGTTACTTCTCCCACGTCTGACTTCCAATTCTTTATCACTCTTGTGGTCAGAGGTGTGACTGAGGGCGTCACTCTGCTCCTCCTCGCCCTCCAGACGGGCCTGCTAGATATGCAGGCACTGCAGCGCACCTTCCTCCTCAGCATCATCCTCTTCATCGTGGTCACTTCCACTCTGCAGTCAATGATTGAGATAACAGACCCAGTCATTCTAGCCCTGGGTGCATCCCGCAACAGGTAACAGCAAAAACAGTCAATTGTATTTGTTCTGACAAGATGAAAGTGAAGCTTTCTAAGTTCAAAAAAAAAAAAAAAGAAGTGGCATACTTCAGTATAAAACGTTTCCTTCAGTTGGTCTGTGTGTTTTTATTTGCTTCTAGGAGTCTCTGGAAACACTTCCGCGGTCTCAGCATGTGTCTTCTCCTGCTAGTTTTCCCAGTGTTCATGGCTTATAAAATTTCCCAGTTCTTCCACATGGACTTCTGGCTCCTTATTCTGGTGTCAAGCTGCATGCTTACTTCACTTCAGGTAGGGAGACTGACTGCACATGACCGTCTTGTCAAAAGTTCATGAAAGCAAGTTGTATCAGTTGTTACAGTACATGTGTTTGAAGGTTTAAAGTTACATAAACTCAATAATTAAATCAACTGGCAATAAATTAATGTCAAATGAATCATTGATTTTCCAGCAACTGATTGAATTATTTTACTTTAAATAAGTAAAAATGATCAGTTTAGTACGTGCATGGTCAGTGTATTCACATACTTCATATGTTATATCATTTTGACACAATTTACATTTTTATTAATTAACTGCAGTTCTAGGGCAGCTTTATAAAGTTAAATGATTCCTTCTGTGATTCTTAACAGACTTCTGCTCAGTCGATGACAATCTGTGTTGAAGAGCCGGGCGGTTTGACACTTGCTTTAATCAGTGGAATTTGAGGTGAAAGAGTGAAAGTGAAAGAGTTTTTCATTTCTTTTTACTTTCACCTTTCATACATGTGAACCTGTGCAGCTCAGTCAACAGCCATGGTGCTGTTCATAGATAAAAATGTGTACAGTCATGTCACTGTAAAACCTTTTGGGTGAAGCTTTTCCTTAAAGCTGAACTGAAAGCCACTATTTATAGAATCTGAAATTCTACATCTCTCCTTCATGGGCCATATAAAAAAGTAATAAAGATATTTCCTGTTCGTGCAGGTTACAGGCACTATGCTGATCTACTCCCTCTTCATGGTCGAGCTGTTTCGCAGCGACCCGATCGAAAGCCTGGACGAAGTGATCTACTGGGTGAACGCCGTCAGCAGGGTGCTGGAGTTCGTGGTGGCCCTCTGCGTGGTGGCGTACGGCACCTGGGAGTCGCTGTTCGGAGAGTGGAGCTGGATGGGAGCCTCTGTCATTATCATCCACTCTTACTTCAACGTTTGGCTCAGAGCTCAGTCTGGCTGGAAAAGCTTCCTGCTCAGACAGGAAGCCGCTAAGAAGATCAACTCCCTCCCCAGAGCCACAGCTCAGCAGCTGCAGCAACACAACGACGTCTGCTCCATCTGCTTCCAGGTTAGTCAAACTGTCAAAGTCAAGTCGTCTGATTGGTTGTATAACTAAAGCTTGGAGCAATCGACATTATCTTACAGCTAAAGCTCAATCATAACCCTTAATATTCATGGTTTAGGATTTAAATATCTCACCTCCTGACTATATTTTCAGACCAGTCATAGTGTTATGATTATACTAACTGAATTTGATTTGCTGTGTCAGAAATCTGAATACAGTTCTGTGGCTGATTAACAACAGACATTTAACCACTGTGCTTTTCTCAGCAGTGATCTGTAAAGTTATTAAATGTGTAAAGCTGGTTATAATTTAAGCACTACTGTCTTTCATTTTTAGTTTTTACTCCTAGATTCAACCTAATTAAAGACATAAGAATCGTCTGTTCACATTTATGGTTTACTGGGTTTTACATCGGGGCAAAATTGTAGGCGTGCACAGCAAGTTGCCCTCTTTTGATTATATATATTTTTTTATTATATTTAAAAACTGAATCACTCTGCATGTGTTTCTCAGTTTGTCCCAAGTTATCACACAGAGCTTTAACATCTGACAAACACAGATGAACAATATTTACTTGTATTTTTACTTTAAAGTTGATGTTTGCAAATTGATGAACTGCTTAGATGTTGAGCCTTTCTTCACCCGTGATGTAAGAGATTATCAGACTGGGGTGAACGGAGTGTATCAAGAGGACAGTCAAGGCTTCTGTTCACCACCAGATCATGCTTGTAGTGCTGGATGCTGTTAATCACTGCATGACAAACTCACCGATCATACCCAAAATATCATCACATTATCTTGAAACATATAGTTAAAAAATGTTGTATTCGTCTATGTTTGGCAGTGTTGCCCAGCTCTACGTGTATGGGACATACAGTACTGTGTGTGTGTCATACTAAATGTCATGTGTACCTTTTTTTTGAAGCACGTTGATCCTGTTTTTCCAGTTTAGCCTCACTTCTTCTTGTATGGTTATGCATAATTATTTGGCCCTCAGCCATGTTTTTTGTTAAACCAGTGAATATTGTCTAGTCCATTCCTGGCCTTGACAAAGATAAGTCCTTCCTGTCGTCAAGGAAGCAGACACTTAATCTTGGTTGCAGAGAAGATGATAGCCTTGCGATTTGCTGGTTTAAGAGCTTTTAAAGATGCCTCTTTGAGTCAAACATGTCTCTCTTTACAGGAAATGAGCTCTGCCGTGATCACCAACTGTGGGCATTTCTTCCACGGCAACTGCCTCCGCAAGTGGCTGTACGTGCAGGAGACCTGCCCCATGTGCCACCAAACGGTCCGACCCACACCATCAGGTCCGAGCCAGGCTTCAGGTGACGCTCCATCAGCTACGCCTCCGAGAGACGCAGGGCCAGATCCGGCTGCACAAGAAAGAGAGCAGAACCCGGACAACAGCGCGTCCCAACAGACGCAGAGCGATGTGGTTGCTCCTGTTCCCCCCGAGCAGCTGGAGGACATGGAAAATTTTGAGGACGGAGATTGTGGGGCTGCTGATAAAGACCAGTCAGCTGATTCTCACATGAAGGCCGTCCAAGGTCTTCGTTTCAGCTCCAGTGGAGACTTTGTTGGCTTTGTCAGCCCCGTGTCAAGCTGCTCTTCAGCAGGCATTTCTAGGTCTCATGTGCTGCCAGGTGAAACTTCTCCTTTTAACATGTACAACCCAGGTGAGGAGAACGGTGAGGAGAACGGTGAGGAGAACGGTGAGGAGCAGTGTGAGGATGCTCAGGTGAGGTTTAGGCTACCACAGCCGGCTCCTGATGCTGTGAGTGAGAACGCTTTTGAGAGGAGATCTGACTCTAGATTTGAAGACAACTCTACTTCCTGTTCTTTAGTGCCACAAAACGGCGACGGTAAATACGACAGTTGTGTTGGGACACATAAATCATGGAACAACTTTGACTCATTAGAAACAAACAATTATGATGACAATCCTGAGGCTCTCTCATCAGAGAGCAACAACCAAAGGTCTGTCGAACTATGTAATGAAAACTCAGAACTCTCAGACTCTGTAGAGGGTCCTCGAAGTCATAAAGGTAACAGCACATATTCAGACTTGGACCTGGACTTGCTCAGAGAGGCCAAACCTGTCTCACGGATCTCTCGGCTGTCTTCGGATGCCACCTTCTCTTGCACAAGCACAGACCACACAGACTGACTGCCCTGCATCAGTGCCTTGACGGGTGTAAAAGGGTGATCCTCCACATTTGCCTTCTCTCTGTGAACCAATAGGAAAACAAATTGTATCCTTTACCAGACAGTGTAATGAATGTTTAACAAATAACATACATCAGGATTGAATTTCGAGACAAAATTGTATCAAGTGAAAATGATGCACTCATCGTACGACTGTACAGAAATTGTAAAGAAAATTTTAAAATGAATAGAAATTATGTGTAACTGTAAAGCAATTATCTTGCGTTAATATTTACCTAATTCTAGCAGGTTACATGTAAACATGTTTACTTGAGAGAAACTAAATGGAGTTTGATTCATTTTCATTTCAACCCTTCATTGTCCCGGTAGTTGTCATGTTTGGCATCTTTGGAATGTGGCAAAAGAAAAAGCATCAACAGTTGTCATGAATCAGCCTTTTTTACTGCAAAAGGTTTGTCTACCAGTTTTAATTTACTGCTGTGAACGTATACTTTTTTTTTTTACTGAAGTCTCTCTCTATTAATAAAATCATTACAGGTGCACAGTGTGCTGGCATGGTGTGTCAGATTTATGAAGTCTAAACAGAACATCACATGTACTGAGATAATTAAAGTATTCTTCATCTACTGTATAAGTTTCACAGTCATTAAAAATAAAATCAGAAACAGGTTTATTGTTTAAGTTTATTGTTTACACTAAAATATGTAAAATATATTCTAAATGAAAAGAGATGTTATGAGTTTAAATTGAAGAGAATGTAATGTATAAAATATTGATTAGGAATGTGCAAATGTTCATAGTATAAACAGTATATAAATAAAGTTTATTATTATTGTTATTATATGAGGCCTCAGCAGTCTGAGTCAGTCATATCAAGTGGATATCTGCCATGTTTACAATCTTTTATTTACAGTCAAATATAGTAACAAAAAGAGGGACTTTGGTACTAAAAAGACTGTAACACTGAAAGATATCTACTTGATTTGACTCATTTGGACGGCTGAAGTAGCTACAGATAAACTTTTAATGAGGACTGTGGATTGTGTCCCCCATCACTTACACTGTAGGTGCATTATGAAGGCATCTTCTAATGGCCAGTATGAACAGGAGGAATGATTATGGCAAGAAAAAACGATTTCAATGTGTGAGGTCATGTTTGGGTACCTGACTTGTTTTAAGACTGTGAACCTGTCCTTTTACATGTTTTGTCTGTTTTTTCTTCTAATTTGTACCAAATTGTGCCATACTCTGTAAAATGTCCTAAAAATTAACCGTTAAATACCTGCTAAATTATTCTGAAAACTGCTGAAATATTTATTAGATCACAACGTTTCACTCTGTCCGACTTTCATCAGGTATATGGGCAGCATCACGACACTTCCATATAGGGGCTGCCTCAATCATCCAATCAGAGGACTACAGAGATTGGTTTGACTGATGAGCACCTTGAACTAACACAAAGCACATGCGTCACCAGTCAGAAAACAGCATTAAAAAGAGTAGAAAGATACAAAATGACACAATATAACAATGCAAATCCATGTAACCCCAAAGGTCAAAAAATAGAAAAAGAACAAGATACTGACATGAATTTTACAGTGTTATCAAACATATTAATAAATCCATTCTATCAAAAAATCTAAAGGGAAGGTTAATTATTAATTAATTAAGTCTCAGTCTGTCAAAAAAAACCTTTTCAGTGTCATCATGCATTAAACATATCTACCTCAAAATGACATTAAATTGTCACAGGTCAAAGATTATAACAGTGGAAAAAAACATACCAGACACACATCATTGTTCCAAGCAGAGCATTTTTATGTCTTAATATAAGATCTGGAAGGGGCCCTTATTGCAATTAAACGCTGACATGTCCTGACTGGTTTGCTTTTTTTTTTTTTTTTTTTGCAGCAGGCTTGCAGCCAATCTGCCATCACATCCGGCCTGTCACTCAGCTGCCACCCGGACGCATTTTTTCTTAGGATGGCGACGGAATGACAGGCTTGTAACATATCTGCTATCACATCCGGCCCGCCATTCAGCAGCCACCCGTACGCACTTTTTCCTAGGAAAGTGACGGAATGACCCGCACTACTCTGGCTCTGATTGGTCAGTACTCGTTACCTTCGTTTGTTGGATTGGTTAGGTTTAGGCATGCGGCGTGTGATTGGTTAGGGGTTGGGTAAGAATATCAGGGTAAGCCAATCAGAGGTAGAGTAGGGCGGGTCTTGACAAATATCGCCAGCCGGACCGCCTTCACAGCAGAAAGCCTCAAATACATGAAGACAGCCGCTAGTCGGCTAACTGCATCGACCGAAACCAAAAGAGGAGCTTTGTCGTCCGGGTTACTTCACCTGGCACACGCACTTATTCAGCCGCAACCGGGAGGAGAGAAATAATCCAATATTACACGTCAGAACAACAGGGAAAGTGAAGCTTATCGAAACGCCGTGTTTGAGGTTTGTGGTTGGGCGAGAATAAGCTGGATAAAACAGCCAGCTAACTCCGCGCATACGTAGTTGTAGCTAACTACGCTAGCTCGAGAAGAAAGGCCGTCGAGTTGACTCAGCGTCAATTGTTGAATTGAATAGATAGCGAAATCATCCTGGCATATCACGGTTGCCCTTCACTACTTGGATCGGACAATTTAAAGGGCAGAACACCAAGAGAAGATGGCTTTGAAAAGGATCCACAAGGTACGATAAAACGTCGTAAACGTTAGCTTTAAAAGCTAGCTGTCTTAGCTCGCCGCCCTACGACGAGTTAGCGCTGGTATCCTGTGAAACATGGCGGTGAAACATGTTCGGGGGAAGTGTTAAGTTTACTGATAAGTGTGAGTGTGTAAATATTTGTTGTGTGTTTTAGGATTAAAGGAATTATGGGATTTTTCTTTTGGCAGCAGTTAGCACACATGCTAACGGCAGCAGTTTCTGTTACAGTTTCACTGTTCGTCGAGGTGGATTGGCGACAGAAAGAGGCCGCATGAATTGCCCAACACTTAATATATTTTACATAAACACGCATATATCTGGAGGCTGTCAGGTGATAGCAACAAGTCATCACTGGAGCCTCAGATTCATGTTACATTTTACATCTTTTAATCGTTATGAAACATTTTACATCAGCCGGGATACTCGGTGTTACCAGAACTCATGACTCATATCATTCACTGGATCTGTGTTAGTAGTCAAAGCTGTGTTCATGATACATTTCCTTGGTATGTAATCGTGTTTGTTCTGAGCCCGTACACATCACAGGGTGTGTATATTCTGGTAGGTAAATGGAGGAAATTGGCAACAGCAGTGAAGTAACACCTATAAAGTGCTCACATCAATTCTTCTGTCTGACGTTGACTGAAATCTGAAAAGGAAATCCATAAACTTGGTTGTAAATAAAAGATACTTGACCTAGATTTTGTTACAGGCCAGGGGCCTCAAACTCGGGTAATAAAGCAGATCCTTATCATGTCAATTGATATTTTTGCTTTGATAATGCAATTTTTCATATTTCTAAACAAATTGCCACACAGTGAACATGCAGCTTTTGGGGGCCAATACAGGTCTTTAAATTCTTTTGCCCCCTGTTGACTAAAATCCATAAATTTACTTGTAAATAAAAGATATTTAACCCTAAATTCTGATGTAGGGTAGGGGCCTCAAACTCGGGTAATTACGCAGGTCAGTTGATAGTTTGCTTCAGTAATGCAATTTTTACATAGTTCCCAACAAACTTACAATTTTGTTTGTATAATAGCCACAAAGTAAACATGGAGCGTTTGAGGGGGGGGGGGGGGTGCCTATAGGTCTGTCAATTCTGCCTGCTGTTGACTAAAATCTTTCTCCCAAGGAAATCCATAAACTTGCTTGTGAAATTGTGTATCTGTGTCACAGGGGGCCGGGTGGGGCAGTAGCCCCCCACCTCACTTTAAAATAGCTGTTGACCTAAAAATAACAGTAGTGGCTGTTGTTTATATGCTTATGGTCTCATCTTGCTGTTAACTGTGTAGACGATAACAAGGTGCCCCCCCCCACCCCATCCCACCTACCCACCCACCCGCCCGCCCCCGAGCTGGTGTAGAGTTGAACTTGGAGCAGATCGCCATGAAATAACAAAACCGACGGGAGAGTGTCGGGGAAATAAATGAAGCACACTGACTGTCATGTAGCATCTTTCAACAGTTTTCATGTCGGCTTTAATACCAGTGTATTTTATAAGTGCTACTCAGTGCTGTTCATCAATTGTTTTGTCTTTGAAGCTTATGTGGTCATTATTGTTCTAAACCTCTTTTCATTACAGGAGCTTAACGACCTGGCTCGTGACCCTCCAGCACAGTGCTCAGCCGGCCCAGTGGGTGATGACAGTAAGTTTCCCCAAACCTGTTCACAGGTTTATAATGGTGTCGACAGGAGAGCGACAGGAGGGGCTGTCTAAAATATGATATTCATTATTCGGAGATGTGGGAAAAGGCAATTCAACACATTTTGAAGATTAGAGTGGAACTACAACTTAATATTATTTTTCATTAATCATTTTTGATTGTTTTGTCTATAATATCAAAACATTTTAGAAAATGTACGTCATATTTTCCTTTTATGTTCTAGGTGATGTAATCAAATTAATAGATATGTCAGGTCAACAGTTGAAACCCAAAGATATTCAGATTACAATGATAGTTACTGATTAATTTGCCAATTGACTAATCATTGCAGCTCTAGATTAGTGTGAAACAGACTTAATCCTCTGGATTTTCCGAAAATAAGAAATAAATCCATACAAGGGGTCAATATACATTTCCCAGAATACAACTCAAGAGTGTTTATTTTTTTTAGACCCTCTCTGTCAGATAAATGTTCACGTCTTTAAAAAAGTTTGTTATACATGCTTTTTATTTAAAAATTTGAAGTTTCAAGCCGATCCAAGGTGACCCTGATGATATTTAGTAAGTAGTTTAGTAGTATACAAGTGTTTCCACTGCGTGAGTAGCACAGAACTCTTCATGATGGATAAACTGATATCAAGGATTGAAAAGCACAGATAGATGTAGGAATTGTGCTGAGAATTGCTAATCCTGGTGTCATACGTCCACCCTAAAAACAGTTGCGATACAGATTACAGTAAAACAAATGGAGTAAACAAAAAGTCTGACCCCCATAACTACAAAAAAAGATGACTGAAAACATATAATATAGAGGGAAATGTTGTTACTAAGAAGCCACAGAGACTATTTAGAAACCTAGTTCCTGTCAGACGACATACCTTTGACTGTTCCCGATTTCCTAACTTTTACTTTCTGTTCTCCGCAGTGTTTCACTGGCAAGCCACAATCATGGGACCTGTAAGTAAATACTTTATGACGTAATTGTTGCTCTTTGTCCTAAAAGCAGAATGACATTGAAATTTGTCACAGAGAATGCGTGTTCCTGGCAGCTATAATGTATTCATGAGATAAAGGTTAAAATTTAATTTTTATAATGGGGGGGGTAGCTGTGGACCGGAAGGTTTAGTTAATTCTCTTCTAAAAATATGTAAATGTTGTTCTTGCTTTCAGAGTGACAGTCCATATCAGGGAGGTGTTTTCTTCTTGACAATTCATTTTCCAACAGACTACCCCTTCAAACCACCCAAGGTAAGTCTGCATGGTTGATCACAGCTGAAACAAGACTTTCCTTTTTATTTCTTGCTTTGATACATTTGAGTTTTGGAAAGTTTTGGCATTAATCTATCAAGCCACCCACCTACAGTATCCATCATACACACACAACAGTCTTGTTTTGTGACCAATAAGTACATGTTGTGCCTGGAACTGTGTCTTTGCAAAAAATAACAAAGACACATTTATTATAAATGAGACTGAGCCTGACAGTTTAGTTGAACATACTGCATGTTTGTATACGTAATAACCCTCTTCAGTAATACCTGTCATACCAGAAGTCGTTGGCAGTCGGTCCTGTGTACGTCATCACCTCGTTCAAAGGAATTCACATGACAAAACATTGACCTGGTCTGTGACTCTGCATTATTTTACTTTTCCTCACTGTATTTTTTTTTTTTTCTTGTCTTTTCAGGTTGCATTTACGACAAGAATTTACCACCCAAATATTAACAGTAACGGCAGTATCTGTCTGGATATTCTCAGATCACAGTGGTCTCCTGCACTTACTATTTCTAAAGGTATGAATGAAACAACACTTGTCAATTATTAGTTGACGGCTAGCTTGACAGTTACTGGTTAGGGTTTGTAAAGGAATGAATTAGTATCAGGAACAGGAAAGTTTCAAAACACTCTCCTGTAGACTGAAATGTTTTATCGTCATGTGAATGTAAGTATTCAAATTTTATGTAAACAGTCCCTGATTCTAAACACATGGACGCATGTAAAATTTGCAAGATGAAAACATTTAGATATGAAATGGAAATCTTTTCTCGGCTACGGATATTTTTTGCTGGCGTTCAGTTTTTTTTTTTTGTTTGTTTTTTTTTTTAAGCTGCACTATTCAATGTTTTCATATAACAATGGATCAAATGTCTACATGTAAATGTGAAATGTGTCATGAAATGGTCATGAAATCAGAATCACCAACTCTGTAGTCCCCTTCAGCTCTGTGTAGCATTGTGGCCTTTTTTTTTTTTTTTTTTTTTTTTTTTTAGCTCATTGTTTTGGTTTTATGGCAACTTAACTTTTTTTTTTCCTTGTTTCCAGCTGCAGCAGGCAGCTCCCCCGCCCCCTTTTTTTTTTTTTTTTTTTTTTAAAAAGATCTGATAAACCCCCTTTACACTGCCTGCACAGCACCTAACAGCAGACATGCAAAGTTGGCAACTAGTTGGTGAACAATGTGGATGTGTACATAGGCAACTGCACAGTTTGATATTGCCTCCAAGTGGCCAAAGTAAAGAAAAGTATAAAGTGACCCCAGTTTACCAGCCACTGGATGGAAATAAATACCATTTAGCTTGGTTAATAGGGAGTTTCATTTATTGTCAACTTTCTCATTATGTTGAAGTTTGGATACCTTGTATTAGTAACTTGTATTAATAGGCTAAAATGCAGGAAAAAGGAAATTGCAAACTTTTTATTTGCTTATTTGAGAAATATAATGAAAATTTTGTTTTTATAAATTCTGTTTTCCTGCAGTTCTTCTCTCCATTTGCTCACTCCTATGTGACCCAAACCCTGATGACCCACTAGTGCCAGAGATTGCACGAATCTACAAAACAGATAGTCAGAAGTAAGTATCCATATATGTGTTTAACTCTTGTATACATTTTCAAAATAATCAGTTCTCTTCTTCTAGACAAAACAACATTGCACCCACAATAATTGCAACCTTCATAGCCCTAGTTAATTAAAACGACTGAAAGTTCAACATTACAAGCATCACTTGAGTCTAGTGTGTAACCTAGTTTCACTCCGTCAGGTACAATAAACTAGCTCAGGAGTGGACGACGAAGTATGCCATGCTTTAGGGTAAGGCCAAGAGCCAGCGCTGCATCTTGGCTAGTGCTCTGGGATTGGTTGGTTTTGTTTTGAGATACTCAGCTCTCATTGGCATAATGAACAGTTCAGATCCCACTCAAAGTGTATGATGTATATGTGACTGTGATTATACTAATATCTTGCTATGTGCACACATGAGTATCGTAGCTTATTTAGCTTCACTCAGATCTTGGGTTGAGCTTTTTACGTGCACCTTGCTACCCCTGCAGGGTGTGTCAGTTACTGGCAATAAACGGGATTTTATTTTATTTTTTTTGCCAACGCAGTGGTGTCACACCCACAGTTAAAACGGACTCTGTACTCTGGACTGAGCAGTTGTGGGTTTCCCCTAATACAAGCCAGGGAAATGACAATCCAGTATTAAAGGACCAGTGTGTAAGGTTTAACGGTGTGTAACGGTGAGGTTGCAGATTGCACCCAACCCCTCCACCACGTATGGTAGCCACAAAACTCACAAAAAACACGAAAGGCCGTCTCTAGAGCCAGTATTTGGTTTGTCCATTCTGGGCTACTGTAGAAACATGGTGTGCTATATTAAAAATAAATTATAAAGGGCTCATTCTAAGGTAACGAAAACACTATTCTTGTTTTTAAGTGATTTTATGCTAATTAAAACATACTTATGCATATTCTGCATATTTCATTCTGCTAGATGCCCCTAAATTCTACACACTGCACCTTTTTAATAGTCCTGTTAAGCTTTTTGTTGCTTTGAAATATACCCAAATAAACAGGTTTTCACACATAAAGTAGGGAAAAAACCAAATGAGGATTGGTAAAGGTCTCTTCACATACAATAAACTTACAAATTGAGTTAAACAAGTCTCTGAAAAGGCCACACCTGAGTGGAAATTACCGCTGATCATTGTCCAACACATAACATCGGTTTTGGTTTCATTCCTCTCAGTATGTTTGTTAAATCAACTTGCAGAGACCCGAGAGTCGCTGGAGATAGATAATCCATCCAAGTCAGTAATGGATCATCTTTATTTCTCAGTAGTTTTTGTTGCACGACGAAACAGTTGTCATCAGTCTGAAAAATGTTCTTGGTGCTGCATTCGAGGACACGCCAACAGTTGGCTGCCAAAAAGCGCTGCATTCATGAGCTATGATGTCTGAAACTGAGGCCCAGAAGACAGAAGGATAATAAACGAGAGTTTAGTTGTTTCTTGTATGAAAAATGTTTGAGAGCTGATCAGAAACCAGGTGTCGCAGCGTTCTTGAACATACCAAAGGCTGCGTGTTATTAAACGGTCTGTGCTGACAGCTCGATTCAAGTCTTTGCAAGTTGATACTCATAACGTGCTGAAATGAAAGGACACCAGTGGCTGCCTGGAAGGAAACGAGTATAAAAATGTATGGTCTGAAAAGTGGCCAGAAGGATACATCCATAAATGATGTAATAGGCTATTTTTAGAGGATTTTATATATATATGTATTCAGAGTATGAGTGCATCTGCTTAGTGCGTAAATGGACTAACCTAGAACTAAATTATTTGGGTTACAAGGTTGGAGGAAATACTCTCTTTGCATGTAAATGTAGCAACTAACTCCAGCATGAAAAGGTTTGTTCTTGCAAAAAAAATGTAAGTCTTGTCGTTTTGGTAAGACGATGCCTGACGTGTCGCTGGATTATTGCATTTTTTTCAAATTAGGAACTGAAGTTTGTACGTAGTGGACAGTATTTTGTGCGTATACGGTTGGGATGCTAACTTGTCTTGCCCTGTTTTTTTTTTAAAAAGCAACGTGCTTAAGTGCATGTGCTATAATAGAACCTGACAAAAAGGTGAAACAGTTGTGTAAATTATGTAGATTTGAGCCTTAATTTTCTTTCTTTTCCTCTCTTTTCCAGATACACCAAAATGGCAAAAGAATGGACACAAAAATACGCAATGTGATGGCATCGTTCGGAAAGCTGGTGGAAAATGTTGTTGCTGGTTCAAACTTAAAATTCCGGGATTCTGTTTTTCTTTTTTCACTTTATTTTTTTGTTAATCAGAGCATTTTACCCCCTTCCTTTTTCCACCTGCGCGCTCATAAGAAGATAGTGTTTTTCTCTCAAGGACACGTGCCAGTTTCTGTGAAGTTTCGACTCCCGTTTTTTGTACAGAATTTAAAATAAATCACCATGGTTCTAAACACTCGGTTTGAGCATGCACCAGTAAGAGTTTTTCAAACCCCAAAATTGGTGATGTTAGTCATTACTCTGCACACACTTAGTAGAATCTGATGCAACTGGTCTCCTGACACTGAATAGCTTAACAAACCCCATGATGATCTGGTCGGGGTAACTGACTGGATGATGTGGGATTGATCATGACTCACCTGTTGGACGGGTTTCTAGGAGCATTTGTAGAGAAAGCCTCTCCTTCGCCAGACTCCGAAATTCTGCTCTAACTTTTTTAAAGTTTCAAATCGGCTTTAATTTATTTGGGCAAATGGTAAAATCTGAAAAACGCCAATTCTCTGAAAGCTTTGAGAAACTGGTTCGTGGCTCCTGTATCTGCCTCCTGGACTGGTGTGACGTCAGTACGTTCTTCTGATCATTAGTATAGGAATCTATTACCTGAGGAAAGAATTGTATCTTATTCCACTATCAAGTGTGTGTACAGAGAAGCACAGCAGTATATATCAAATGTTAAGGAAACAAAATATAAGAACTTCAATGTTGTATTTTATGCATGTTAATAAAGGTAGGCTATTATATCTGATATGTTTCTGCAAATTTAAGTGGATTGTAAGGCTGAACAGTTGGAAAAAATTTGGTTCCCCTCAAAGGCTTTCTATTTTTTTTTTTTTTTTTTTTTTTTTTTTAATTTAATTTTATTTTATTTTTTTTTTAAAATTTTTAAGTCAGTAGATGAGCTATTAGTTTTATGCCCACTCGAACACTGTCTTCTTGTAGCCCTAAAATATTGATGCAAAGCCAGTGGTTGATAATCAACCTGTGGCTCTGTTTGTTTTTAGTTTTCCCTTCAATAAAGTTACTTAAACCATAAAATAAATGACTTGTGTGTCTTGTTTTTGCACTCACAGTGAATGTTTACACATTTGTATAATATGAAAGTTCTATTGTTGAATATGAACGATCATGTACATGTCTTAAAATTACAGTGAAAAACACATTTTATATGCTGGTTTCATCGAATAACATCTTGTGCCAGTAAAACTGGGAGAAGTCGTCTTCAGCTGTCTAGTAAAACTAGTTTATGGTTTGAGAGTTTTAACTTCTAGAAAACATGAAGAAAGAATATTTTTATCTTATGAAAAATGGAACCACCTGCCGATAACAACATGGATGTTCCTGGAATTGAGAACCTAATCAATCACTGTGAATTTGAGAATATTTAACCAGCACTTAAGAATCCAACAAAACTTTGACCCACAAAATGTTACAAAAATCAGACTTCAACACTGAAAAAGTAGAAGCATCACTAAACATTACTTGTTTGAATAATTACAACAGGCCTTAATTTTACATCATGCAGTTAATGTAACCAAACTATTTATTACTTGTTAAAATATAAATTCTAACACTTATAAAAGTAGTTATACTAATCTTTACACAACTAGAACTGCTGAAATGTGTAAAATTGTTCAAATTAATAGACCCTGAATGTACTGACTTTTAATTTAAATTGAAGACAGAATTACGTTAATTTATATATTTCTTTAAATGTTATTTATTCTTTTGTTTATGTTGTATTATTTACCATTTATATATTTATTTATTTATATTTATCTACCATTTATACACTTTAAATGTATATATTTATATTATTATTTTATTTATTGTTTGATTTTATGTTTGTTGTTTGTTTTCTGTCACTACTCAGACACATGTCCACGTTTTAATACCGTGGTTGACTTGCCTTGTTGTTTGTAAATGTATTGTTTAATAAACCATTTTTAAAAAAGTTACATAATTTACCTGAAAATGTAAAAAGCATAAGTCAAATCTTTTCGCGCCAAGACTTGTGCCTCGTGCAAGAGCTCCGATCACCTGACTGTCAGCGGTGGTCACATGATAAACAAGGAAGCGACAGTTCTCAAACCGGAAAACAAGCCACAACAAACTACAAACTATGACGCTATTCGGAAACATTTTTGGTGTTTTTTTGTGTTTGTTGTTCGGATTTTCATCCGGATTTTCTTCTGAAACGGATTCGCATCAAACTCTGAGCCTGAACGGCAAATGGAGACTCTCAAACTCCAATAATTCACTGTCGCTGCCTGCAGAAGTGCCTGGATGTGTTCACTCAGCTCTGCAGCAGCAGGGATACATCCAGGTAGATGAAAAACCCTACTTAAGTAAAAATACATAATTATTATGAGCTTGATGTAGTTGAAGTATTGCAGTAAAAGTAGTGGTTTGGTCCCTCTGACTGATATATTATTATATATGACATCATTAGATTATTAATAGTGAAGCATCAGTGTTAGAGCAGCATGTTACTGTTGTAGCTGCTGGAGGTGGAGCTAGTTTACACTACTTTATATACAGTTAGCTAGTTTAGTCCAGTGGTTCCCAACCTAGGGGTAAGGCCCCTCCAAAGGGTCACCAGATAAATCTGAGGGGTCGTGAGATGATTAATGGAAAAGGAAAGAAGAAAAAACAAAGTTCTGATACACAAATCTGTTTTCAGTTTTTGGACTTTTTCTCTAATCTTTGATTTTTACATCACACAATAAATTAAGATAATAAATGAATAGATAACGACAGATTTAAATTATACAATGTTATAGTGATTCTGAATTCATAGAAAAACATCTTTGATTCTATTTCATATTTGAAAATCTGCCTCTAGTGTTATATAAATCCATAGTTTATTCTTCTATCAAAATTTCCCACTTTCCTCCTTAAAAGAAGAAGGAGAGAAAAAAAATCCAAAACGAAACAAACAGCAACGGAAAGCTGAGACAAAGATAAACACAAAAACAAAACAAAACAAAAGAGGGGGGGGGAGTGGAGGATTCGGTACTTTTCCACCAGACTTTATAGCAGTGTAGAAGTCTATTTTTAGTTTTATTTATATAGTCCAATGTCGCAAATTGCAAAAGTAACCTTCAGCCTTGAACACGTTTATCTCAAGGGGATTTACAACCTGTAAAACGCGACACCCTCCAACCTTAAATCCTCAATTCAGATAAGTAAAAACTCCCCAAAAAATGCCTTTAATGGGGGGAAAAAAGGCTGTGAAACACAACTAGATCTTCATTTTGAAAATCATATTTACAGACCCTATAACTACACAATAAACTGAGTAAGTTTAATTGAAAAAAATATAAATAATATGTACAGTTTATATACTTTTTTTGTTCGGGGCCAAACTTTTCCAGGGTGTGGACTCTTGGCCTACTTTTGGCTAATGTAGTAATGTGTAATGTAAAATGTCAGCACATGCTATCAGCAGCAGATGTCAGTAAAAACCCAGATCAGACTTTGAAACCCTTTTACAACCATAAACTAATAGAAGAAATAAACTTATTGATTATAAAAGTCATTCCTACCAGCTAAGTTCCTGTATCTTTTTTTTTTTACTTTTCTTTGAGGACCCGTATATCAGGTTCAATGATGTGTCTTATCAGTGGATCGCTCTTGACAACTGGACATATACAACCACATTCACTGTGTCCACCCAGCTGAGGTCAGTATTATAATGCAGATCTTTTTTTAACAGACTGTATCCTGTTCCTGTCTCACCTTGTATACCTTTTTATCTCAACAGGGCCAAACAGAAGGTGCTTCTTGTCTTTGATGGCGTCGACACTGTAGCATCAATCTCGCTCAATGGAATCATTGTGGGCAACACGGACAACATGTTTCGCCGATATGTACGTTCACCAGTTCACAATCCACAATACATCCAAGCATCATAACTGTGCCCTCTTTTAAATAACGTCTGTTTTTGTTGTGTAGGACTTTCCGGTCAGAGACTTACTGAAGGAGGGAGATAACGTGCTGAAAGTTAGCTTGATGTCTCCTGTTTTTTATGCGTCTGAACGAAGGAAAGCTCATTCTGCCTACAGAGTTCCTCCTGAATGTCCTCCAGATGTTCAGAAGGGGGAATGTCACGTCAATTTTATCAGAAAAGTGAGTCAAACCTACCTGAAGCCTGAAAGTAAAAAAATATAACTTTTATTCACCTGAGCTCTGTCTTTCAAAAATATTAATATAAAACTTTGACACACCTGTTGAGAATGTGGGAAAAATACAGCCAATAAATCATTATACTGTATATGGATATTAGAATCTATTTAGATATAAAAATGACATTTACATTTTATTTAAAGTTTCACATTTCATCCAGAGCACTGAAAAAAAAAGTCTGAAATGTTTACTTTCTTTTTTATGCATAATTATCATTGGACATGCAGCCTAATGTCCAAAAAAAATGTCAGTGTGCAGAATATTTTGGATGTTTTCCTGCACCTACATTTAACACTGGCGTTCATCTCACCACAGTCATCTTGTTTTTCTTTATTTTCAACAAATGAACTAAACATCCAAAGAAAAGTCTCACAGCTGGCTAAACAGCTCTAAATATTCCATCACTGTTTTGGTGCAGGAGCAAAGCTCTTTCAGTTGGGACTGGGGGCCTTCGTTTCCCACGATGGGACTGTGGAAAGGAGTTCAGCTGGAGGCGTTCAACGTGCTGCAGCTCATCCAGGTTTCCTCTGTTCCTCTCTACAGTACGTCTCACCTAGTTATTATCACTAATGGCACCTTTTATTTATTAAAAATACAGAGAACAGTGAATACAACAGGGATGTTTTGAGTCAATTTTGAGCTAATTTAGCATAAACCCCTGAAACTTTGGTGTTTCATGCAACTTAAACCAAACACAAGAAATACTTTTAGACTGTATTCTGCTCTTTGCTTTTCTCTGTAGATGAGATATTTTCACCCAATTAAAAAAAATTAAGAAGTATGAGTCAGTCACTTTGTCAGAATAACTTAAAATGTAATTGCATCTGAAGGGTGAATGTTACACCTGAGAGATCCAATAGAGTCTTTTTTATTCTTAATCTGTATAATCTGTCTGTGCAGATGTCAGCGTCTCTCAGTGGAGAGTCCAGATTGAGCTGCTCGTTGAGGCGGTTCAGACAACAAATGGGGAAGTCACGCTCTCCGTACCCGAGCTGGTCTCAGAGCGGACGTTCCAGACACAGTTTCTCCCGGGAAAGACCAAGAACACCTTCACCTTACACATCAACACGGTACTCATGATAGAAATTCACAGCAGCACTAACAAGAGAAGAAATACAGTAACAAAATATATTTTAAATGGTTGTTACACTGTAAAAGTGTTGGTTTCTTAAATCTCAGTTTGTTAAAATTTTGAGGGATTTCTCTTCTATTTCCAGAGCAGCGAGGTGAAGCTGTGGTGGCCCAACGGACACGGTGAACAACCCTTTTACCGCCTCACCGTCACAGGCTCTCAGGACAGATTTTCAATACTGAACACAGAGTCTAAGGTCAGAGTTCACCGTCTGTCAACACTCAACATCATTATCATATCATATTTAACCATGTAGCTGATGTATCCATCTGATACAGTGATAAGGTTTTTACTTTTAGACGTTTTATTACAGAAAGTGTGTGAAACCCAGGACCAAAGTAGTCATAGATTCTGTCACTTTTGGATGAAATTATAGTCTTCGAACCCTGGACACCAGTATTGTTGAATTAATTAAATTAAAGTGGTGGAAAAGTACATTATGCTTAACTGTCATGCACCTTATATAACAGGCACCAGGAGTTTATCCACCCTTGTTTTTCCCCGGCCTGTTTTTGGTGCCGGGCTTTATTTGTTCATGTCGACTACGCCCTCGGCCATATCGGAGACCCGGCTTTTAATTAACTACTGTCTTTAATTTGAGCAAATATGGTTACACTTACACACTGTATGTTATATTTATGTGGTCCTGATTCTATCAAATCAAGTAGGATTCAAAATATATGCTCATAAAGGCCTCTGATCCACTTATTATATGTCCTGAATTACTGAGTTCAAATCAAATCTATGAGTGAAATTCCAACAGGATTTATGTATTTCACCTTCTCTCAGCAGTTATGGCTCGCTGCCATTGAAATACAAGCTTTTATTGTTGTGCTCGAGGACTTTAGATTTTCACACCATAAAAGTGATTTAGGATTGACCCGTACAGCCATGTGTCATCACTTTAAACCGAATCCTTTGACGTCAGTGACTTTTTGTCATAAAAGATGTCTTTTGTCAGTGTTGGAGATTTGAAATGTTTGTGAAAATCCCTCCTGCAGGTGTATTTCCGCACAGTGGAACTTGTCCAGGAGCCCGTTGTCGGGTCCCCGGGCCTGAGCTTTTATTTCCGCATCAATGGGAAACCAGTTTTCCTCAAAGGCTCCAACTGGATCCCAGCCCACTCCTTCCAGGACCAGGTCACCCCTGCCATGTGAGTTTATTTTTAAAAGCGGCTTATGTTTAAGTCTGCATATTATTTGTGGCTACTTTTGAATCCAGCGTAGTGAGGGGAATATTGATCACCAATTATGATGATATTCAAAGAGAAACTAAATGGTATAATGGGCTGCATTTATATAGCGCCTTTCTAGTCTTTGACCACTCAAAGTGCTTTACGCTACAAAATTCACACATTCATACACTGATGGCAGAAGCTGCCATGCAAGGTACCAACCTGATCATCAGGAGGAGTTACTAATCATTCACACACACACTCACAAACTGACGGCACAGCCTTCAGGAGCAGTTTGGGGTTCAGTATTTTGTCCAAGGACACGTCAACATGCAGACTGGAGGATCCACTAATCAGGGATCAAACCGCTGATCTTCTAATTAATGGATGATCCGCACTACCTCCTGAGACACAGCTGCCCCATAAACTATTTCCCTTCTTCTGTTTCTCCTTTGGTTTCCTCTGAGTCTGTTCAGGATCAGGAACATTGATCTTGTTTCAGCTACTGAGTTTGTTCCGGTCGTGAACGCATTAATGCTGAAGCTGGCTGCTCTTTTTGTGTCTTGCAGCTTAAGGAACTTGTTGCAGTCAGCGGTGGATGCTAATATGAACGCCCTCAGGGTGTGGGGAGGAGGAGTGTATGAACAGGATCTGTTCTACAGCATCTGTGATGAGATGGGAATCATGGTAACTGCTGTCATCCTCTTGTGATATTAATGTTACCCTGATATCACCTGTAGTTATTCACAACAACAGTGACACAATGAATAGTTGTACCATAACGAAGCCAAATGTCATTCAGTTTTTTGAATCACGGTTCAGCCACATTCATTTCGTCACTCAGTTATAAAACATGAGAATATAATCAATATAATAATTAAATGTATGTGGAGACACTGCAGAAGAAGAGCGATCAGTAACAACATCCTCTTTGTATCAAGAAGCACCGGGGATTATGGGAAACATTAATATTCTATGGACCAGTCAAGTCAAGTAAATGTCATTTATTTTGCCCGAAATCATAAATCAGTATTTTTCCAGACATGCAACATATGTCATATATACAGAGTAGACAGATATAAGAATAGTTAAATCTGAGAGAACACATCTTTAGCTGCTTTAAAAAAAAAAAAAACTGGACATAGAGTCTAATACAGAGGCATCACAGTTCATTTGACAGACTGACGTTAATAAAGAAAATGAACTTTATTGTTTAAGTGGTGCATTCTTAACATTTTGAATTCCAAAACCTGCAATGGAAACGAAACTTGACCTCCCTAAAAAGAAAAGTGTAGTTCCAAAAGTCAATTTACCGTCAAGCGCCACAATTACATAAAATTACTAAAGACATGCAGGACCATGTTTACCAGAGATGATTGTATTTCTGTATGAATTCTGAGTGTTTGACTCATGAACATATATAAGAATGTATAGATGCTCATATGTTTTTTGTGTGTGTGTCTTTAGGTTTGGCAGGATTTTATGTTTGCTTGTGCTATGTATCCCACTGAGGAAGACTTCATACAAACAGTAAGAGAAGAGGTCATTCAACAGGTGAGCGGCTTGCTGATTTATTTATTTTTAATTTCTGGTGTCATATCTGCATCCATTTATAAAAGCACAAACATTATTAGTTTTTAACAGTAAACTTGCTGCATTTCAGGGCAGGTTTTTGTATTATAAACTATCCTGACGGCCAGTTTTTCATCAAGTAATCACAGTAAATGTAGAGTTTTGTCTTCAGGTTCGGCGCCTGAAGTCTCATCCTTCCATAATAATTTGGAGCGGAAACAATGAAAACGAAGCCGCTCTGGCGACAGACTGGTTCAACATCCCGATTTCCCAGAAGCCTACATACGTGAAAGACTACGTGACGCTGTACGTGAACAACATAAGGGCGATCGTTCAAGAGGTGAGTGAACAATCATGTCACATTTAAGAAAAGATTTGTGTTTTACCTAAACAGTTACTTCCAGTGTTCTTTTTTATAATCCAATTAAAAGTAGGACCCAAAGGCTAAGAAATGATAAAGCCCAATATCTCCTCCAGGAGGACCAGAGTCGCCCCTTTCTTGTCTCCAGTCCGACAAACGGGGCTGAGTCTGAGCAGGAGGGCTGGGTGGCGGCAAACCCCTACGACCCTCACTACGGGGACACGCATTTCTACAGCTACATCCTGGACTGCTGGGATTGGCGGACTTTCCCTCGAACCCGGTTCGCCTCTGAATACGGCTTCCAGTCGTGGCCTTCCCTCTCCACTCTGCAGCCGGTGAATGAATAAACCTTCCTTTAGTATTTTTGATAATTTCTTATTCAGTCCTTTTAAACATTTATTGAGGAAATTTAAATAAGGATTCTGCTTCAGTTGTGGCCGTCGAGGGTGGACAAATACTGTCATAACTAATAAAAGATGAGTTTTCTTGTAACAAAAGTTATATTTATATAATTGTTACTCCCAAAAAAACACATTATATTTATCCTTGAGGTTAAACAAAAATAACGGCTGCATTTCCTTCCTCATAAAATATTTCCAAAACCTTTTTCTTAAGAAATCCTGCATTGTTTACATCCCACTCACTAGCTTGCACTCTTCTTCCTCCCTGCCTTTGTGGCTGCACTGCTGCATTTTGTGGCACATTACAGCCGCCTGTAGATCACTGGAATATTGTGAAACCATTGGCAGGACCATGTTATTGCATCACCCACTCCTTTAACGTCAAACAAACCAAACCCTCTCACAATAAAAATGGTACCAAGGTGTTGCTAGAGGTCAGAAACTACACAGGGTACCGTTAAGGACAACACACGTCATCATCAAACCTCCAATGAGTTCTTTAAAACATCTTTGAAAGTCTTTAAAGCCACTTTGTGAAGGGTTTGAAAATTTCTGACTTTGGTGGCCCCGGACGCTGTGGCAACCAGCAAAGCAAGAAATAAAATAGGTTTTAAAGCAGGTCTTTTGGTTTTTGTTTCACGATTTCTATGAAGAAACTTATAGATGAAAGATTTTAATCTTGTGCTATGTTTTTTTCCCGTCTTGCTTTGTGATGCTTCAGGTTTCCATTAGAGAAGACTGGAGCTACAGCAGTAATTTCACTTCCCATCGTCAGCACCATGCGGATGGGAACCAGCAGATGTTACAGCAGGCTGCTTTGCACTTCCACCTGCCAAACTCCACAGATCCCTTAAAAAGATTTACAGATACACTGTACCTCACTCAGGTAAAGCACACAAACCCCCCCCCACCTCCCGTCTGATGCTGGAGTGGACTTCAGCATTCGCAAATTATATAATGTGTAAACGTGTGTAAAGACCACTCATGTTTACCAACCCAACTGATCTGTGAGCACTGAGATAATTGATCCCCTCACCCACTTGGTCTGTGTTGTTAGTTTGCTAGTTGCTAGTTTCGTCCTTCATACGGAATAGCGGCTCTGGTTCGCTTGAATTCATGTCAGGAACAACATGCTCCAGTGGTGACAAGTTTTCAGGGTAGAAGTATCAACAGAAACTTGTCAAGAAACCATTTCCCCTCCATTAATCTGGTGGTTCAGTATGTTCTAATAAGTCATATTTTGCCAAAGTTCAGTACAAGCTGTTTTAATTCGTCACTCATGCGGTAAGCTGCCTGTTCCTAGATGAAGGAAACTACAAATGTTTCATAGTTTCCTTTCAAGCCTTCACAAGTAAGATTTGAAACTAAAAAAGATGTGTAGTAGTAGTAGTAGTAGTAGTAGTAGTAGTAGTAGTAGTAGTAGTAGTAGTAGTAGTACTTTAAGCTTGAATTAATCACATCCACTGGGCAGAGGGAGACATACACAGCACCTGAATATGATTTGGGTTAAAAGAGGCAAATCAAAACAAGCTAATGGGATAAATCAGCCTTTTTTTGTTTAATATTTTTTTATAATTGTTTTATAATAATAAGTAATCAGATGGTTATATTTTTTTTTTTTAAGTAGCCTACTGTGTTTTTAAAGCACAATTAACATTAAAGGGGACATATCGATTTTCTGTTTGTCCATGTTAAACATGGTCAAAAGTCCAAAACTTGAGATGAATGTATGTAAAAATACTCCCTGACAGTCAAAAGCCAGGGCTTCAGCTTGCTCTGAACACTTCATTTGAAAAGTTACCTCTACTTCCTCCTTGTGATGACATCAGATTGTTCGCACATGCCAACGAACGACCGTCTGTTCTGTAGCATTTGTTGCTAATGTTGTTCATGTTGTCCACTCACATATTTAGGATCGGATTCAGGCTCAAACATGTACAGATGTATTTAAGAAGTTTTCATTTCAAGTAAAGAACAAGGAAAAGAAACAAAATCCTACTTCAACTGGTTGTTTACGTAGCCTCCAGAGGCAGAAGTCTGCTAAGGGGCAGCTTCTGGAAACTGGCCTTAAAGGGGGGCCTTAAAGAGACAGGAGCTAAAACAGTCTGTTTCAGACAGAGGCTGAACTGAGAGGCTGCATAAAGAGCCTGTATAAGATAAATAAAGAGTTTTTTAAATTGTAAATCATGCAAAGTTATTCCAGTAGAACCCCAGGATATAAATACAGACCTAGAAATGTGCATGATACGTCCTCTTTAACAATCCACTGAACTTATTGTTTGAATATAAAGATGATCTGGTGATTGTAGGCTCAGAAACACACCAGTTACTCAATGTCATGGTTGACTTCAGCTCATGACCTCATTTGCATTTTCCCCTCGTCTGCTCTCTCCTCACTGACACAGCAGAAAAGCCTATTATTTGATTACTGCTTTTATATATTACTGATTATACTGAATGTCCAGGTCATGCAGGCACAGTGTGTGAAGACTCAGACAGAATTTTATCGGCGGAGTCAGAGTGAGATCATCGAGGGCAAAGGTCACACCATGGGTGCTCTTTACTGGCAGCTCAATGATATTTGGCAGGCGCCTTCCTGGGCATCAATAGGTGAGTGAACGGCTACTGAGTAACATTTTTTTAAGGTTGTTTACATGTTTCTATTGTGAACTCCTGCATAAAACACCTTGTAGAGATTTGGGTTTGAAGAAAGTGTGTGATAAAGAAACTATATTTATGATTGACAGTGTAATTACTGCACTTGTCATTACTTGGGATTAGAGGTCAGTGTAGCTTAATAATCATACAGTTTCCTGGTTTATCTCTGCCTGCAGAGTTTGGTGGGAAGTGGAAAATGCTGCATCATTTTGCAGAGAGCTTCTTTGCAGCCGTGCTGCCCGTCGGTTTCGAGGATGACGACACGCTGCTCATCTACGCTGTCTCAGACCTGAGTCATGACCTGAAACTCAGGGCTGCGGTATGTTGTCAATGATAAACTGCATCTGCATTGTGCTGCGCAGACACTAAAACCAGAATAAAAACATAACAGTGACAGACATTAATATAAAAACAGGATTACAAAACAGATATATAATTCAATTGTTTGCTTTATTTGTCAGTAATTGTCAGATTATGAGTTAATCTGTTTCAAATGTTTCATTCATTACTTTCATTCTCATTTCCTCTCTGGGTAGTTCACCTTTACTTTTGCAGATTTTTATTCAAATAATGATTTCTTACAGTACATTTAACACCAGATTTTAAAAAACAATTGTATTTTATATTAAAATTAGGGTTGTAACAGTTGGGTCAACAAAGGATGGACTGCGGCTGCTAATAGGTGATCATTTATACTTAAAGTTTAAACAACGCTGGTTTCATGCTGACGATTCAAGGTTTAATCTTTGCAGTAAGGCCAAAGTTCATATCACAATGAAAGACAGTATTTTGTTACTCATATGTCACGTTATCCACCAGCAGCAAAATAATGTACATTAAAGAAATCAGTGAAAAGACAGTGCAGCTGATAAAAAATCTCAGTTCTTTTGATTTTTTTTAAAAATAATTTAGCAACAAAACTGTATCACAATAACTCATTCTCACTATTTCTATCATCACAATATGCTTCTAATAAAAACGGAAATATTGAGCAGCCTAATCCTCACATCCAACATTTAATTTGGTGACAGTAATGGGCTCCTGTTTGGTTTTTTTTTAATTAAAAGATTTAAAAAATTAAGATTAATTATTCTAGACCTGCTCTATGTGAAAAGTGTCCTAAGATGACTTTTGATGTGATTTGGCAACATATAAATAAAAAAAAAGATCAATATTGTTCTGATACATCAGCAGATTATATGTTGTGTTTCGCCGATCAGGTTTCTTTTTACTCGTGGAGCGATCTGGATCCTGTGTGCACGCTGAAGTCAGAGCTGCTTCTGGTACCCGGAGGCAGCGCCGTGCCCGTTTTCAAAATGCCGGTCGCCGCCCTGCTGGCAGGATGTGGCCCCTGCACCCGCCTCACCTGCCTGCTCACCTTCCACCTGGAGGACAGCAGCGGCCAGCAGGGACCCACCAACCACCACTTCCTCTGCTCACCCAAAGACGCTCAGGGGCTCCAGAGACCCAACATTACAGTAAGGAAGGAGCCTGATTGATTGATTTATTGATTTTAAAAATGTATTTGAAATAATTAATGGAAGGATGAGGCAGAAAATGACTCGTTGTGGAGGTGGGTCCAGAAACCTCATGGGTACATAAAAACATACAGATAATTCAGTCATCTGTGCAACATCAAAAGAATGTTTAAATGATGGTCGATATAATGAAATGAATAAAAAATTATTCAACTTGGAAACTTTATTTGTAAAGTAGCAGTTTCCAGTGAGTTTTACAAAACCTAAAGAATCAGTTGCTATTTAGAAATTTGTCAGACATAAACAAAACCAAAGAATTAAGAATCTCAGTTAGTTACAGAAGACATGTTTATCAAATACGAGGGGGGGACCCAAATATTCCCAGAAGCCAT
The DNA here is from genome assembly GCF_914725855.1 of Thunnus albacares. Taxonomy (NCBI): domain Eukaryota; kingdom Metazoa; phylum Chordata; class Actinopteri; order Scombriformes; family Scombridae; genus Thunnus; species Thunnus albacares. The sequence goes on from NC_058120.1 coordinate 24,218,247, forward strand.
CGATAGCACAGGAGTAGGGTGAAGTTATCGGATTTCCTGCTCGGTAGCAAGTATATCTACTGCTTGGTGAACTAACCCAACTGATCTGTGAGCACTGAGATAATTGATCCCCTCACGCACTTGGCCTGTGACAGCAGCTGTTAAAAAGTTCCTAGTTTTGTCCTTCATACAGAAGAGCAGCTATGGTTCGCTTGAATTCATGTCAGTAGCAACGTACTCCAGTGGTGACAAGTCATCAGGGTAAAAGTATCAACAGAAACTTGTCAGAAGCTGTCGATAGCACAGGAGTAAGGTGTAGTTATCGGATTTCCTGCTGGGTAGCGAGTATCTACAGCTCGGTGAACTAAAATTGGGACTGAAAGGGAGATGATTCGCCACCGGGGAAGAAATGTGGAGGCTCTGGACACAAGACGACCAGAGGAAATGTTTCCAGGAATGGGAGAAGCGCTGGGAAGAGTGTATCACATCTCAAGGAAAAAGCGATAATTTAGCTTCCTCAGCAGGTTTTTTCCTCAGATAGGAATTATTAATATGTGTTTATGATTGTTAATCCCTGAGCTGCACCTGACTTCTCTCATTTTTGTCCCCCATGATGAGTTTAGGAGAGACACCAGCCATTCTACCTCATTTGTCTAAATGTCTGTCAGTCAAATGTGTAAAAATATCTCATGCATTTTCAAAATTGCAGTTTATTGGTCTAAATTGCACGCTACAACGTTTTATTTACTTATGTCTGACTGGCTTAAGCAACACATGCAGCAGTGTTACAGGTCGACACCTTCTCTTGTTACGTACTAATGCAGTCTGTGTTTCTTTTGCAGGCGAAGGTGCAGGAGGATAAGACGGGATACGCTGTTACCCTCCACTCTTCCTCTGTCGCTCCTTTCGTCTGGCTCGATGTGGGAAACATCCCGGGACGCTTCAGCTCTAACGGCTTCCTGATGGTTTCTAGAAACAGGACAGTCATTTTTAACGCATGGCGTCCCACAAGCGTCGCAGAACTCTCCAGATCCCTCACCGTCACATCTTTAAGGGACGTATACTAACCTGAGTCCAACCAGCCTCCGTGTGGAGTTGTACCAAAGTGCAGATGCAACAGACGGACTAATGTGGTCCCGTCTCGTATCTTGACCGGCATTCAGTCCTCACAGTGAGATCGTTGGCTGCATTTGTCCCTTTTAAAAGGGTCTGACTCTTGTTGGATTGTTTTTGGACTGGTGAAGCTGGAACTTTGTGCCAATTTTCTAAATCTTTGAACTTGTTTTCTTGCCAAACAAATGAGAAAGTTTTGATTTTTTTTCTCCTGAGCAGAAAAGCCTTTGAAAGAACAGTTTGACCATCACCAGGGACTGAAAATGTCCAAAAAAAAGGAAATTATTTTAGGTCGTTTAGCAGCTCTTAACAACAGGGTGTCCCACTGTAATTATTCACCAGCATGAAGACCCTGAGACACACGAGGCCTTTACTGGAGCATTAATTAATCAAGAACGGCTGGATTGATATTGCTCTTTTATCCAAAGAGAGGTTTCAGTTTCTTGAGGACGCTTTGACCTGTGGACAGGAGGAGCTGAGGATCGAACCGCCAATACTGTGATTAATGGACGACCTGCTCTACCTCCCACACACACACACACACACACACACACACACACACACACACACACACACACACACACACACACACACAAACGAAATCTGACAAATAGATTAAACATTTAAATAAAAGTTAAAGAGGTTTAAAACATTAACTGGTTTATATCTGACATTTAATAAAAGTCAAATACTGGTATACTGGTAAACAGATGTATCAGTCAAATTCTAAACTGTCTTTCTGCACTGATCAATAGGTCGATAGATTCCAGAGACAACATGTCATGTCATTTGATCTGACATATGATTGTCTGTTATTCACTGACTGTTTTTTTTTATCCTTTCGCATGTTTTGCTTATTTGCACATCATTAATATTATGAACAGCAACTTGAATGTGTGATTGTGTATTATATACGTTACATTTCAAAATCAATTCAGTATTTGTGTTTAATTTAGATTTATTTGCAGAGATTTTTGACATTTAAGTGTTTCAATCAGTTCCAATTATATCAACTGTGATTGAATGTTGTAAAAAATGAAGCATGAAAGAGTTTACTTTTTTACAGGCACAAAGTAAAATATTTGAGAAATATTTTTTATGTTACTGCTCAAATAAACAGCTTTTATTATAAATCGATGAATCAATTATTCAGTCAATAGAAAATGAATCACCAGCTATATTGATAATTGATTATTCATTTAGAAAAATAATCTTTGCTTCCACTGTCTGAAATATTAGCATAATTTATATTTTTTTTTAGTCTTCTATCATAGTAAACTGATTATCTTTGGTCTGTAAATGTTGAACTTGTTTGACATGAAGGACACTTTTTTCCATCACGAGACACTGAAAATGTCCAAAAAAGGAAATTATTTTAGGTGGGTTAGAAGCTCTTAAAGGACAGGCTGACAATATTTCAAGACTGGCCTAAAACAAGAACAGGAACCCAAATAAACACTGACATGTTTTTCTTATCACAATCATTCGTCATGTTCATACTGATGATTAGAAGATTCCTTCATAAAGCACTTACAATGTAAGTGATGGAGGACGAAATCCACAGTCCTCCCTCTGTGCAAAAATTTATTTAAAAGTTTATCTGAAGCTACAGAAAGAAAAGGTCCGGAGTGCTCGGAAGTTCAAACAAGTGTGATGAAGGTGCTTTTGGTAGGGAACACACAAGCCTTAATTTAAAAGCCTTTATTCTGATGGTCATTTATAGTGAAATCCACAAATTCATGGATTCCACTATGAAATAACCATCAGAATGAAGGCTTTTAAACTTTTTTGCCAGAAGAGTAACTTGGACCTTTCTTCTTCTTCTTTTTAATTTGAAGCTAATATGAAGCTTCAGCTGTCAAAATGAGTCACATCAAGTAGATATCTTTCAACGTTACAGTCTTTTTAGTGCTAAAATTCCTCTTTTTGTTACTATACTTCCACCGCAGCTCAACAAGGAAACACTGTCTGAGGAAACACAAAGAGGGAATTTGATGCTAAAAAGACTGTAAATGTGGCAGATATCCACTTGATATGACTAACTCAGACTGCTGAAGCTGAATATAAGCTTCACATCAACTTTTAAATGACTGTGTGGACACACTGTGGATTTTAGCCTCCATCACTTACCATAAAAGCACATTTGAAAGATCTTTTAACAGGCAGTATGAACAGGAGGAATGATTACACCGAGGAAAACCTCTTTCACTGTTCATATGGACACCTGACTGTTGTTTTAAGAGAGAATTGAAAAATTGTGAATCTATCCTTTAATTTTACTGGGATCTTTATCATGCATCGATCATCAGCTGCCATTAGGCGGCGACAGAGACTCAAACACAACCGACTCACATGTTCTGATGTTTGTGATTTTTTTTTTTTCAACTTCCAGCTGTTTCATTATGAGTTCACGTGGACACAGCTGTAAATATTACACTGCTTGTGTTTTTTTTCTTCTCACACCATAACCTTTTGCAAACATACACACACTCTACTCCTCAGTGTGTGTGTGTGTGTGTGTGTGTTTGTATGTTAATGTATGTGTGTTAATGTGTGTGTGTGTGAGCACGTTGCATACCAAGTGAGAAAGTCGGCCACAAAAGAAAGCATTGAAACAGTTGCTGCACGCGGTCGGTCACCTCCATGTTTTCCCTTCATGCCTCTGCAGGCTGATCTTTGAACCTGATCTATCTCTGATAGTCGTGATTGATCATTGAGAGTACATCAGAGAGGACTGCTGCTCCCAAAAAAAAAAAAAAAAAAAAAAAAAGACCGTCAAGTCAGGCTGGAAGTAAACTCCAAAAACACATTTCTGCTCTGACTCTTCATGGATCTGGAAGCTCCGCGGATATAATGAATTTTGGCTCAAGTAAAAAGCTTTTAGAGGAGCAGAAGTAGCAGATTTATTTACCAGAGGAAACTTTTTATACTTTAAAAGCAGAGATGTGGCATTTTAGATGTTTTATTGGCTGCGCTTTGGTTTATATAGCAGCGTCCCAGAGTGTGAATGTGAGTGAACGGGATGGACAGAGGTTTCTAGAGAGCATTTTACGCTATTATGGTGAAAACAAATCCATCTCAACGGAGAATCTGGAGGATCTGTTGGTGTTGATCTCAGCCAGAAGACCTCCGTCAGTAACAGAAGAAAACCCGCTGGCAGACCAAGAGGTGAGATTTATACACCAAACTGGAGAGTTTACATATTTAATGAAGAAAAAATTAAAACTTGTTTTTTTTTCTTCTAATTTTCCACTTATTTTGTCGTCCTATATGCACTTTATTATCATAAATGTCTGAAACATATCTGTATTTATATCTGATTTACTTGTTATCTGTAGGCATTTATAGTTTAGAGGATACAGTAATGATATTTATTATGAATTTATCCTAATTATACTGTAAAGTAGAGAGAAGTAGAGGTAGCAGTACTGTATAATGTTATCATACAGTCTAATTCAAGGTAGAAATGTTTTTCAGTATACTGTCTGCATTATTGAATCTTAAATACATTTTTTACAACCATAAGCAAAAACAGCTGAGCTGTAAAACAGAAAAACATGAAAGAAATGACCAAAAATATCCATTAATGACTATGTATTTGATCAGCTATACAGTGCTGCTTGAAAGTTTGTGAACTCTTTAGAATTTGCTGTATTTTTGTGTAAATATGACCTAAAATGTGATCAGATGTTCACACAAGTCCTAAAACTAGATAAAGGGAACCAAATTATTGAGGAAAATGATCCAAAGTTACATATTTGTATGTGAACCTCTAGGCTTTTCAGTTCATTTGAAGGGGAAATTAGAGTCCGGTGTTTCAATCAATGGGATGATAATCAGGTTTGAGTCCGGGAGGCTCGGCTTTATTTAAAGAAGAGTAATCTGGTTCTTCACTATCAAAGTCTGAGCTTCACAACAACAGTTTGTGGAAGTGCGTCATCGCTCAAACAACGGAGATTTTTCAGGATCTTAGAAGAAGAGTTGTTGATGCTCATCAGGCTGGAAAGAGTTACAAAACCATACAGCTCACAACTTTAGCTTTTAGTTGTAAAAAATGCTTTTAAGATACAATAATGCACACAATATATTGAAAAACATTTCTACCTTGAATTAAGCTATATGATAACATTATACAGTACTACTATGTATATAATTGTCTTCCAGTACTGTCTTACCCTCTACTTCTCTCAACATTACAGTGTAATTACACTAAATTCATAATAAATATCATTACTGTATCCTGTTTTATCCACTGCCAATAATAACAATAATAAACACTTTATTAATATTATACAATTCATACAAAAAGCTGTAATAAAAAGATTCAAAATTACACATAAAAGACAGATACAAGACATAGGAACGTTAAAAATAGCAGAAAGGATTGTAGAGACAAATAAAACAACGTCTTCCTGCCCCTCAGTGTCCCTCAGCAGAGCAGATCTTGTCCCACTTCGGGTTCAGTAATGTCAGTCAGCTGACTGTGGGACATCTGGGGAGGATCTGTCCCGCTGTGTTGACCCAGGTGCTGCTGCCCTCCTGCCCCTTCACCGCCCCCAAAACTCTGCCGCCTCTCGACTACACTGGTGAGTTGCTTCATTCCAGCGTTGCGTGCCTCGCCTCCTGGTTTATTTGTTAAGACCCCCGCAACTCAAATAATTCACGGTTCATGGAGGTTTGTTGCCTTGAAACAGGTCCGTCAGCACTTTCATCTACAGTGATACAAATACTGGAGATTGTTGAGCTGTTTTGTGGATGGTGGGACGCTTTTTTCAAGGCAGTGGTTGCCAATTTGTTTTGCTTGTACACCCTTTAAAAAAAAAACACAAAAGGATGAGGGGGTGTCCTGGAAACTGAGTGGCTGAAGGTTAATTTCATTCAGCTGTGAAGTCGAGTGTTCAAATCCGGCCTCAGTGTGTCAGAGGTCTTCCATTTTCTCCGTCTCTCTTCATTTCATTCAATCCCTCATAACAAACAACATAATAACTTTTACTCGATTCATCGCTACATGAAGCAAAGACAGGAAACATAGTGATTAAAATGTTTTAAGATATAAAAATACTTTGCTTGGACTAATAATTTGTGATTTCTGATGTGTTTTTTTTCCATAAAAAATGTTTGGTTAACTAGTTTAAAACACTAACATTTCACTGTATTTGCACTGGAGGCTTTGTGTAAATTGAATATTGGACACACATCATTCTGAACAGTGAAACTCAAACATGCAGCTGAAGGAACAAGAAGAAAAACAAATTTTTGCGTGTAGGGGGGACTTTAAATGAATCACTATGAAGTTGTTTTTTTATCACGAGACTCAGCTTCAGCAGCACTGAAAAGGTTACTACATAGATTTGTAAATCAATAATCTGATTGATTGAAAAATCTAGTAATTTCCAGGTTATGTTAACCTTGGAAGTTTCCCAAAAGGTTTGGAAAACATGTCTTAACATAGTTTAGATATGACGACACATTCCCTGTTATCTAACATTTCCTGATACCTCTTGTTACGAATGAATGAATATTTTAATCTGAAAGGTGCCCACGAGGGCTTATGAGACACTTCTTATATTTCCTACAGAGGCAACAAGAGCAAAACAAAAGGAAAGCACGCCGACACATGATAATGTATACACGTGTCAAACACGTTATACCAGAAATAAATGTAATAAATCAAACATACAACACTCTTATACATTGATAGTAAGCATCCTACAAAAACTGAAGGAAGATTTTTGTCCACAGGAAATCTGAGAAGAGAATGGGATATTGAAAATCGAAGCTGTTTTAATCTTTGCAAAACAGAATAAACTACCTGTAGATTTTTAAAATGCTTCACTTTCCTGTAATCTGCTTTATTGTCAGCCAGTCAAGCATTTTGTCAGAGCAAGGACCAGTTTTACTTTTTAGTTTTTTTTAAATTTTGAAGTCCTAATTTCCTTTCTAAGATAAGAAAATATGAAAAAGCTGAAATCTATCTGTTGCTTAGTTGGTTTAGATCTGGACCTTTATCGCAGGTTATCTGTCACTCCTTCCTGTCCATCTCCGCTCTCGGCTGTCTTAACAAAGTCACAAACACATTCATCTGCTTCGGTGGAGCCATAATGATCCACAATGTCCTGGATTGACTCTCAGAGCCGCTGACCTCTCAGATAAACCGTCACACGCTCCTCCTCTGTGCTGTTACAGCCAACTGTGACTGTTGTTGTCCGGTGATGCTGCGCATGCTGTTTCCTCCTCTGGCCTTATCAACAAAATTTCTCTTCCTCAAATAAATACCGTGTCTATTATGTCGACTTACGTGCCTGTTTGCATACTCTGCTGTAATAAATATAACAAAATGTAGGTTTTCAAGTTGCGTCACAAAGCTATTTGGTAACACTTAACTGTAAGTCCCCCTCCTCTTTATTATTTTTAAGCAGTACATAAAGAGTTAATAAATGGTTTATAATCCTGTGAACTGGATGCTGATATATAAACAGTGAATGGGCCTCATGCAAGAAGCAGACGTTTGCTTGCACAAGTTGCATTCAACAAACTCTCTTAACTGCTCAAACTTGTCATAATTTGCTTGTTTCGGCCTGATGAATGTCACTTGTTCATGAGGAGATGTGTGTTCATTAGTTTCTGATCATTAGAATGATCATGCGACTTAAAATTGCCATATATGGCGACCTGTTCCGCAAGTTTCATTAACAAAATTGTTACCAAAAAGTAAAAACAAGAATTTCACACAGAAAACAAAACAAATTTAGGAGTAACAGTAACACAAAAACAAATACTGAAAAATTCTGTACATTAATAAACTCTAAGAAATGTATTATGAATATTTACATAATAACATAACCTAATAACTACATTATAGTGTGTTATAAACATGTATTAAATGCTTATATACTAAACAAGGAGGGAACTTTAGATACATTTAGTGATGTTGGTACTTTTAGCTACCATGATAGCTGCTATAAGTTAGATACATTATACATATAGCACCACTGTATCTATTCCCTTGAATGAGAAAGTGTGTCCAAACTTTTGACTGGTACTGTATTAGGGGCTGATTTCATTAAAATATCATAGTTGAGCCAATGTTTTTTTTTTCCGTTTATACATTCAAATGCTCATTAAGACAGCTGCACACTGACTGTTATCCATCCTACCTCAGTGATGTGTGTTTAACAATTACTGAACAATGAATGACACTGTAGCACCTATCAAATGGAAGAAAAGAGTGTGGTTTGCTAACGATGCTGAGGAGCAAACAATTCTTCACATTTCACTGAATTTTCCCTGTAAATGTCCTCATACTGCTCTTATAAAAGGCAAAAGGTTTCTGTTGGAGTGAGCAGAACTTAGTCAGACGTGTTTTGTAGTTTGTCTTAATTTACTCAGAATACAATTTAAAGGACCAGTGTGTATAATTTAATGGCATCTAGCAGTGAGGTTGCAGATTGTAACCAACTGTATACCCTTCACCCTCCCCTTCCAAGCGTGTAGGAGAATCTACGGTGGCCACGAAACTCATGAAAGGCCCTCTCTAGGGCCAGTGTTTGGTTTGTCCCTTCTGGGCTACTGTAGAAACATGGCAGTGCAACATGGTGGACTCCATGTTACAGGACTTGCTCCCTATGTAGATATAAAGGGCTCATTCTAATGCAACAAAAACACAACAATTCTTAGTTTCAGATGATTATACACTAATTAAAACATACTTATGAATATTATATTCCATTTCTGCCAAGTCTGTTCTGCTAGATGCCACTAAATTCTACACACTGCACCTTTAAATTAGCTTTTCTGTAAGCAGTGAACTCAGATGTCTATCTAAAAACTGACTATTTGCCCCAAGTTTAGTCTCTCAGGCAATAGTCGTTCTGGCTGGCTGTGCTGGTCTTTAGTTCCATGGTTGGGTTTAGAGTCTGCAAATATTGTTGAAGGAAGCAGAATTTTAAATGCAGCCTGAGAGGAAGAGCTGCCTCATAGCCCAAACTCAGGGATAAAAAGCCTTGTTGATACCTCAGGATCTCTAATATGGCCACCAGTGGTTGTCCTGCATGACCTGAAATTCTCTGCCATGTTTCATCTTAAACCCAATTAATCAAAGCTTTTACATTTGTTGTTTTAAACACATTCATAAGAGAATAATCCTCTGGTGATGTTTTTTTTTTTTTTTTTTTTTTACAGTTTTATAACAGTTTGCTTCCAATAAAGAGAAGAATAATTGGGACCAAGAATGATCAAAGAAAAAGCTGAACAGAAGAGAAATTCAGCATGACCCTAAACCAAAGCACAACGCTCTAAACATGTCACAAAAATCAGAAAAACAATGAACTCTAAGGTTATATTAATTAATGATGATGGCATAGTAACTGTTAATCCTTTCTTTCCTGGCAGTTTGGGGTTATGGGTTCCTGGCGGTCACTGTGATCAACTTGGCGTCTCTACTTGGTCTCCTGCTGATCCCCTTCACCAAGAAACCTTATTTCCCCAAAGTGCTGACCTACTTCATCGGCCTGGCCATCGGGACGCTCTTCTCCAACGCTGTGCTTCAGCTCATACCAGAGGTTTGTAAGAGATGGGAGCTGTTTAAGAAGAAGACAGTCAAGAGGTCAAGAGATTCATGTACAACGTTTCAAAGATGTTTCAGTGCTTCATAAAGGACGTAAAAACAAAAACAGACATACATGTGGATCAGGAGGTGTTGTATACATGACTAACATTCTTCCATCTTTCTATTAATACACAGGCACTAGGTTTTGATCCCAAATCAGACAACTATGTGGCGAATGCAGTTGGAATATTTGGCGGCTTTTATCTCCTTTTCTTTATGGAGAAGATACTGAAAATGGCTCTTCGGGTCGAGAATGAGGTAAGAACAGTCTTGTTAGTGAGTTCATGAAGTGCAAAGCAATTTTTTTTTTATTACAGAGATAACATTTATCACTTATTTTGACTTTTATAACTACCTAATGAATAGCCATGATTTATTGGCTAATTAAACAGCTAATTACTGACTACGATGAAGGTAATAACACTTCATGGGAGTCTCGTTACATCATTCTATTTTAATCATGTTATAGAAGGCTCAGGGACACACATTGTGACTTTCAGAACATGTAAGATGTGCAGTATTTGATAGCATAGAATCCTAATATATTTAACTTTAAACTAAAACAGGTAATGAAACGAGGCAACAGCGTAGATTTATAATGGCAGGGAATCAATTTGAAGAAAGCTGTCTGTGAAAGTGAACACAATAAAGCTGCATTAAAGTCAAAAAGTTTAGAGGAAATAAATTAAGCATGGATGTAAAATATGACTAACAATCTGCTAGTACCTGATGTTTCCAAAGTTGCGCCACCTTTTGATCTGACCCTTCGTTTCCTCGTTTTACTCATTGAGTCACGACTATGTGCTTTTTTTTTAGCCCTGCTAGCACGAAACACGAAGAATGTTGGCCTGTCTGTCTTTCGGTCCACTACTTTGGTCCAGAATGAAATATACAACTATTCGATGGATTGTCTTGAAATTTCGCACTGACATTCATGGCTCTTTAGAGGATGTATCCCACAGACTTTGGCGGTTGTCTGACTTTTCCACTAGCGGCACCTTGATGGTGACAATAGTGACTGTCTAAACCAGTATTGGATCGATTGCTATGAAATTTGGTGCAGACATTCATGTCCCTCTCAGGATGAATTCTAATGAACCTGTCCTCTGAAGAAAAATGGCACTATAGGTCGCAAGTTCAGCCCCCAAAAACAACCTATAGTTACGTTTGAGTGACAGACGCCATCTAGTGGCCGTAGTAATTATGACCCAGGGAAGTGACGCAGTTCAGATGACGTCATTATAAGGTGACTTTCTTATTAGGAGGAGGCTGGATGGCTAGATAGTTAATTAGATGGCAAAAAGTGGCACCGTGAGTTGGAACATTTTTTTAAAAAAAACGTATCGATTGCCACTGTGTTTACTGCTGACATGACGACAAAGGTTGCCTCACTTTAAGGAAGTACAACCAAGTTTCAAGTGATCATTTTAACCCAAACCATGATCTTTCCCTAACCCTAACCTGTGCTTAAACCTAACCAGACCTTAACCACAGTGTTGTCACGTCATTAAACATAATTATTTTGTAACAGTGATTTGTAACGGTTTTAGAAAGTGGCATATTACGCTGCTGTGGGTCGGTCTGGAGTACATGCATACCTGCAAAACTAATTTCTCCTCAACCTCACCTGTACTTTGTGTTTAGTTACTGCTAATTGGCAAATGTCAGCATGCTAACACACTCAACAAAGATGATGAGCATGGTAAACATTACACCTGCTCGACATTATCATGTTAGCATTGCTGACAAAAAATCATTATCATTATTGATTATTGATTCATCAGGCATTTCAGGCATTTTGAAACGTAGCTATCTAATAAATTCACCATTGTGCTGACAGTGTGCAGGAGTCGACTACATGCCTATCTGTTTACAGGTGTGCAAAGACCACTTTTTTTTTTAGCATGCTGTGTCAACTATACCTTGTTCCACATTCATTCAATAACACATATTTCTATGTGGGTGCTGCCCAGTAACACCAGTTAATATGTTCTCTAAGCAGGGAATGATGAAGTATAATAAAAGAGTAACTGGCACATTTTGAGAACTTAGCTGGATATTTTTGCATCTGTGTACTGCAGACTCAAAATAAAACAATTATCCACCTAGTCTACCAATCCATCAAACCTACACAGTGTTTCGTTCTTTCTATCAGCTGTTTCCATCCTCTTTGTCTTTGTACTCTGCTACTCTCTGTTCACTCCTCTGACTCCGCTGTCTCTCTTGTCTTTAGCATGGCCACAGCCACTTCACTCCTGCAGAGCAGCCTCAAGAAAACTCCCTCCACAATGGAGACATACCGGAGAAAAAGGACTCCATTGTTTTGACCAGCGTCAACACCATCGCCACAGACAAGAGCTGCCCGAACCCAGACCCTTCACATACAAATGTGATGTCTTCTCAGGTACTAGTGCAGACTTGTGTTATTTAGAAGAGTGTAATAAGTAGAGGCTTAGGAGTTGTGAAGCAATACTTTTATTTTACGTTGAACTCTGCCTCATGGGATTGATTAACTCACACATGTCACATTAACCTACACAGCAATGCAACCTTGTACTCAATCGTGTATTATCTGATGAGTAGCCCAGTCTTCAGATAAGCTTGTAAAGACTGTGAGGAATCAGAGTAATCAATTATGTGCTTGATACAGATTTGCTGTCCACCACAATCCACTATCACAGGCACACCTACCAGGAATTCATCATGGGCTATAAACAAGATGACTCTAATATAGACGTCTTATGTAGTGAAACGGGTGTGAGTTACAGTGTGTGACATGAAAAAAGTGAATTTGTCAACAGAATTTAAAGAAGATGCAGTAACCGGAAAGTGGTGGTGTTTTATTGTGGCACGGATGCACTTCTTCTTTCATTTTTTTGATAAGCTCAGTTTTTGCTCAGAAGTCATTTACTGAGCTGTTATCAGTGACTCATGGCGATTAGAGCTGGCGTTAATGTTTAACAGTGAATTCTCTTGTGTCATATGGAGGAGTCCAGCTTTGTGGGGATCAAAATACTAAACAAACAGACACGCTGGTGTCACAGAGGGATCAAGCAATGAACCAAGCCGAAGGCCTCAGATCCTTCCCCTCCTGGTAAATGCTGGAATTGTCTGACTCAAGCACAAAGACTCCTTGTTTGGTTGTGGCTAATAAAAGGGGCGTTTTGTCACCGCAGAGTATCTTCAACCGAGTCCCAAAGGCTCTGTTTATACCCGCCTGTTCTCAGGTTGCCCATTAGCAACACTTGTGCCATTATATTTGTCATTGAAGAGATCTGTTGCACATCCATTTAGGAAAAATATTTCCTGTGGTCTATCTTTCCGAATCTGTTGTGTTTTGTTAATTCGACCTATTAAGGTGGAAAATAAAAGAGTTTTGCCTGTGCAGTGATGTCTAAATTAAACATGTAGGGTTATAATCTAAACATTCGTAGCTTTACGGTTGTAATATTGACAGAGAAAATGTATTAACAAGGCACTGATGCCAAGAGTAAAATGTGATGCTTTTTTTTCTGGATGATTTGAACTTTGGGTTTTAAACATACAGATATCCTTGCATGTTATCTTTGTGAATCAATAAGTCCACATATGCCATTGTTTGCATTTGACTCCTCTTTGAAATAGTCAAACAGTAGCACGAGCCACGTGCCCACAAAATGTTTAATTCTTTTAAAACTCTTCCAGGACGTCCAGTCGTCCGGCGTGATGTGTTACTGGCTACGTGGGCAACACATCAAAAGCATTAAGACGGTGGCGTGGATGATAACTCTGAGCGACGCGCTGCACAACTTCATCGACGGCCTGGCTATCGGCGCCTCGTTCACAGTGTCGGTACTGACAGGGTTCAGTACGTCCACGGCCATAGTATGTGAGGAGTTTCCACATGAGCTGGGTGAGTGATAAGTAAACATCATCCATAATTCAACCCCAGTGGGCCCACTGGTAGGTCGGTCAGTACAAACTCAACACTGTGCAGTCAAACATTGTTCAAACTCTCAGAACTTTATTGGAAATCATACTGGAGATCCCACAGTTTTATAAAGACACCAAACATTTCAAGCTGAATTTTGGGGAAATGTGTATAAGAAATGCTGCACATGATATCAAGAGCATTTCCATATGAAGGAATGGTGCAGTCTTGGGGTTTTTCATCTTATGGACTGAATATTTCCCTCATTATAAACATCACATATCTTCAATGAAGAGCTGGAACAACATGAATATGTATTTATATTCCAACCTTAAAGATACTTAAGGAGAAATTAGTAGAAGCAGGTTGTATCTCTTCACTTAAACTTAAATAGCTATTAAGAATCTTTATCGACCTCTACTGTAAAACTGTCCCAACTCCATATGTTACACACTGACTGGCCTGAAACACCTGTAATGCAATAGTCCTGTAGTAAATACTACATCTGTAAAGCTTATAAGTCTTAATATTTGTCAGAGAGGTGTTAATTCAACTCTATGGTCAGTTTTTATGTGTTATTTTATCATCGAACTGGGCAGCATTATATTGTGAGGTGTTTCTAATATGTCCATATATGAAAATCAGCCGGACGAAATATTAGAAACACCTTTAAATATAAAGCAATCCAATACAACAGCAGCACAGCCTCAAAACATATCATAGATTTGAATCGACAAAAACTAATGAAATATAAGTGTCAACAAAGACTTTTAAGTATTATTCATTGCAGGTCTATTGTACTCAGTGTTTCATACCGGTGTCATTGCACAGGTTTTTCTTCTTTTCTGGTCACCTAAACATAATAAAGAATATTTTAATGTAGTCATCTTCTTCTTTTTTAGTTCAGAGAGTGAACAGACATGTCTAGTGAAGAGGGAATAATGTAAATGCCAGTATGAGAGTGAAGCTTCTACCTGATGCATGTTAGAAATGTCAGTCGCCGCCTCATAGCAGGATTCCCCATTATGTAGTGAAGTGGAAAGGCAGGTAGTGGAAGCACTTTTAAACAATTACTTCATAAACTTTTTCTTTTTTACAGAGCACAAAGTCATCAATATCCTTCAGAAGTACAAGAGAGAGAAACACACAAACACATTGCTTTTTAGATAATGTTAAAACCTCAGTTGCTCCCATTATTGTGTAAAAACATATGTTTTTTTTCCGTCTGCAGGTGACTTTGTGATCCTGCTGAACGCTGGTATGACCGTCCCACAAGCCATATTCTTCAACTTGCTGTCAGCAGTGTCGTGTTACGTCGGCCTCGTGCTCGGTATCCTGCTCGGAAGCAACTTTGCCCCCAACGCAATCTTTGCCATCGCAGGAGGAATGTTCCTGTATATTGCATTGGCAGACATGGTGAGTTAAACTGAGGACACTGTATCCAAATGGTTCTTTCTGTTCAGCTCACCTTTGTATCTAAAGGACAAGACTGGTGTTATTCTAGATTTTTCTTAGTGTCACCAAATCAATACTTTCTCACTTCCCTACCCTTTCTGTGGCACTCAGCTGCAAGTCCATCGCTTCTTACTGAAGACATAACTCTTTTAAAACTAAATTTCCCGAAACAGCTGGCCACTGTAGTTTTTAGTAAATGATATTCAAACTAGAGTGAATGGTGCATTTTTAGGGTCTATTTTCAGCCGTGGATTAATACACATATGGTGCTGTAGTGAATCATTTGGGGACTAGGAAAAAAGCTGTATTGCTGTGTGTTCGGACAGAAGGCAAAGCGAATGAAAATGTTTCAGCTTGAGCGATTTCACAGAACTTCATGAATCTATTTCTATCTATTATCTATTCATAAACATACAGAGACAAGAAAGAAAAGGAGAGAAGAGGACATTTTAGGGAAATAACAGAAAGAACTGGAGTCTCTGGTGATTTCTGAGTTCAGTCAGAAGCTGAACTGAAGATACTCCCACAGACAAACAATAAACACAAAAGGTCCAGCGGTCAAATCCACACAAATGAGGCGAAAATTCGCTTTGCATTCTGTCTGAACAAACCTTTAGGCTTTGGCCTCACTGGCAATACTTGCTGATCAGACTGATCTGCATTTGTAACATGCAAAAACTCCCAGATTTGTCAACGTCGGCTATCAAATGATGACTATGCAGACTTGTGGTCTTTTCTCCATATGTTGGAACAAAATATTGACTGTGGTCTCACAAAGCAACCAATTCACACTTCCTGCTTGTATATTATTACTTCCCGTAAAGTTGTCTGTTGAACAATAAGGCCAGTGTATGTCATATGTTAAAGGATTGTACATCAGACAGATATCTGATTGTCATTCTTCCTCTTAGTTTCCAGAGATGGACAACATAGCAAAGGAAGAGACACGAAGGTCTGCCAAGATAATCTTCTTCCTGATCCAGAATGCAGGGCTGCTCACCGGATTCGCCATCATCCTGCTGATCACCATGTTTGCAGGGGAGATCAACCTGGGCTAGAAGGAAGGAGACAGAGAAACACAAACTGGAAAGAAAAGTAGTTATGAGCTGCTTCTGTTTCTGCTCACCGCTTGGCTGAGTGGGAAAGTGTTAAGTGAATGTTTTGTATAAACAAAACTAAATGTTTAAAGAAAAAATTATGCTTTTATTTTTTTGACTATCAATATACACTGATCAGCCACAACATTAAAACCACTGACAGATGGAGTGAATAACATTGATTATCTTGTTACAATGGCACCTGTAAAGGGATGGGAAATATTAGACAGCAAGTGAAGTGAAGTTGAGGTGTTGGAAGCAGGAAAAATGGGCAAGTGTAAGGATCTGAGCAACTTTGATAAGGGCCAAATAAAGGTGATTTTTATAACAACGTCCCCAAAACGGCAGGTCTTGTGAGGTGTTCCTGGTATGCAGTGCTCAGTACCTACCCAAAGTGGTCCAAGGAAGGACAACTGGTGAACTGGCGACAGGGTCATAGGCGCCCAAGGAGCGAAGGCTAACCCGCCTGGTTCGATACCACAGAAGAGCTCGTAGCACAAATTGCTGAAAAGGTTCATGCTGGCTATGATAGACAGGTGTCAGAACACACAGTGCATCACAGCTTGCTGCATATCTGTCGCAGACCAGTCCGAGTGTCAATGCTGACCACTGTCCACCACCGAAAGCGCCTACAATGGGCATGTGAGCGTCAGAACTGGACCATGGAGCAATGGAAGAAGGTGGTCTGCTCTTTACATCATTTGGACAGCCAGATGCGTGTGCATCATTTACCCGGGGAAGAGATGACACCAGGATGCACTATGGGATGAGGGTGAGCCAGCGCAGGCAGTGTGATGTGCTGGGCAATGTTCTGCTGGGAAACCTTGGGTCCTGGCATCTATGTGGATGTTACTTTGTACCACCTACCTAAACATTGTTGTAGACCATGTACACCCCTTCGTGGCAACAGCATTCCCTGATGGCAGTGGCGTCTTTCAGCAAAAATTGTTCAGGAATGGTTTGAGAAACATGACAAAGAGTTCAAGCCGTTGCCTTGGCCTCCAAATCCCCCAGATCGCAATCCGATCAAGCATCTGTGGGATGTGCTGGAATAACAAGTCCCACCCATGAAGGCCCCACCTTTCAACTTACAGGAGGATCTGCTGCTAACGTTGTCGTGCCAGATACCAGAGGTCTTGTCCATGCCTCAACGGGTCCGAGCTGTTCTGGCAGCATGAGGGGGGACCTACACAATATCAGGCAGGTGGTTTTAATATAGTGGCTGATCGGTGTAGTGGAATGTTTACTTCATAAAAAGGGAAAATCTTTACAATCATTTGATGTATGAAATCTAGTCAAATTTGTTTTAAGGAGACAATAAATTATTTTTTCAGTCTTCATATATTGTGAAACACTCTACATTTATTCTAATTCATTGGTGCTGTAGTGTGAACTACCACAACGTGTGTTATTGTGACAACAGTTCATGTTTTGCCAGTAATGGCAGCAGTTTGTGACCTCTCTGACCTTCACTGTGTCCTTTTTTTAAGGTTGCATAGCTGGGTTTTTTTTGTCTGTATGTATTTTACTGCCAAATTTCAGACACTTATTAAGATAAGATTTTGATTAAACTTGTGGGACTCATGCATGTTACCCTTTTGCCCCTGTAGGAAAAAAATATAACAAAAAGTGACATGAACTTTGAGGAACTTTGTGCCAAATTCAAATTACATAACCTGGCTATATTTGTGCCAAACTGGTGCCTGTAACAAGAGTTTTCATTTTTAGAATTATTTTTGCCTCAGGGTTTATTTACATTACATTTATGGCCTCTGACACTGACTACATGACTAGTACAATTAAATACTAAAGACTATAGATAAAACCGTAACAGTAATGCTAATGGAGCAATAATATTTTTGCATTTTTCAGGAGGGTTCTTGGACCTTTGACCTATTTACCCTACAGCTTTTACTGTGTTTTGTCTCTTTGTGTGCAAACTGCTTTCTTTTGTAAATACAGCCAACAAATTTGACTTGATATTTCTATACAAAACAGCTGGAAATTTGCAGAATCTCTATTGTTTTTTAGTTTTTTTTTTTTTTAATTAGTTATTCAGATAAAACCATAGGTAACAATAGGCTATTTTCATGACATGCATAGTGTTGTGTGGAGATCATATTTTATAAAATGTTAAATTCTACAGTGTACTGTAGGGCAGTGGTTCACAACATGGGCATTGAAGCAGCCACAAGGAGTCACGAGGAATCTGATGGGTTACAAGATGATAATGTCAAAACAGGGAAATGAGAAACAAACAAAAAAATGACAACAACTTTCTGTACACAAAACTATGTTTATTTAAATGTTGCTTTACTGTCAGTATTTCTTTTGTGAATTACTGGAAAATTTCACCGTATTGGGTTTTTAAAAATATTAAAATAAAACAGAAAAACAGGGGAAGAAATCCCTTTTTGGTTGAAGTGGTCACAACTGGCAGACATACAACTGGTGACAAGGAGTCGCTAGTAAACATTTGGTTTGTTTTAAGGGGTCACAAACTAAAAAGGTTGGGAAACACTAATTAAACAACTGGCTAAGTAAATACTGTCTTATTTCTACAGGGTAACAACAAAATCTTAACTGTCAGTTTAACTACAGACACAGTGCCAGTCCCTATTCAGTCATGCAGAGTTACATCATTATAATATGAAGCTTCAGAGTGGGGATTTTTTTGACTTTCCATAAACACAAATTCATGCAGACAGTTCAGCATGTGGCAGGAAACCTACAAACCAACAGGAAGTTGTACAAGCCGCGTTTAAGCGACATCGTACACACCGTATTTATCTGCATCTATGGTAAAACTACGAGCAGCCGAGAAGGAAACACACTTCACATGAGCTTCCTAACTATCATTAATTTTTAACGGTCACGATAGCTTCCACTCTTAACAAACCTGTGGCAAAATGGCAGCAATCACATAAAAAATAAAATCTCAGTAAAACTAATACGAGAATCACGTGATTTTTTAGTTTTCCCATCCTGACGATATTACGTGAACGCACCATAGCCGAGCTGAGGAAGTAGAGGGGACACAACATAATGAGAGGATTCTGACTTCCTAGCATCTTTGCTGCTTTCAGCAAATTCAGACTCCGCTTTCAAGCTCCTCAAGCTAAAACAGGTATGTCGTTATTGTTTATTTCCAGTTTTACGCCTTCAGGGCTAATTGGACTCAAATGTTTGGCAGCTTTGCGAGGCTAGCACTGATGCTAGCTGCTGTTAGCTCATTCTAATTATCGTGTACATTATCCTAAAGGACACAGGGACTTTATGATCATCTGAATAAAACGTTTCGTGATTTTTTAGTCAAGTGGTTTACATGGTTAGCATGACTAACGTTGCAGTTAAAACCGTTAAAACTGACTCTCACGTGACTGGCACTGATTTTGCAGTTAATTAGTTGCTAGTTTGAGGGTCATTGTGATCAGAGGTGAAACTGTCTTCACCAATGTACCATGTAGAAATAACCCTTCATGGTGTGTTTACTGTAAGTTATTGGTTCCTTTGTGACCTTTCCAGAGTGTTTATTTATACAGACATGAATGTGTCATAAGTGGAAAAATTTGCTCCACAAAGTTTCACCTAAAGGACAAGTACAGAGGTCTTCAGGTGTGTCTGAAAACAACAGTTAGTAGCTCAAATGAACAATGAAACAAGTTTTTCTTGCTGTAATCAATCCTCTTCTTCATACTCGCCATCAGAAGATCCCCTCATAATACACTTGGAATGTGAGTGATGGGAGACAAAATCCACAGTCTGTGCAGAAATGTATTTAAAAGTTTATATGAAGCTAATATGAAGCTTCAAACGTCAAAATGAGACAAATCAAGTAGACATTTTTCAACGTTACAATCTATTTAGTGCCAAAGTCCCCCTTTGTTACTACACTTCCACTGCAGCTCAACAGGGAAACACTATCTGAGGAAACACAAAGAGGAAATTTGATGCTAAAAGAGACTGTAAATGTGTCAGATATCTATTTGATATGACTAACTCAGACTGCTGAAGCCTCAAATAAGCTTCACATCAACTTTTAAATGCATTTTTGTACAAAATGACTGTGTAGGCACACTGTAGATTTTGGCCTCCATCACTTACATTGAAAGCACATTTGAAGGGGATCTTTTAACAGCTAGTATGAACAGGAGGAATGATTACAGCGAGGAAAACCTCCTTCAGTGTTCATATGGACACCTTACCTTTGTGAACCTTTCCTTTTTAAGTAGAATACACAAAACCACACAATCCTCTACAAGTAAAAGCCCTACATTTATAAAGTATTTTATAGGATGTAAAAGGTAATATTAACAGTATCATGCATTATTACAGTTAAGAACAAGTGTAGGCTATCTTTATATCTGACTGTTTATGTGTTTTTAGAAAGCAATACGGTGATTTTGTGATTTACTTACTGGCCCTACTGTTGGGTGCTTTAAACTATAGCAATAAGAGACAAACAATAATAAACATGTAGTGGTGGATATTTGTTTTTTAACATAAACAATTTTTTCTTGTGAGGAACCCCTAAATGTATTTGTTCAAGTATTGTAACCATGATATTTATTGAACAGGACATTTACAGTTGAAAGTTAACTTGTGCTCTCTGGTGGACAAACTGTGTAATGTAATGTTTCTTTTCTGTAATCCATAGGTCCTTTTCAGTGGTGAAAGAAGTGTTAAAATCTTTTACTTTAGTAAAAGTAGCAATAACACAGTGTAGAAATTTCAGGTAGAAAAAAAGTTTTTACTTAAGTAAAAGTGCTACAGCTGCAACTAACAATTATTTTCATTATGAATTATTTTCTTGATGAATCGATTAGTTGATTGGTCCATAAAATGTCAGAAAATGGTGAAAAATATCGATCATTGTTTTCCAGAGCTTAAGATGACGTCTTCAAATGTTTTCTTTTGTCCGGACCAACAGTCCACAACCTAAAGATATTCAGTTTACTGTCAAAGAGACTAAAGAAACCAGAAAATATTCACATCTGAGAAGCTGGAATCAGAGAATTTGGACTTCTTTTCTTAAAAAGTGACTCAAAATGATTAATCAATTATCAAAATATTTGTTTATTTATTTTTAATTTAACTATTAGCTTATTTAATGTAATAGTTGGAAACTATTCCAACTATACTATAAATTCTCTGCTTGCAGCCTCTCAAATGTAGGGATTCTCTGTTTTTCTTGATTAACCTTTCATATGACAATAAATTGAATTAAATATCTTTTGGTTTTAGACTGTTAGTCAGAAAATCAAGAAAATTGAACACATCAACACATCCTATGAAAAATTATGATGCCATTTTCTCACTATTTTTCTAACATTTCGCTAACTAAATGATTAATCAATTAATTGAGAAAATAGTCAGCAGATTAATTGTTAATTGCAGCCTTGATATTATATTACTGGAATATAATTATTGATGCATCACTGTGGCAGCTGGTAACGGTCATGGTAATTTTAAATACTTTATATACTGCCTGGTATCTGATCTGATCTATACATTTTTTAGGTGATTATATTTTGTATTAATAATCTGAATCAGCAAAGTAATGAGGTACTAAAGTGTCATAAATGTAGTGCAATAGAACTTACTACAGTTTCACAAAATGGATTAAAAAAAAATCCTTATAAACTGCACTTTAGTACAGTATTTGAGTAATTATACTCTGATATTTGGCATTTCTGATATATCACAAGTTATCAGAGCCCAATTTAAAGCCTTCAAATTGTTTACTTTGTTGTACCAGCAACCTAAATACCTCAGTTTATCATAAATCATATTTTGTGTATAAAATGAAAGCAAATTGACTTTTGTAAAGCTGTTATCAGTAAATGTTGAGTATTTTTACTTGATACATAACTAAAATGATTCCTCTGGCATCAGAATGATAGATTAAAGTAACAAAATGATAATTCAGTGTGAGCACAGGTTGTGATGAGATACAGAGACAAGCTTCAACACTAGAGATGCAACTAACAACTATTGTCATCATCAGTTAACCTCTCGTCCAAGATGACGTTTTCAGACGTCTTGTTTTGTCCGACCAACAGTCCAAAACTCAAAGATATTATGTTTACTATCATATTTGACAAAGAAATGATCACATTTGAGCAGTTGGAACCAACATTTATTTTAAAACATGAATGAAAATGATTATTCTGTTATTAAAATAGTTACAGATTAATTTTCTATTGACTTATTGATTAATCAACTAATCGTTGCAGCTCTATTCAACACACTGTGACACTGGAAAGGAATAAGAGGACAGAGAACGTGATTGCATGCAAACTGATGTAAGTAGTTTGTCACCTCTCACAGTTTGACCTCTTGTTGTGTTGATAAGCAGAGCTGAGCCATGGCTAATATCTACATCCGGAAATATCGGGAGGACGATGCCGAGGCTGTGAAGGAGATCTTCACCCTGGGGATGAGCGAGCACGTGCCTTCGTCCTTCATGCACCTTCTGAAACAGCCTCTGACCCAGATGGTGCTCATGTGCATGTTCTGCGCCCTCATGACCAGCTCCAAATCCTTCCTGCTGCCCATCCTGGCCGTCACCCTCGTCCTGGCCGGCTCCCGGCAGTTTGTCGTCTACATGTTCAACAGATACATCGAAACCTCCCTCAACAAGGACCTCAACAACATCACCGACACCTACCTGAAGCAGAAGGACTCGTGTTTTTGGGTGGCAGAAAGCGAGGGTCAGGTGGTCGGCACGGTGGCTTGCCTTCCTAACGAAAACGCGCCTGAGTGCTTGGAGCTGAAACGCATGTCCGTGCGCCGCAGCCACCGCGGGATGGGCATCGCTAAGACTCTGTGTCAGACAGTGACGGAGTTTACTCGTGACAGAGGTTACGCAGCCGTCGTCCTGTACACCTCTGTGGTCCAGACTGACGCTCAGAAGCTGTATGAGCACATGGGCTACGAGAAGATAAGAGAGTTTGTTGTTCCTGAACTCGTGGCTAGAATCATGAACTTCACTCTGTTTGAGTACAGATTGTATATACGGAAAGATGAGTAGTCTGAAACCGTCACACACAACACAACGACTGTAACATTTCATGATCATCCATCCAGTTTCTATGATTTCCCAGTATGCATTTAAGCCAACCGAACACTCAGGACAGATCAGAGACCTGCACCACGAAGCGAGTTCAACTTAGTCTGGCTCTCTTTGGGTGAGCTGGCTTCACTGAGCCTAACACTGGCCGTCCCGGATAACCGGTATCACGAAGCTGGCTATCAACTGGCTCAGTCGACTCTGGGTTTTACTATCCAGCTACGAGCGCTTCATGTTCACATGAAAGCAGCTAATCTCAGTGTGTGGATTATTTTTCTAGTAGCCTAAAAGACAACAGAAGGTTTCGTTTTAACTCCAGTTATCATCATAAAGTCACCTCGTTATGTTCTAAACTGCAGTGATGGAATCAGAGTTAACTTTGCACAATTAAAATCCTGTGTTTAGTGTGTTTTAGATAATTAATTATGTCTCAATTTTGTTAGAAGCTCAGTTTTAAAACCGGAATGGAAATCCTTATCAGGTTCCTGTAGGAATGATGACTCAGTTTTTTTCCAGTGATCTGATTGGTCAGTAGTCTGGGTGTTAAGTTGTGAAGTAATGTCCAGAGCAGGGTAGCTGTTCGACATAGTGGTGATTTATTTCCATTAAAAGTGAGCCGGCTGCATGATACCGGAAAAGTTAAGCCCAAAGATAACCGGTTAACAAACTGGTGTCGCTTGGTGGTTCAGGCCTCAGATGACAGGACCCACATGAAGCTATGCATGTTTTCTCGTTACAGACAGATCGATCGTTCATTATCATGGTCTCAACAGACTTTTTGTGGGTTTTTTTTTTTTTTATAGTTGAATACATGTAATATTAGAGTAGAAAAATCATCTATACTGTTTCTCTTGATTAAAACATATTTAAATTAATTTCATTATTTAATTTTGAAAATTATTTCATTCATGTCCACACTACAATAAATTGATAGATCTGAACTTTCCCCTGTGATTTTTTTTTTGTTGAATTGCTTTTTAGTATCATTATTGTTCTGTGATCAGTTATGAGATAATGTTACAATAGAACTAATTCTGTGAAGAAGCTTGAGATAAGATGTAAGTCTGGTAAAAACATCACCTGAGTGTACAAATCTTCTTCTATTCTCTCTTATGATTTGTCTTTACATTGTTCACAAACTCAGATATTCCACAGTATCGCCCACTGACATACTTGACATGCTCCTGTAAAGTTTACTTCACCTTTTCATCTAAAAATACACACACATCCTCAGTTCCTTTTCTTTCTGCTGGTGAGTTTGATTACAATCTATATATCCAGGGCAGTGTGTTTGCTGTGTGTGTGTGTGTGTGTGTGTGTGTGTATACAGGTGCACTGAAACAGACCTGTGGGTAGTTTGTAATGTCTAAGCTTTGTTTCCATCCAACCAGCTAGTTGAGAGTCAGAGAAAAGGTTTTAGAGCGAAACACCCTGCCTGGAGGAGATGGAGATATTGATAGCTTTGGGTGTTACTGAGGTGTTGTGTTTGCATACAGGATACTTCACCGTTAATGACTTTGTTCCAGACTGATGCCCACAGACTGCGCTTTTCTCTGGTGATTGTTTTTTCTTTGCAAATCTTTCAGTGTCATATTAAATTTGAGATTTAAATCTGGACACAGGTACACAAAGTTTCAGCTGTGGATACTTGAGTACTCAGGTTGATTCGTCCTTTCATTTCCACAGTGGATTTTGTGTCCTCCTTTCTTTTCCTTTGGGTTTTTTGTGAATATTCAAATTTACACATTTTCCTTGGCTGATTATCATTATCAATTAATCTGTTGATTATTTTCTTGATTAATCAATTAGTGATTTGGTCCATAAAATGTCAGAAAATGGTGAACAATGAGCCCAAAGTGAAGTTGATATTCAGTTTACTGTCATAGAAGACTAGGGAAGACAAATTCACGTTTGAGTAGCTGGAACCAGAGAATTTGGACATTGTTTTCTTAAAAAGTGACTCAAAACAATTAATCAATTATCAAAAATAGTCAGTGATTAATTTAATAGGTTGCAACTAATTGATTAATTGACTAATCATTGCACCTCTGGTTTTACATAATTAATTAATCTTTGTAGTAGAACCCGGCTACTTGGAAAAAGAAGACATGAGATTTTTTGAGGAACTTCCCTTTATATACAAAGTCTCTTTAAATACAAATAAATTACAAAAAAAGGACATGGAAAAATATAATCTCACAATCAAAATCTAATCAAAAATGCATAGTTTTAATCCTGTGTCAGACTCTATATTTTAAAAATTGCCAGCTACTGTACATACAGGTGAATGCAGTATAATATTTGACATGTTTATAGTCTGAAGCTGAAGTGTTACCGGGCCACACAGTGTCTGTCAGGCGGGATGGGACAGGCAGCAGCTCGGACACCTCAGGACGGACGAGTCCGGTCAGACCTCCATGGATGGATGTAGCCTGTCAGGGACGAAGCTGAGCGGTTAGCCGGATCTTTTTGGACACAAACAGGTAAGATTTAGCACATATTTGTCATCCAGACGATAGGGGTTGAATTCAGAACAAATATTCACACCTGTTTTGAAATATATATGTGTGTGTCTTGTTGAAATAAAATCGAAAAGTGAGGTTTTTATTGAGAAAGCCGACCGAAGCTAACGGCTACTCATGCTAGCAGCCGGTCAGGGAGTGTCCAACTGACAGCTGTCACATATCAGCCTTAAAAGAGACATTTGTAACCGCAGTTACGGCTGTTAAAATGAAATAATATGAACATTAAAACGACTCATTTTGTTGTCATGACCATTACTGATATTTTATGAGCTGTGGTTGGTGATAATGGAGGCATGTGTGTGTGGATCCAGAGAGCCAAAAAAAGAAATCCTAATAGGGGGACGATTAGCTAGGCTGGATTCCCGTTTAAATTGATTAATCTCTAATCCAGATTGTTTTTCCTAATTTCTCGTTCAATTTTGTTAATTTATCGGGTGAGAAAATGTCATGTGAGGCTGCTGCCACACCCATGCTGTGATTTATTCTGATTCCCAGCAGACATAACCGTTAAAACAATAGTCTCATTTATCTTAATTTGGATTTATACCTTTGCTCTTTGTGTGAATTAAATTAAAGAAATAATAACATCCAAGTCTTTGAGGCGCTAGGATGTATTTGAAGAGATGGTTCCTGGGTTTTGAACTCACTAGATGGCACCACATTTCACATTTAACATTTCGATATCACATTATTTTGAGCCATATATATTTATAGTTATTACTATCTGGATATTTCCTTGACCATGCAGTTAAATCAGGCCCTTTGATACACACTGCAGTGAAGTATCTGCCCCTGTTTTCTATGGATGACCTTCTTTTCCTGAATGCATTTCACTGTGAAGACACAAGGCCTGAATATTATTAGGATGCACGTAGTGAAGAGGAACCTCCACATATACAGTAAATATATCAATAGTGTTGTTAAACTATTGTAAGTAAGGCTGTAACTAGTAAATGTTTTCATTATCAATTCATCTACTGGTTCTTTCTTCAGTTAATTAATTAGTTGTAGGAAATATGGCTGCAATGATTAGTTGATCGCCAGAAAATTGATTGCCAGCTATTTTGATAATTAATTATTTGTTTCAAGTGGTTTTTTTAAGAAAAAAAAAAGCCAAATTCTCTGGTTCCAGCTCCCTAAATGTGAATATTTTCTGGTTTCTTTAGACTTCTATAGAGCAAACTGAATATCTCTGGGTTGTGGACTGTTGACATTTTTGGTTGCATCTTGGGTTTCAAGAAAACAATGATTGACATTTGTCACCATTTTCTGACATTTTATGGACAAAAAACTAATCTATTAATTGAGGAAAGAATGGACAGATTAATCAATAATGAAAATAGGCTAATCGTTAGTTGCAGCCCTATTAGGAAATGTTGTTGTTTGTCTGTTTTGTCTTTTTGTATAGTCCAAAACCCAAATATATTTAATTTACAATAAAATAAAACAGAGAAAAGCAGCAAATGCTATCATTTAAGAATCTATAACCTGCAAATGTTTGCTGGTTTTGCTTGTATAAAACAATTAAAAGTGCAGTTGTGTAGAAATTAGTAGCATCTAGTGGAACAGACTTGGCACAAATTGAATATAATATTCATAAGTATATTTTAATTAGCATACAATCACCTGAAAATAAGAATCATTGTGTTTTCTTTACCTTTAGAATGAGCCCTTAATAGCTACTCAGAGAGCAGGTGTTCTTCCACAGAGCAATCTGCAACTTCACCACTAGATGCCACTAAATCCTACATACTGGTCCTTTAAACAACCAGTGGATTATCAAAAATGTTGCCAATTAATTTTCTGTTTTTTGACTAGTCAATAAAATTGTTTCAACTCTAGTTATAATTCTAGTTTTACCATGGAATATCAAATTGATATAGGAGACATGAATATAATATCTATCTATCTATCTATCTATCTATCTATCTATCTATCTATCTATCTATCTATCTATCCATCTAAATAAATAAGTAAAATGAACTTCTCTTTTTGTTGTACTAGACATACTTAGCATATTTATGAAATCTTAACCACTACATTACAATCACTTCCATCAAACCATGTATAGTATGACATATTTAAACTTAAACATCTTTAAACTTTAACATCAAATCAACTTAAGTGACTCATGCATGTGAATAACTGAAGTAACATCATAATGAAACCAGTGCTTAAAGCGTTAAATTAGTCAAGTAGATGGAAATTAATTGATTGCCAGTTTAAATAATCGACAATCTAGATAGGCTAATTATAATAAATGTTTGCCTGTTATTACCAATAGTGGTGGAGAGTCGTTTGAATTTTATATTGATAAGCTGACTAATTTGATTTTTCTTGTTATAAATCAGATAAATTAACCAATTAAAAGAAATCACTTTGGGATCTGGTAGCTCACCTGGGGCATTCATTTGATTTTTTTATATAAAATAAACAAAACTCTAATCACTGACGTAATTACTGAAGGGGTGAAAAAAATCCAACTTAACAGATTAGTTGATGATGACATTATTTGCAGCCTTAAATGAAACCCTCCGTCCCTGCAGACGTAGCGATGAAATCTCTACTTTAACGACATAATGATGATACCTTAATGAATCCTGACACAGCAGTTTGTATTTTAATCCGTCACATATATATATGTACGCCCAATTACCTAGATTTCTCTTACATATGCCAAACTTCATTGACATTTCTTCTACATAGTATTAAACATCTTTTTATCATCATCTTTACCTTGTGTGACGAGGTGGATCTGTTCCTCCTGGACCGGTAGAGCGACTGAGGTGCAGTAAAATCCCCCCCGTGTGTCACCTCTATCCGTGCAGCCGTCCTGTGCGCCGGTCTGAACAGGCTGGCAGCAGCAGACGCCGTTCGGCTGAGCCTGTGACGTTTATTTCGATGCCATTGTCCTTATCCTCTGTTCGGTGGCAACCCTTTGATTTTGGCTGTCTGCTGGTTGTGTCATTATTGTTTCTCCGGCGGGAGACGAGGCCCCCTCCTCTCCCCTTCCTACCACAGATTGACAACACCCCCCTTTTGGTTCTGCCTTCGTCATTTGCATAAAACGGTGCAAAGAGACTGCAGAGGTTTATTTTGTGTCCCTAAACATCCCCAACTGTCCATAACTCTCTCACGACTGAAATGTAACCTTTGATATTGTATATTTGGCTGCTTTCTAGACTTGATATCACTCCTACTGTCATTATAACTAAACTGTATGTTTAGGATAACATTAAGCCTACAAACATTATAAATTGTTGTCCTGGTTTGGCTTTATGAGATGCGTTATTCGGCTGGGGAAATATCTACCCCCCTCCTGAAAGCTGGGTTCCTTTTGTTCAACTGCGGAAATGCATACTCTTACAACATCTCTCATCAGCCCTTTTAAGCTGGAAGCTTTTAAACAGAAACCCTGCAGCGTTTGCTTCCATTGCAAAAAGATGACAACACAGGAATAGAGAGGAGCGACAGTGAAAAAGCCCCAGCCATGCAGTTAGCTGATAAAAGAGAGTTAATCCTCACTCTGCGATGGGCCAGAACATCAGGCCCAGCCCTAATGCAATCTGCTAGCTTTTGCTTACAGTGTGCTGCATTACAGAGCATCACCTGGGCCTTTTGTGTCCAATCACAATGAAACTGAGTTGAACTGGTTCACCTTCACCAGGTTGGAAAAAAAAAAAAAGCATTCTGCCTGTGTTTTGCATTTTTAAGTGCTAGGCTCGATGTATTTTTTTTCTTCCTCCCAGCACTCAAGCTTTTAGCAGCAGAAAGAAAATGAAGCACTTTTTTTTGAAGACGGGTGACAGTTGTCTGACACAGCCTGCAGTGCAGCGAGAGCAGAATTTGATATGAAGTGTCACCGGCCCCTTTTACAGTATTTCTTTTTTTTTTTGCTGATTTTAGTGACTGATTGTTTTTTATCTTTAATGATTATGTAGCAGCAACACACTTTAATTATTTGTCTTATCAGGACCTAAAGGACAGGTTCACAATTTTTTATGTCTGTGTTAAAACAACAGTCAGGTGTCCATATGAACATTGAAGGAGGTTTTCCTTGCTGTAATCATTCCTCCTGTTCATACTGGCTGTTAAAAGATCCTCTTCAAATGTGCTTTCAGTGTAAGTGATGGAGGCCAAAATCCACAGTGTGTCCACACAGTTATTTAAATGTTTATCTGAAGCTTATATGAGACTTCAGCAGAGTTAGTCATATCAAGTGGATTTCTGCCACATTTACAGTCTTTTTTTAGCATAAAATTATGGCAAGAAAAACCTATTTCAATGTTCATTTGAGCACCTGACTATTGTTTTAAGACAGGTTTGAAAACTTGTGAACCTGTCCTTTTAAAGTGTTGTTTGATCAGGCACAGGGGAGTCCTGAAGTAGTCGAAAACAGCTCCAAACCTCTGCAGCATGCCAAATTAGGAGGACATGCATGAGAGTAATGACTGGCAAGTTTATTTTGAGAGGTGTATTTGCAGGCTTTAGGACCCAGCACCTTTCTCTGGGCCTAACCACCCTCCCTCCTGCAGAAGCCAGCACAGACACTAGCGCAGCGCAGTGCTGCCGCTCAGCTGATGCACTCACAGCAGACCGAGGCTGCCTGTTTTTTCCCCCTCTTTGCTCTGCTGTTTTCCTCTCGTCCATTCATCGGAGGGGTGGACCGTCCGCCCCTCGCAAACTTCCTGACAGAGCCGAGTTCCCCCGCTGGCTTTCCCCCCTGCGACCGGCGGCGAGGAGAGGAGGGTAGGGGAGTTTTGTGAGCTCGGGCTGCGCTGTGAGGATCAGGAGAGGGATGGTGTGATTCTGTAAAGAGACAGAGTGAAAAGAGAGAGAGAGAGAGTCTCCGGCAGCATCACCGAAAACCCCCCCACCCCTCTCCTCGACCCCCTTCTGTCTGGCCGACGCTCAACCCAATAACACTCTCCTTCAGTCAAGACAGGCAGTTTGTGGGGGGGGGCTCGGCGACAAGGAAACATGTCACAGACTAGGAGGAACACGTACACCCGGGTGAGTGTGTGTGTGTGAGGTGTTTATACATCTCAGATATGTGAATGAATGGGCCAGACTGTGGCGTTCGTCCCAATTGGTGCGCCATTGTTTCTGTTACGTCTGCTTGATTTGTTTCCCTCTGTCATCTGCTCCTCGTCGATTTCTACTTTGAATAGAAGGGTTTCGAATCCATTTCAGGGCTGCATTCCCCGTGTCTCAACTGTCGCGTCTTTGTTCGGCTCAGATACCCCCCCCCCCCCCCGGGCTTGACATTGCTGTTGTGATGTTAGGGTTCAGACTTCTGCGATGAGTCTTTGGACGTGTAAAGTAGAAGCTGATGTATGACAGGGCAGGTAATTGGTTCATGAGGCTTTTTATTATCAGCGGACACTGGACATACAGTCCATGAGAGCCAGAAGACTTCCTGTTTGTCATCCCTCTCAGGCAGCTTCCCTGTCACCGGGAGGGATGACATCAATGCTCACTCTTGCATTTCAGCTGCTCTTTTTTTTTTCTTCCTTCAGTTCATAGAAAACTTCTAAATTATTAAGAAAGGCCCTTAGATCTTATAGTTTGCAAGTTAGCCAGAATAACGTGGACACAATCTTGTAAAAGCATGGGTATGACAGCATTTCAGTACTTACTTTTTTTGAAAAAACAAAGCAAAAACCATCACTAGGCTGACAGGTTTCATCGACAGCCTCCATCAGAGCATGCTGAGTGTTACAGTGCAGCAAACGAGATTGTTTCACTGTTTTTATCGTCTCTTTGAGCGTTGTAGTCCTTTGGAGCTTGCGTGTGTTGTAAGAGTAGAGTGGCACTAAATAATTCAGCACGCCCTCCTCGGGTCCTCTCTGCCTTCAGCACATGGCAAACAGGTCGGAGCAATGACTGAACACCACACGAATGCTTCATTACAGTCTATTAGCATGCACTCTTGAGGGAGGCAGCCCGGTGTTTTAAGTATTTTATGACTCAAGAGAGGGCATGAAGTATGAAACACAGTGGATGTTTGATTGCAGATTGTTGACAGGTGCGTTTGAGCCGTGTAGTTTCCGACGGATCCTGCTTCTTTTCTGAATCTGAAGTGATTTGATGGCTTTAAATACACGTTAAAGCTTGAACAGGATTTGACGGTGATGCTGAACACTCAAGGATGCACATTACCAGTTAAACTGTCTCATTGCTTGGTGGTAATGAATAGTAAGCTCAGCCATTTAGATTTACAGTAATCACACAATTTCAGGTTTTGCATAACTGCTGCCACATAGCTGAACATCATAATGGTGATGTGAATAAAAGACCATCATCTGCAAGTGCTGTCAAGAAAATGGGGATTAAAGGCTTTGAGAAGAAGAGTCGAACACTTCCTCTGTCATATTTTATGTTGTTGCTAAAGACATTTTAAGGTATATAAAGATATTTTATTAGAGAGAGAAACTGATGACCTAGATTTAAGTTATGACTGAGCAGAAACCCAAATAGTTCCAGCGACTGCGAATACTAGAGAAGAAATAAGTGACAGGTTCGCCTCCCCCGTTATACATAGTAAAGCAAGTGTTCAAAGTCTGTGGTTGAATGTAAACCAGACATAAGCTCGCTAAGAACTGACACCATCTTTGAGCTTATGTTTAAATGTCTTTTAGAAACTACAGTTTTACAATCATTAAAATTCTCAAAGAGATTTCAGAGGGGTCATAATGTAACTGGAGAGCTCAGAAACAAAACACTGATTATATTTCCACATTCCAGCATATACTTTGCTTAATTTTCACACCTCAACCAAGAGCGATATATGGACGGCTGACTGTTTAAGTCCTGTAGGTAAACAGTCTTTAATATACATGTTTTCACCTGTCAGAGAGGACAAGACCCCCTAGATCACACCCCAGATCCCTCACTGGCTTCCCATCCAAGTGTGAACACCTGTGAATTTAGGGGAGCACATGACTGAAGAGCTGCCAGGTGTTGAATCTGATGGCAAGTGTTTTTCTTCTGCGTAGGGCTGATAATTAAGTATTGTTTATCAGCTTTTTATGGGATTGATTTTTTACTAAATCTTGCTAACAGAAATAGTTATTTAACTGTTTGTTTAACATTTGTGAAGAGTGTTGTTAAAGAAATGTTGGAGTATTTCTTTCCTGCTGAAGTGTAGAGATGAAAGGAAATGAAGGGAGAGCGGAGGAGTGATGACGTGCTACAATGCAGAACTTAAACAGGAGACGTTGTAGTTACATGCTCAGTGTCTTAAAATCTTTGGTCACCAGGACGCCGAACAGTTGTGAAAAGTTTTGTGCAACATAATGCAGCTGAACAGTTCATTCCATTGATCGGTTTAATTATTTATCAGACATTTAATATTGTGATAAACATCAATATCAGAGCAGGACTGAGAGTCTGCAGCCATGCTAGCAGCTCTGCTTATGCAAAGCAGCGCTTTGAGCTAAATGCTAATGTTGCTAACATGGCCAGAATGACAGCGCTAATAGGCTGATGTTTAGCAGGTATAATGTTTACGATGTTCACCATTATAGTTGAAAATGTTAGCATGCTGACATCTGTTCATTAGCGCTAAACACTGAGTGCAGCTGAAGCCGATGGGAGACTCACCAAAGTGATTGAATGCCTGAACCAAATTTCCTAATGATACAACCCAATAGTCGAGATATTTCACCAAAAAATCACAGATGTCAATGTCATACAAAGTTCCTGTAGCCGGTGAGACATTTCAGTCTGGACCAAAGTGTTTGACTGACCTGCAGACCAGCGTTATCATCCTTAGACATGTGCCGCTAGCATGAAAATGCTAAAAATGTTCTTATTAATATCATGATATTGATTTCAACCAATCAACCCCTCCTGTGACAATTATGCACTCTAAACTGGATATTTCTGAAGATCCGTGCACTGTTTTATGTGAAAAAGAATTATGATTATTCTTCACAAAAATACAGTTGCTCAGCTTGACTGTGTTTGTAGCAGTGAATGTGCATTAAAATACTGTCCAAATCTGAAAAAATGCCTTTATGCTGCTGCTGTCTCTCTGTTTTTGCTTTGCTGTCCTGTGTAGGTTTTTATGTTATTTAACCTTTAAGTCAAACAGCAGCAGATACTCAGTGAATGTTTACATTAAACTCAAGGAGAGTCAGAAAGAACAGAGCAATAATATCTGCTCCTCTCTCTGCTGTTTTGCTGAGTCACCATCAGTTCTAGGACGTCACACTGTAAATTGGGTTATGCAGGATTATTTGATTACAAAATATTGCAGCTCAAGTAAATTCGCCCCGGTTGAAGCAGTTTACTGTACTATTTGTTCTACACACGTCGGTACTGGGTCATGAAATCTCAAGTGATTGTTGCCATGGAATTATCACAAAAATTTGGCTCCTCAGCTAGAAAGCAAGATCAGTTCTGTTTAAGCGTGCATTGACATTTAGAGAGGGCAGTATGAGGACAGGAGCTCAGGTTTTCACTCTTTGTGTGGTTCTGTAGGGCTCATCTGGTCAGAATGACGCTAAAACTACTTTCTATTCTGTCTTTTCCAGCCGCAAACATCCACTGTCTGCTAACAAGGTCATAAAAAAAACTCCTTTTAATGCAGACGAACATTTATTTGATGCTGTGCATTGTAGTCATTACACTGTATGTAACAACATTTAATAGTAATAATGATGTCAAGTTAAATGTCTTAACTGCTTCTGTAAAGCTGATTGATGTCAAAATACACAAGATTTTGAGGTGTTATGAACTGATTGAGCAAATTTGTACAACTTTTCTCCTCCCCATTGATTGAAAGGACACATTTTATGCACAGTACGTGTGTAAATACACTGGAAATGCACTGAAGAAATATTATATTGTCCCAAACTACTTTTGAAATATTCAAAAATGCATTTGGCCACATTAACAATAAATGGAAAATACAATGAGTCTGCATTAAATGAGCTCTGTAGAAACATTTCTCTCATTTGTTTTTGGTAAAACACATGAGAGAACCTGCAGCTCGGATGATAACAGTAACAACAAACAACTAAAAGTGGATTGTCAGGATTTCACTGGTTTGGGGAGAAAATGAGACAAGATATCCACTTAACATGCTTTGTTATGTTAGGAAGCTCCTCTTGTTATTTAGTTTAATCTCAATCACTATCAGACATTGTTGTGTTGTTGTTTTAAATCAACCCACTTACTTCAGGGTCATGGAGGGGGCTTCTCAGTAGACCGTCCCAGTGTTTCACAAGCTTTATGTAGACTAATGTTGAGCATTTTTCAAAGCATGCTGTTGAGTTTCAGATACCTTCCAGACAGCCACTGTACTCCAGTCATTTTAGTATGAAAATCAAATAGCAGATTAAACATCAAGTCTTCCTGGAAGTTGAAAAATATAAGAGGATGATTTGCAAAATAATTAGCTTTAACTATATTCATGATTTCTGGTCCAGCATCTAGGGCTGCAACTAATGATTGTTTTCATTATCAATTAATGTATTGATTATTTTCTTGATTAATCGATTAGTTGTTCGGTCTATAAAATGTCAGAAAATGGTGAAAAATATCGATCACTGTTTCCCAAAGCCCAAGATATGGTAAATGGTAAATGGACTGTACTTGTATAGCACCTTTCTAGTCTTCCGACCACTGAAAGCACTTTTACACTACGAATCACATTCACACACATTCACACGCTGAATGGGTACCAACCTGCCCATCAGAGGAAATCTAATCATTCATACATGTTCACACGCTGATGACACAGCCATCAGGAGCAATTTGGGGTTAAGTATCTTGCCCAAGGACACATGAACATGTGGACTGGAGGAGACGGTAATTGAACCGCCAATCTTTCGATTAGTGGACGACCCGCTCTACCTCCTGAGCCACAACCTAAAATATCTTGTTTGTCCTGACCGACAGTCCACAACCCAAATATATTCAGTTTGCTCACATAGAAGACTGAAGAAACCAGAAACATTTAAGAAGCAGGAACCAGAGAATTTTAGTGTTTCCTAAAAAGTGACTCAAAACAATTAATCGATTATTAGAATAGTTGGCGATTATTTTCTTGTTGCAGCTCTAATGGCGTGACGTTTAAATGTACAAATTAAATCAACTTCAACACTTTAACACGAATGTGTATTTTGACAGTCCAGCTCTGTGTGTGTGTGTGTTTCCTCGTCCCACCCAGACCACCAGCAGCGGCAGCAGCAGGATGAGCTCGGACGGGGGCGGGCGGCCCGTCAAGGTGGGCTCCCTGGTGGAGGTCATCGGGAAGGGGCAGCGTGGCACGGTGGCCTACATCGGCAACACGCTCTTCGCCTCCGGGAAGTGGGTCGGAGTCATTCTGGACGAGGCCAAGGGCAAGAACGACGGCACCGTGCAGGGCAAGCGCTACTTCACCTGCGAGGAGAATCATGGGATATTTGTGAGGCAGTCACAGGTAACGACAGAATCGGCAAAGCTTGCTATTTGATTGTGATAAATGTTTTTGATTAAGAAGGTCTCTTCTCTAGGAAAGAGGGCGTTATCAGAGAAAGACGGTATCAGGGTAGGAAAATCACTTGTTTTGCCACTTCCTTCTTGAACAATTTTTCCAACTATGACTAAAGATCTCTTCAAATAAACACCACAAATACCTCTAAAATGTGTGTCTTATAAAATCACTCAGTGCCAGAAACTGGTGATGTTGCTTTTGTCTTCATCTGCTGTCCCTACCAGTCCATCTCTCTTTTGTTTAGTGTCTTATTCTCTGTGATGTTTGAGATTTAGTTTTTCTTTTATGTGACGCAGTGGGTTTGTGTGGGGGTTGATATTTTCCTCTGCTGTCTGCATGGTGCCAATATTTTCCACTGCTTCAGGCTGCGTACTGGGTTGTTTTGTTTTCTGATTTAAAAAAACAAAAAAAAAACAGCTCTATTTTTCTCTCCCAGAGGACTGTCAAGTGTCTCTCCCTGTCACAGTGTCTTATACGTTATCTATGTATGGTGGCCTGGAGGGCACAGTAGAATACAGAATGAAACCTGGAGGAAATATAAGGGTATTTTCACTTCTTTTTTTAAATTTCATGGTCACACCATGATTGTAATTGTTTGAAATGAAGTGAAGCTCTTCACATAAACTTTTAAATACATTTTCATTCAGAATGAGGATTTTGGCTGCTATCACTAACATTGTAAGCACATTAGAAGGGGATCTTTTAATAGCCGGTATGAACAGGAGGAATGATTACAGTGAGGAAAACCTGTTTCAGTGTTCATACAGTCTTTTAAATCCAAGTTAATGACAACAGCTGTACTGTGTGATCAGCTGTATTGACATTTAAAATAAGAGATCACAGAAAGAGTAAGAGGTTACAATAAGTTGTCTCCCTAACTTTACTGCCACACAACACCCTCACATCCCTATTTTCTTTTTGCGAAAACTCAGTTTTCCCACACGCCCCATTTAAGATTTAGCCTCTTTGGAGATAGTTTTAGAAAACCTCAGTTTTTGGGCGAGAAAAATGCGAGACTATTGAAGACAAAGGGTCGAAACCGATGCAAAAAGATGCATTTTTAAATTAAACCGGCTTAATGTGAGTTAGACCTCTTTGACACAACACGTTACACAAACACATCCTCTGTCCTCTCATGCTATAACAACAAAATTGAGCTGATGCTACCTGTGTGACCCAGTTGTATACACACACACACACACACACACACACACACACAGACACACACAGACACACACAGACACACAGACACGGGTCAGCTTCAGTATTGATTCTGTGTTGTATTACTAATCCTTTTCATTATGTCTCCCGCTTGGCCTAAAAGACTAGCTGACCCTGACTGTCTCTGCAGCGGAGTTGTAAAGGTTGCCATGGAGATGAGGAAAATTACGATTCACCGGGGAAGCGCTACAGTATATTGAACGTCAATAAACAAGCCAATTTTGTTTTTGTGGAGACCCTTTTATAACATCCGTCACTTAGGCTTTGCCAGCTCTGTCGATGAATAAAGAAAAAGTTGGCAGTGAAACGCTGATATGTTTTGGAAGACTTGACTGACTCTCTCTCTCTCTCTCTCTATGGCCGTCTTTCTTCCTGTGTCTTTCTCTCTGTCTCAGATCCAGCTGGTTGATGATGGGGCAGACACGACGTCCCCAGAGACACCTGAGCCCGGCACCGGCAAGGTTCCCAAACGAGGTAAGGACACACACATTCAGACGGGATGGATTTGTCCTTGTTCATTTTTTGACTGGTACTTTATCAGCATTCTGTAGGCGTCAAAAAGACATTTGCTCAAACAAACTGCAATCATGTCGATCCTCTCTAAAGTGGAAGTTGCCTTGGGGATGTGTGTGCTCAGAACATTAAACATGCAGCTGTCTTTTAAAGAAAAAATATCGAAATATGAAAAAAATGGTGCAATATGTGAGCACACAGACAGGGGCAAAATGACCTTCTTGTGATTATCTTAAAAAAATCAAAACAGTATCAGATGCTGCAGGTCATTCAGATCCAGCAGACGCCTTTCTGCAGCCGCCGGGTCACAGGTGTGTTGTTTTTGTGCCCTTGAAGATGCTGCAACCGTATGCTGCTCACCTACCGCGAGTCACCGTGCTTTAACATTTTGACTGAAAGCCTAAAATATAAATGTCCTTCATTAAGTATCTCATTACAGGGACAGTCTCTTATTTCATTGTGGTCATGATTCACTGATAACGCTGAGCATTGTCCTCTAGCTGATCTTCTGTAACAGCAGGTTTAACCACAAAATGTCCTCCAGCTACCTGTCGACACCAAACATCTCATGTTTAGTTAAGTAAATAGCAGATCCATTTTTAAGAATACACCTGAGACCAAATTATTGTGAATATCTATGGAGAGATTTAAGCTGCTTTGATTGCCGTCCAACAATATCAAAAGTGTTAAA
Source organism: Thunnus albacares (assembly GCF_914725855.1). Lineage (NCBI taxonomy): Eukaryota > Metazoa > Chordata > Actinopteri > Scombriformes > Scombridae > Thunnus > Thunnus albacares. The sequence goes on from NC_058120.1 coordinate 24,256,917, forward strand.
TTTCAACAAAGGCTGCGGGAGTTGAACAAATTTAATGTCACAGTATCGTGAGATATTATTTTAATACCTTTAGCGGTTTATTAGCAGCTGTTCTGGAGCTTTCGATTGTATCACCATCATCATCATTTCATCTGCTGAGGAATCATGTTTGATAATGTGAACTAAAAGCTCCAAAGCAGCTACAAATGGACCCTGTGGTGGTATTATTTAACTTCAATCTCAACTATTTAATACTGATCATACTGATTAAATTGTTGAAGCAATGTTGATGGTGATACGATCTGGAAAAAGCTCCTAATAAGCTCCAAATGGTATTAAGACAGACTTGTCCAGTCCCTCTGCTGTCCTCCGACTGAGACACACCTGATTCAGCTGCATTTTGCTGGAAGATGCACAGAGAACGCTGTTTCAACTTGGAAAAATGTGTGAACCTGCCCTTTAAATCACATATTTTCTACCTATTATAATTTTCTAACATATTTAAATTTGTACCTTCAACTTAGAGGTTTATAAACATTGAATTATTGTCAACACAAGTAATGAAGTTACTTTCCACATCTGCTCACCAATATTTTTTTTTTGTTCTCTCGAGGGTCGAGTTGGTCTCTGTTTCCATGGTTACGCCTCACTGCTGCAGTTAGACATCACAGGGGTGGTGGTGGTGGTGGTTGATGTGCTGTAATTGGCTCAAGAACATCCACTTCCTGGCTTACTGGTGCAGGCAGACAAAGTTAAATTGGTGACACACTGGAGAGTTTTATTTTTTTATTTAGGCGATGTTTCAGGAACTCAGTAGGTGATTCAGATATTACCCGGCAACAAGATGTTCCTTCAGATTCAAGCACAAATGAAAGTCCTTGAAACGCTGCGGCAACTCTGAATGCTGCCCTGCTCATCACCAATATTAGATTGATTCTGGAAAATAACATTTAACTATTTTATGCATAAAAAGAAAATGTAGCTCGTCTCCAGAGCGGCTCAGTACGATAGCAGAACAAATGCTGAAAACACCTCCGTTACAAGCAACAATCTGCTTTTCTCCACTATTATCTAAGTAAAGGGACACAAAGAAACCAGCATCAAGAGGGGAGAGAGTCCATGTCGTGCAGCCTCTCTGACAGTTTGTATTAGGGTTGACCATGTGGTGAAAAGGCAATAAATCGTGTTGACACTATTGTTTGCACCAGGATCTTTGCGGGACTTTATATCTTGTAAAGGACGATGTTTGTTTCTCTTTTAATCTCCTCAGAGATCCTGGAGACGCCCAAGTCCACTAAACTGGTGAGTCAGATAACGTCGCTCTGTCACACAAAGTTCCCCCTGCAGGAAATCAGGAGCAGATATGGACACACACACCTGGACTCTCACACACACACACACACACACACACATACACACACACACTACAGCCTGACACACAGATACACACACACCCACTCTGCGTTATCTAAAGTAAACCGTTTTTTTTCCTGTTGACTATTGGAGGATAAAATTACCTGCACGGTGCCACACCTGCCCTCTTGTTTCAGCCTTATTCAACACTGATTGTTCAGCAGTTTCTTACTGCTGCTGTCAAAAAACAAACCTGCCTTTTCACAGGCTTTGTTAATAGCAAATGTGTGGGAAGATGCTTTCAATGAGTATTTTGACTTCTGGCATTTTTATGATTAAATGGATTTATTTGCACCACAATGTTTTATTCAATCTAAAAGAGAGCTACTTAAACTATTCAAGTTGTTTTTGTCTGTGACACTGAAGTGGAGACATGCTGACAATTTACAGCTTAGAAGTACTAACCTGCAGTAAAAAAAAGCATAATCTACATACACCTAAACAATATAAACTGTGCACATAAATCTCCTGCATATGTCTGCAAATAAATGGAGAAGAAAACATGAGGGAGGAATATATAATGTTATAACATTTGGAAATTTTCTTTTCATATTCCTGGAATATTTAAATAGTAGTGAGTGTTACCAAATCTGTTTGTGCATAACAAATACAGATCTGTTCTGCTTCTTTATCTGACCAGCAGAGGGCGATGTTTACTTAGAAATACACTTCTAGTGGAGGATCGTGAGACACCAACTGATTATTTACTATAAGAAACAGAAGAGATTAGTTTAACCTTTTAGTTTAAAATGATATGATCTGATGTGTGTCTATAAATCTGCACTGTCACCCACACAGACTGCTTAAGACTCAGGACTAGTTTCATAATTAGACAGAAATAATATATTTTATATAAATAAAATATTATTAAGAATTAGACTTGACAGTTTTTCACATGTTAACACAAGTTGAAATATTAGATGATCTTTCATCAGATGCAGACCTTCACAGACTAACAAAACTAAATGTTAAGTCTTGCATTCATTTTATATTGTAAACATAACATATGATGATGCCATCATGTATATCCAATATGAGCAGCAGTGAAATAAACCACTGTGTTAGATTAACAGCATCACATGTTGTCAGAAGTGAAAGAGTTGTAATGAGCCATAATAGATGACACAATATTCCTAAAAGTCCCAAAAGACAGACAAAAGAGACAATTTTTTGTTTGTTTTGGTCTCAACGTTTTTGCTTGTTGAGAAAGAGTAAAGACACTAAAATCCTACCATTTCACCAACATGTCATATTTGTGAATATTGAATATTCACCAGTAGAGGAAATATCAGTCAGAGTTACTTTTTTCTCTCTTTTTCTCAGTAGATATTCTTTTATTTCATATTTTATACTGAAAAGACATGCACTTTTTAGAGTAACATAACCTTTTTACTGTTAACTTTTTACGATATCTTAAATTATCCTAAACTCATTTTTTTGTATCAGAAAAATATGAAATCTGAAAAAAATGAAGCATTTAAGAGATGGTTAAAATCTTTTCTGAGGCTGAATCTATCCAGACTTAAATTCTTCTTGACCTTAGTGGTTAATGAGTTTGTGATCATTAATTTACTGTGATGATTAATCATTTGCAAATCAGTGACAAGTGTCAGTTTCCATCTTTGTTGTCAGTGTAATCTTGACTCAAAATAATGAGAAATTCTGCCTCCAGGAGTTTATCACATCCTGTCAGGTCTTATTGGATTCAGGCTAAAAGGTCAACGTGGCCATAACTTAACAACTGACATTTACTGGATGTTACACAGAACCATCAGTTCATTGTTTTAACCCAGAAGTAGTGACCTGTAGTATTTTACATTTCCCTTATTTAACAGGATAAAAGTCTCATTGAGACTTATTCAAGAGAAAAAGAGAGAAACAAGTAAGTCAGACAACATAAATAACCTTCAGTATCTCCTCTCCTGGCAAAATGAGTCATTTTACAGAAGTGCTTACTATATTTTATTTATAAGAGCTCATTGTTTACATTTTTATTGCTGTTTGACCTGTGAAAAAACACAAAAAACAGTCACTGTGTGGAGAAAAAAAAGGAAAAATATGATATTTCAATGAACTCTGAATGTGTTATAAGGAGAAATGTGTGTCAGTTATAGAGATTATGATGATGTTAAGACTGCAAGCAAATGTGAGAACATCTGCAGAGCTCATTTAACATATTTGAATAACAACTCAGTCGTGTTTGACATATTTTTAATAAGATGTCTTTTGTGTGAAAATGAACTGAATGAGAATGAAGAAATGTGCGTGAGGGAGAAATGTGTTTGTGAAAATATACAGCGCGGTATATTTGATCGAGGTCTGTTGTCCATCAATGGAGAGCACTGATTCACTACAGTCCCCATCACCTCCAGCATGCCACTGACAAACCTGACCTTTGACCTTCACCCTCCCTCCCTCCCTCCTATCTTTCCTTCCCTTCCTTCCCTTCCTTCCTTCCGACCACGCAGCGAGGAGTGAAGCCCAAAAAGGTGCTGCATGTTTCTCTAACCTCGGTACAGTGGTAATGTTATGATGACTGTGGTAACCGTGGTAACCGTGGCTCTGAATGGCCTCGCTGCTGCTGCTGCTGCATGGCAACAAGGCCCCCCATCAACCCTCATTTACCCATGGTTCCTCGCAGCTCACCTCACCTCACCGCCATCCTCTGTCTTGTGTCTGAGCTGCTCTGTGTTCATGTGAGAGTGAATGGAAGAAGAAATTGTGTCCTCCATAGTGCCACGCCCACTTCTTGTCACCTGACCTCTGTCACCATCGCCATGCTCTGGTCTGTTTGCGTTGGTTCAGCTCTGTGGCACATCGTGTGTTTTGTTTGTCGCCTCTGTGTCTGTCTGCTTTCTGTGCATCTGAAGCATGTTATAGAAACTGAAATGAAAAAAATCGCTTTTTTACTTCTCTTTGTTTTAGTGATTTTTCCAGCCAATTATGACATGAAAGTCACTTCCTCCCCTCATATACAGCTATAGACTATACATGGATCTGGATTTAGTGTCTGTGGAGGCACCATAGATTATTGAGGAGACAGTCAGAGGTTTTTGTGGGACTTTGTTTGATCATCAGCAGCTCATTTGTCTTCCGTCTGGCGGTTCGTTTATTTTGGCTTCAGGAAATCCAACAAGCTTTGTGTGCACAGGGACATAAAATCTGTTTAGACCTTTTGGTTCCATTTGGGTACATTTTGTGTATTTTCCATAAACAATTGTGAGCTTTTCTCAAACAAAATCCAGAGTCCTCATTTTAAGAAAAAAAATATTTAAAAGTTTATCTGAAGATAATATGAAGCTTCAGCTGTCCGAGTTTTTCAAATAAAGTGGATTTGTTCCACAGTTACAGTCTTTTTAGTGCCAAATTCCCTTTTTGTGTCTCAACAGACAGTGTTTTCCTGTTCAGCTGCAGTGGAAGCAAACAAAAAGAGGGAATTTGGCAAGACTGTAACATTGAAAAGATATTTACTTAATTTCACTAATTTGGACGCTGAAGCTTCATATTAGCTTCAAATAAACTTTTAAATACATTTTTGCACAGAAGGAAGACTGGATTTTGTCCCCCATCACTTAAATTAAAAGTGCATTAAGAAGAGATAATGGCCAGTATGAACAAGAGGAGTAATTATGGCAAGAAAAATATGTGTCAGTATTCATTTGGACACCTGACTGTTGTTTTAGGACAGATTTGAAAAATTGTGAACCTATCCGTCAATCAGTTTTACCTGCTGGGTTGAATCAGACACATTCTGACTAGACCTGTTACTAAAAAATATTTTAATTATCGACTAATCTGCAGATTATTTTCTTGATTAATTGTTTGGTCTCTAAAATGCCTTAAAACAAAAATTGAAAATTGTCTGTCACAGTTTCTTAAAGCACAAGATGAGGTCATCAAATTGCCTGTTTTGTTCAACCAACTGTCCAAAATAGAAACATATTGAATTTTCTATCACACAAGACCAAGCATAGCAGCAAGTCCTCTCAAATGACAAGCTGCGATGGGAAAAGTTTGGCATTTTCTACTTTAAAAATGACCTAAACAATGAATCAATTATCAAAACGCGGATTATTTTACTGTTGATTGTTATTATTTCTTTATTTATTGAATGGGACAATGTGCAGTTTGAAACATTAAAGATGCACTGCACCAGAGTTAGCTTGAAGCTAATTAGTTAGCTTGAAGCCTGTTGTGGCTCTAATTCTGACTCATCTCATCTTGTGATCAGTTTAGTTACTAGATGATGGCTCACCTCTTAAATATAACATGTAATATTTAATTCTGATGTTAGTGGTGCACTTTGTATTAAAAGTGAGATGGAGGGCCTTCACTATAATACACCGCAGAAAGCCCTGACTTTAAGCTAAAAGTAACACAAATACAGTCTATCAGAGCATTATGCAGTTTTCATCCCTGCCACCTTTGTTTCTTTATCTTGAGACACCATGGATGGTGAGCTTGAATTTATTCATATTGAAGAATCTAATATTTGTGGCAGCTCAGTATTTCACAGTTCCTTTGAATCTTAATTCTTTGTTAGCATCCAGCTGGCCCAGTTTTAATCTGCCCCCTTGATTAAGTCCATCCACAACATCTTGTTTTGAATGAGCGTACATTTACCAAGACACCATGAAAATATCATTTCTTTGTGTGACTTTAACGTTTTTTAGGAGGAAATGTCTAGTGCTCTTTTAACAATCATCCCCAGCTGAGTCATACACGCAGGCGTCCGTATGCTGCGCTGCTTTGTAAATGTCAGATTGTGACCGAGGTGAAACCCACCGCTCTCCCGCCTGCAGAGACCATACCTGCAGAGTATAGATTTCCTGTCAGCTCCGTTGTGCTTTATCGTCTACTGTACCGCATCTCCCTCCTCGGCAGGCTGACTTTCAACATCAGGAGCTCACTGTAGTGCGGAACCAGGAGGCTTAAATATTTAGTAATGGAGTACAGATCTAGCTAAGGGCTGTGCATAGTAAATGTATAGTTTCGACGCAGGAAAATGCATGAAAATGTGCAAATAGCCTGATCTGTAAATGGAATTACTCGCCCAAAAATGAAAATTAGGGAGGAACAAATATACAGCAATTGAGTACTCAGCTTTTAAAGGGGACATAACATGCTTTTTGTGATTTTCTTGCATTTATATACTGTTATAATATTGGATGTCTATGTTAAACATGGTCAACGTATGTAAAAATGCTCTCTGTGAGTGAAAAGCCAGAGCTTCAATGTGCTCTGAATGCTGTTTGCAAGGTCACCTCTACTTCCTCCTGGTGATGACATCACAAATCACAAAAGTTGTTTGGGTTGTTGACGTTGTCCACACGCATATTTTGGATCAGATTCAAGCTCAAACATGCATGGATGTGTTTGAGAAGTGAAATCCTACTACAACTGTTTGTTTATGTAGCCTCTGGAGCCGGCAGAAGTCTGCCTAGGGACAGCTTCCTGAAACTGGCCAATCAGAACAGAGTGGGCTCATCAGGAGGCGGGCCTTAAAGAAACAGGAGCTAAAACGGCCTGTTTCAGACAGAGGCTGAACTTAGGGGCTGCACAAACGGCCAGTATATGATAAATAAGCAGTTTTTTGAACTGTTAATCATGCAGAGATATTCCAGTAGAGACCCAGAATAAAATATAGAGCTGGAAATATATATGATGCTTCCCTTTTAAAGGTATAAGAAACATGACTGCGGGTGTTCAAATTGGATGCAAACTAGAATCAACTAGACTGCGGAAATAATAACGACAACCTCAAAGCCCCACACCACAACAAATACACGTGTGTTAGGTTGCTATGGCGATATGCAAACATGGTACACAGTTTAAAGGCATCAGAATGGCGAGGCCCAGATGAGAGCGGTGTTTAAAACCAGCATCAATAAGGAAGGAAACATGATAAAAAATGTAATAAAAAAACTAATTAGAAGCAATTAACAGCAGCTGATGACACTAATTATAACTGATGGCAAGACAAAAAACACAATTAACCTCTATTTATTTAGTTCCCTGTACTGCTAATTTTAGCTTTCCTCTTTGCATCTAAAGAACAGGGACATGTACTGTTTTTCACCTCCAAAAAAAGCGTTAAAATGTCCATCATACCTATAGTCAAATGAATACTGTAGGGCCAAAAAATGCTATATATATTCAATTATATCTTGTATTTCCCTCTATTCCCTAAAGAGTTGAATAAATGACATACCTTTACTCGATAACGTTAAACCCATTTACAAATGTGAACATTTTTAAATATGTGGTTGCGTGTTTAATTTGTTGCCAAATACTCGACCTGCCAACACCTGAACTTTGCATGGAGCCACAGACAGGAGAGGTTTACTGCATTGGGTTCAGATAGACCTGAACACTGTTGGTTACTTACTTGTACTCACTTTAATTATGACGTTTTGGTGCTCAGACCTACGTGACAGAAAATTTTACCTTAATAAATTGAGTAGATGTGACTGTTAGTGTGCAGTAACTTTGTTGTAAATGTAGATATACAAAGAAAACCAAACTAATATTTCATTCTAATTAATTTCCTGAGATTATTTTTGTGTCATATTATTAGGGCAGCAACCAATTATTACTATCATTATTGATTAATATACTGATTATTTTGTTATAATTTCTTAGATCTTATGTCCACATCTTCAAACATCTTGTTTTGCCTGATCAGCAGTTTTTAATCCCCTATTATCCCCCAACGTGTATGACACCGAAAAACTTCAAATCATGACATTTAAGAAGCTCCAACTAGCAAATGTATGACATGAAAAAATTACTAAAAAGATTATTTGATTATAAAAATAGTTGCAGATTAGTTTTCTTTCAGTTGATTAATCGATGCAGCTCTACATATTATGTTGCAGCCTCCTCTCATCTGACAACTAAACATCTGAGTGGAAAGTTTTCCTCAAGTTTTTTTCGAATACAAGAAACATCAGCTAGTTTTTTGGCACAGGCAGAACGAGCTGAGCGTGTTGGTTTATGCTGTGTTAATGCTTCTCGGGCAGTAATTTTATCCCCTTTTGTACTGCTGGAGGCTGCAGACCAGTGACCTCAGAGGCAGCGATCCTCCCTGTGTGTGCTGGGAAAACAGGAATTTGATACATCTCCACCCATCACATCATCCTCTCTGCGTCCGTCTGTCTCACTGCATCACTTCAGCATTGGATATCCTCTCAGAGCAACACTCTGTGGGGTACAGAGGAAGCGAAGCAGGGTTTAAGAGAGAGAAAGATGCTTAATATTTCAACAGGACAGATTTCCCCTCAGCTTCTCTGTAATGGATATGCATAAACATCTTTCCGGTTCAGCAGTCCAGACTCCGAAATCCTGCTTCTTTCTTTCTTTCTTGTATTTTTTCTTTAATCATATCTTTAAACACCACACCACCTGTATTTACTTTACCGTAAGCCTCATCTTGTTTCCTCACAGTAGTCTTAAATGACTTCTGCCCATTTTCATGCCAACGTTGTAAAAGTATTTCAGGTTTAAAGCTCACAGCTAATCAGAGAGTATCCCCACTGAATTAATCCTCTTACATCGCTCTTTCTTCCTGATGAGCTGTTCGTGCAGAGAAGGAGATTAGTCAAGCTGAGGAAGATATTACAGTACAATAGCTACTCAAATGGCTCTTGGCTGTTTAGGAATAAATTGACCTGTGAAAAATCACCTTTTAGACTAAAAAGTCCTCCTTAATACAATCGGAATTACGTCTAAAACTCAAGATTACCATTTTGTTTGAGCCTTAATGCAGGATAATATTGTAACATATGTTACAGGATTCATGCTCCTTGTGTTTTCCTTTTATTAGGACAAGAAACTCGTGTACAACAGCTATGACTACTAGGGTTGTGTAATATGTCTATGCTCACTGTGAGATGATTGGAGTTTGTCAACCAAATATTTGTGTACACTGTTTATAGTGTATTGTGGAAGCCTGGTTCAAGTAGTTTAATATATGAATAATTAAGTAAAATGAAAGGTCTCCCTTTAATAACTCTGGTTGTATTAAGCCATTATGGGCCAATGTTGCAAAACTATGAGCAGTAAATGAGTAATCTGTGGAAATATTGGATTTAAAGGATTTTTTTTGCATTAATGTGGTGAAGTACTTTGATTTGTTAGGGATTTAAATGCACTTGATTAGCCAAAAAAAAGACTTTCCTGTCTGCTTTTTATCTGTAGTTTATCAGTTGAATATCCTGAAAAGTATACTGTATGAAGATATAAACTATATTATTATATAGCAATATAAAATTACACATTTACCATTAAAGATTTTGTCCATATTACTGACAGCAAATCTCATGAAAAGACCCAAACCAACAATGAATTGAACCTACGAACAAGTGTCGTCTGTTCAGCCAAAGCCAGATATCACTTATTCTTTTGTGCCATAGAGTGCCATTGTTGTCCAAAAACTATTAAAAACACATCAATGAGCCACACTGTTGCACTGGATGACATGTTCCTTCATTACGAACATTGCTACTGTTGTTTATTTTGAGTCAATCCCACACACACACACACCGTCCTCCTCACTATAGCACCAAATGTGGATTAATCCACAGCTGAAAATAGTCCCTAAAAATACTAAAAAAAACACTGTTTACTCCTGTTTGAGTAACATTTGCTAGAAACCACAGAGCCCAGCTGTTTTAGGAAATTATTGAGCCTTTTTAAAAAAATGAAAATACATATTTGTGAGCTGTTTAAGATTTCACCTTCAGTAGGAACCAATGTACTTGGGACTTGAGCGCCACAGACAGGAAGGGAAGTCAGAAAGTAAAATAAGAATCGTGTTTTTGTAACCTTAGAATGAGCTCTTTATATCTACATAGCGAGCGGGTCCTCTTCTATGCAGGCCGCCATGTTGCACCGCCATGTTTCTACAGTAGCCCAGAATGGACAAACCAAACACTGGCTCTAGAGAGGGCCTTTCGCATTTTTCATGAGTTTCACAGCCACCATAGGTTCTCCTTCACGCTTGGAAGGGGAGGGTGAGGGGAGGAGGGGGAGGGGTATTCATTTGGTTGCAATCCTCAACCTCAACACTAGATGCCACTAAATCCTGCACACTGGTCCTTTAATACATTCATGCGGCCAAGTGCTTGCTCAGTTTCACACTCAGTAAGTCAAGGGAACCTTGAGGTGCTAAAAGAAAACGTTTTTCAGGCACTTTAAAAGTGGAATTATGGTTCTCCGATGATACATGTGAGCGTCTCTGCGAACCTACACAGAGAAGGGTGTTATGGGTAACCTTGGCTTGCAGAGGACGTGCACACCCTCCAAATCTCAACAATGTGTAGACCTGAGCGTCAAGCAAGTGGGTTGCAGGGTTCATTAACTATCAAATGTTCTCTTATGTGCAGCTCACAGAACCACAATTCCATCTTTAGGCAGAGCAAAGAGAGAATTTACTGTATATTAAAAGCCACTGTTTAGTCGGATCTTCGGGATCTTCATCAGGGAGGAAACAGTGAAAAATAAGTCAGAAAGTACTAAGAAATGAACTAAAACACATTGTTGGTTTCATGAGAAACACAAATATAGAATATCCTCATCTTTATCCTTTAAATACGTTTAAATCTGAAAAGAAAAAAGCAGAATATGACCAAAATCAAAAACACCGCGTACACCTTAAACCTCTGAAAATACTTCATAAAGCAGACCACTTGTAGGCTTCCTCATTGTTTTTGATTCATTTTAATGAGCCCATAGGAGGGATCTGTGAGCGTTGCTAGGAGACAGGAGAGGCTTGCATCAGTGTCGCTGCTCATTTTCCCCTCTTACCTCCGTTTCCAGCACCGCCCTCGTCTGTCTCACATCCTCTCCTCGCTCCTCTGTCTGTCCCCAGTCACTGCCTCACAGACCCCCGCTGTCTCACCCATCCCTCCCTGTCTGTCTGTGGGAGAGGTGGAGATGAGTGGGTGAGCAGCAGCGAGCACGGGGAGAGGGAGGGAGGGAGGGAGGGAAGAAGGGAGGGAGGGAGAGACGAGGGCGTACAGTGATGTAATGCAGGAGAGCAGGGCATTGGCTGGGCTGACAAATCACAATAAGCAGAGCGAGAAGGGTGGAGGGGAGGGGGGGAGGAGGAGGAGGAGGAGGAGACAGAGGGAGGAGAGGAAGGTTAGGGGAGGAGAGGCGTCTCCTGTGAACAGTAGCAGGTCGGAGGCTCGTAGCAGCAGGATGTCAGAGTCCTAATCGTAGCAGAAAGGAAAAGGGAGGTGCCGACCGAGGGCTCGGATTATGAGAGAAGCTGAGAAAGAGGACATAAAGGAGGACGATAACGGGAGGACAGAAGCGGGGAAGGGGAAAGCCTGGGAAAAAGAATCGCCGCGGCCATTTGCACCACTGCAGCTTCCCGGCCTGAGCGGCTGTCTGTCTGACTGTTCGGCTTTACCTGTCTGTCTGTCCTGAACCCCTCTCGGTCTCGACTCTCGAGCATCTTTGCCTGTTTTATCACCTTGCTCTGTGTGTGTGTGTGTGTGTGTGTGTGTGTGTATTTCTCGGTGACTGTGTTGTGTGTGTGTTTGTGTGTCTTCTTCTCCTGCAAATATGATGAGACAGACTCCTGCACCCCGGAAGGTACAGAACTCCATATGATTATCTGTTGGGATGTTGCTGTTCTTGTTGTCACCATCCATTTGTTTTGTTGGCAGAACTGCTGTAAAGGTCACGCTTGGAAGTTTCATTTATTCCTCTTTTTTTTTGTTGTTTTTTTAATGGTGGGAATTGCCCTTTTTTTTTTGGAAGTTAAACTGTACCTGCAGCTTTCTATCGTTTTTATTTCTCCGCTCAGTATCCACAGTGCCTTTTTTCGCAGAGTTATTTCATGCTTCTTCATGTGTCTCACTGGAGTTCGGTGGTATCTCCCTGTCCGCAACACAAGCTTTTATGTTGTATTTGGCCTCATCATGCACAAGCCTTCCACAGCGTTATATGAGGTCAGTGATTTTGGCCATCAGGGAGAATCAAGTGATTTCACTCTTGGTTGCAGATGTATCAAAAAAAAAAAAAAAAACAGGCTGATGTGATTTTTAGTACAACCTGTTCTAGTATCCACAGCACGACACTACAGCTTAAGAGGCTGTCAGCTCTTATTTGGTACAGCTGTTTAGCTCGGGCTAATTTCTGCTGAATGGTCCAGCTCTAATCCAATAAAGAACGATAACTAGCCAAAGCGAGGGCCGAAGCAGAGAGACAGAGAGTCGGCGTGCAGAAGACAAGAGGTAGAAGGTGACAGATAGTCGTTCAGTGAGTGATCAGTGAGAAGTGGAGATTATTTTTCACGAATGTACAGCAGCAGAAAGGATAGAAGTGTCGGTACAGAGCTGGGTTAAATTGTACTAAAGCTGAAAATAGTCCCTTACAAATACACTGTTTACGCCTGGTTGAGTAGCGTTTGCTTGACACTACAGTATCCAGCTATTTTAGGAAATTGTTGAGGCTTTTTTTTAAAAAAAAAAAATTAAGAACATTAATGAGCCAAAGTGAAGCAGAGAGAGTAGAAATGACAGGAGCTGGAAAGTGAAAGGTAGAAAAGAAAAAGCAGTAAGAAGTGTAGAATATTAGATGCAGTGAGTACACAGAGATCTGGGTTCAGTGGGTTTTTGTTAGTTCTGGATGAAAGCCCTGTTTCTCCAAAAAAAAAAGTAAACTACAACAATATTATATGTAGTCTTCACAGCAGACATTTTGACTTGTCTTTATATGAAACTAATAACAACATTAACGACGGCTCCGTTCTGTTCAAGTGTCCCAGTAAGTCATGACAGTGAACCGGGACCCTGAAACTGAAGCAGCTGAATGGAGTTCAGCCATTTTTAACTGTATTTTTCACACCTCTGCTTTTCCTACTGTGACAAGTCAAAATGTCTTCTGTTACTGCAGGTCCATTTAGTAGCTGTTCTGGAGCTTTCAATCATATCCCATGAGCTTTATCAGATATATTCTGTCAAAAACATATTTATTAATAAGAGGGATCCTATGTTTTCTTTCCTTTTTACTCATTTTCACCACATTCAAACAAATTCAAGCTAACCAGAATATTTTTGCAACCACTTTTTAACAAGTGCTATTTAATTTGTACAGAATTCTGTCATGATATGATTATAATATAGAGAGATGATAAGTTGAATATTGTTGAATTATTGTCCAGCTCCACCACTATGCATGCTCAAGTTTAGACAATCTGGGTTTTGTAAAGATTTCATATATAAATAGTCTTTAAATATAAGTTCATTCATAAAAATCTACCAAAACTGGAGATGCAGAGCTTCATCTGACAGTATATTATGATATGTTTAGTGTTTACTTTAATGTGCTCACAGTATTTTTGGTAATTATTACCACTTTTTGGTATTTAGTGTGGCCTCAATCAGTTCAATTTAAGCTAAAGAAGTGTGTGATGAGTACTCTGTAACCCAGATCTGCTGTAAGGACTTTAGAGAGATTAGATGAGAACAAATTGTGAATGTTTCTCTGCACACTCGACTACAAAACCCACTTATTCAGCCGGTTGTGTTGCATGTCGGAAACAAGCTATGTCGCAGGATAACAAGCTATTATCCGAGCTATACAACAAAACTGGGCTCAGATGAACCGGATCTGCTGTGTTCCCCCGAGAAACAATGCAGTCATTTAGGTCACGGCGGCCGTACCAGTCACAGTGTTCGTGTTGTTACTGAGTTTTCGGTCACGTGGCAGAAAGAGACGAGGCCTCCGAAGACCGGCGAGGACAAGAGAGACGGAGAAGGAGAACAATTAAGCGGGTATCTGTGTTGACGTTAAACGATGATAGCGGAGGAAGAGGAGGAAGAAGGCTTTTGTGGTACTTTCAGGAAAACAACTTTTACAGATTTTTTTGTTGTTGTTGCAGCATCTCAGGAGAGTTTAGAGTCATAACCAGTTTCATCATCCCATTTTGTCCTTTTGTCTGTGATTTTCCCATTTATTATGAACTTTGCCTTGAAACACTAACCCTGGCTGTTTGTTTCCTTCCCTTCCCTCCTTCCCTTCTCTCCTCTCCTCTCCTCTTCTCTCCTCTCGCCGCCCTTTGACCTTTCCTGCTTCCTCTCCTCCTCCTCCTCCTCCTCCTCCTCTGTTTTCTCCTCCCTCTGCTCCTCAGACCACGGCCAGAAGGCCCAAGGTGAGCCCACTCTTCAAAGTCGTCCGGGCTTCCCATTTCTGTCAGTTTGAATTATTTATGCGTGTGATTGTTATTCTCATGCAGCAGTTTGTGTGTGTGTGTGTGTGTGTAAGCGTGAGTGTGTTGCCAAGAACATTAGAGACAATACATCATCAGACATATCGCAAATCAATTTTTTTTTCATTAGAGGAATGACAGTTTTTGTCAATAGCACCATTTTTTAAAGTCCATTTTGACTTCTTCTCATTTATATCTACAGCTCCAGTAGTGAATCCTGTCAACACTGAGTTTTACATCATTCATATGTTCACCATGTGGTTTTCTTTTATTTCTGTTGTAGACAGCTGTTGTTGTGAACTGTTTCAACATAATAATTGCTTTGTTTGCTTTCTAATTTTTCAATTAATTTTTAAGCATTTTTCTGTTGCAGTTTCGTATTCATGTCCTGAATCTGGTCTGGGGTCATCATGGAGGTCCGCAAAAGAATTTGTAAATAAAAGTTAATAACTTAACAATATGGCAGGAAAAAAGAGACACACCTAAAACATATTGTTATGGTGAGGGTGTAGGTCAGTAAAAGTCCGGTAGTCCGAATTTTTAAACGTGTAAACCTGTGAAAAATGTTGTTACCTCTTACCTTATCGGGCCCAGTTTGCAGAGCTGTACCAGTTGTAGCTTGACGGCTCAGTTAGCCCTGAAAAAACAGCTGGTTTAGCTGCAAAACTAGCCATAAAGAAAGTAGATGTGAGCTAAAATGCAACTACTAGCCCCAATAAACACTAGTTTTATCAAAAAGCTTAGTGCAGTTCATAATGATAGTGATTGCTACTGAAACAGATTTGAAAGGTTTTACAGTTTAAAAGTACAGATAGTAAACGCTAGCAGCTCTTACCCCAAAAAGGAGGACCTCCATTATGGCTGCCATTAGTTGACATTATCACACAGCTGCTTATATTTGTATAATTTTCTGTTTATCAAGATTTCTTGCGGGTCTGTTTTTTTTTTAACACCTAGTTATGTTTTGCTCATTATTTTTTTTTTACTTCATTCCTTCAGCAGCCCAGCCGAACCGCAGGCACCGCTGGGAAAGGTGCTGCGTCCGGCTCGGCCTCGGCTTCGGCCGGCGAGATGAGCAGCAGCGAGCCCAGCACGCCGGCCCAGACCCCGCTGGCTGCTCCCGTCATCCCCACCCTCCACTCACCTGGAAACCCTCCGGCCCCCGTCCCCAGCAAGGTCAGTGTCGTCTCATAGCAGCGTAACACTACAAAGCAAAGTTCACGCTGCAGCTGACAGTAACAACACAGATCTGATGTTTTGTTATCAGTGTGAGCAGAGAAAGGCTGCTTGTCAAGAAGATATTTGAATGGTGTTAATATCTGAGAGAGGTGACTAATGCTGTGTAAAAATCAGTGTTTCCCATAATTACATGCATATAATCATTAATAGTAAATAACACATGATACTGTGGTTTTGTAAGGCAGCACTCAATGTGCCAAAAACATCAAAGACCACTCAGGGGGCACGCTGTCATAGGTGCAGGAATTAAATTAGATGTGACATCTTTTTGCTATTGTTGCTCGGAGCATGATGGGATTTTTTTTGACACAGCTGTCAGTTTGTATTGTTGTCATCTGTGTGTTACCATCGAAATTAAATCAGAAATGAGCTGGAGGCTTTAACTGCTATCTTAGAATACATAAGGCAACATGAAAAACAATAACATGACATGCTGATGTATTAACAGGGAAAACGCTGAATGTTTGGTTATAATTCATAATGTAGCAGCAGATGTTTTAATTAAATAATCCATCCATTCATTCATTTTCTGAACAGCTTATCCTGTTCTGGGTCACAGGGGGCCGGAGTTTATCTCAGCATGCACTGCAGAAGAGGCAAAATAGAAAATGACAAATTTTATTGAATAATATTTTGAATAAAAATATATAAAACTGAAAAATAAGCTGTTGCTAAGAAAGCACCGTGGTGAAATCTATCCGTAAAAGGTTTTGTCTTAAGATTTCTTTTAAAAGAATTGTGCTTTAAGAAATTCTGAGTCATCCATAGATTTATATTATGAATGTTAAAAGGATAAACTGGAAATAGACAGATATACAGCTCGGTGTCATCTGCATAGCTTTGAAAACTTTGTTTTTTGAGTTGTAACATGTGTATACTGAAGTTAAGTGGGCCTAAAATAGAGCCTTGAGGGACACCGCATGTTAAACAGCATCTTATTTATCGACATGTATTGAAAATAACTGTTATTTCACTGTATACATCTTGTTTGTCCAAAATTATCAGTATGCAAAAGTCTGTTTTCAAAGTCATCTGTTAGATTCTTGTTGTTGTTGATGGCAGCTGGTTCTCCGGCTGCAAAGAAAGACTGAAATATGTATGATTCTTTATTTATGAAGTAGCAGATTTTTTCTAGGAAAGACCTACCAGAGTCTTTTGTGCAGCAAATTTTTAAAAGATGCCATAAACTGGAGATAAAGAGGATAAAAAGGAAGTGTCTGCACTTCAGCTGATGAAATTTACCAGTGTGGTGCCTCTCCAACATGAGACCCACCAGACAGTAAAAGGTGGAGTGATTAAAGCTGGAGCGCACGGTCAATTAAACACGATTAAGTCAGTTCACGTCAAAATGTTAGTTGATTTGCACCAGTACAGTTGCATCATCGTCTGTGCACTTGTGTGTGTGTGTGTGTACAGATTTAGTCTCTACTGTGTTCTCCGAGCTGATAATCAGCAACATGTGCGTTCATTTGTATGAAAATGTCAGAGATTATCACATTTAACATTTCATAAAAGTCGGCTGCAGTCTGGTGTTAAATTTTGAGGCGGGCACAGTCGGTCTGATTCGTGTTTTCCCCCTCAGGAGGACGTCGCCAAGGAAACACAGGTGCAGTGGTGTGATGTGGTTGCACTCGATACTGAAGTGTTGTTTTTCCTCTCGCTAACATTTTAACATGCTATCAGAGGTGTGACTGCTGTTCTTTAATTGGTGTGTGTGTGTGTGTGTGTGTGTAAAATGCACGATTATTGCAGAATTAAGCTTGAATCTCCAGCTGCAGAGGGGAAGTAGAGGAACTGTAATTATGTGTGTGGTGGTTTTATATATACGTGAGCATTGTGTGTGTGTGTGTGTGTGTGTGTGTGTGTGTGTGTGTGTGTGTGTTTTTCCTGGCAAAGCATGTGTGTGCATGTGTGTGTGACATTCTCTTCTCCACAGGTGGAAATGAAAGCTTTCTAACATAAAAGATGAAAGTGCTGCTACCACAGAGCTTTGTGCTTGATCCACTGCTTTCATTATTCACTGAGAAGATACCTGAAGAATCGTGAAAATGAAACGATTAAAGTAAAAAAAAACTGGCGTAACGTAGCAGGGATAACATCTCCCTTTGCGCCTTAGAGCGCTAAACAGCATCCTGCACCAGCAACATGTGTTAAACTAATTAAATCTCTTCTTTCCTTCCATCTGTCCTCATCACCATTCCTCCTTTTTCCAAATATCTGCCCTTTCTATCCTTTCATTCCTCTCTCGCCCTGTGTCGCCTCCATACGTCCTCCGCCCAGGAGGAGGAGGCGCTGCGTTCTCAGGTGAAGGACCTGGAGGAGAAGCTGGAGACCTTGAAGATGAAGCGGACGGAGGACAAGGCCAAGCTGAAGGAGCTGGAGAAACACAAGATCCAGCTGGAGCAGCTGCAGGAGTGGAAGAACAAGATGCAGGAGCAGCAGGCCGAGCTGCAGAAACAACTCAAAGAGGCCAAAAGGGTAACGAGCGATTGTTGGATACGTAGATGAGTGGACGTGTAGGTAGAGGTCGCTCGGTGACGCGGTTAAATGTGAACGTGTTGTCAGTGCATCCACAAAATGGCTGCAGAGACAAGTCAGGGGAAGTCAAGATGATAGAAATGAAGCTGATGAATATGTGGGTGGATGATGGACGGTTGAAGTGTAAAAATGGAAAAGTGACTAACAGGACTTGAAAAATGAAAAATTAATACATTGAATATAATGTAAAGGGAACATAATTTCTCAAAACTATGACCAGAATTCAGCCAAAAGTAGTTTTTCAAGGCAGATTTTGATATTTTCTATGATCGAGCATCTTATCTCTGATAACTTGTGGTGCTGTTTGGTGTCTTTAAAGGCCCCAAAAATGTACTTGCTATGGAGAATGTGATCCTACATTAATGCAACAACACAACATTTTCTCAACATTTTCTGAGAAACGAGTTTTGGTTATTTCACATGAGAGATTTCTGTATTTGTGTTTTGGTTTGAGCTCAGAACACATTCACACAAACAGAAACCTGATCAAACCACACAGTGTTGGTGAAGCAGATTAGCTGAGTTTTAACTGAGTGTTAATCTCTTAATAAATATATATCTAATTAAAGAATGTTTATTTTATTGTTGCTTATTTAGTGAGGAATATCTAAGGTCACAGTGAAATACTTAAGATTTAAAACCACATTTTTAGGGGCTTCTTTGAATAGTGAACAAATATATATTTATTGGCAAAAATTAAAACAATTTATTGAATATAACATAAATTTACTTCTCTAAAGTACGTACGAAGGTTCAGCTAAAAACACTTTGTTGAGACGATATTTATGAATTAGAACTAATATGTGATCATTTGCGTTGCTGTTCTGTCTTAAACGTTGACAATTGTTATATTAGCAGATGACAAAATGGTCATATTTTTCACCTAAGAACATTTCTCTCTTTTTTATTTTGATTTTTGGGAGATTTTGTTCAGTTATTATGACATAAATGTAATCCAGAAGGGTGGAGGACACTCTGAATTTTGATTAACATGGAGGCAAAGCCACACTAATGAAATTCTTTGAAGATTAGCAGCTTTAAAGACAAAATAACCAGCCACACCTAATCAGCAGCGGGGGAAATATTACAGCCTTTAAATGAGGAATTAACTTTAGAGAACAGAAATGAGTTATTTTTATTTGTTTATTTAACAGGAAGCATTCTGTCCCTGATTAGGCTCTTAAAACTATGTTCAAACAATTAAACAAATTAATTGATTATTAGGATTCATCCAATGACAATAGCTGTCAACCTGCTGGTGACACTGGAGAAAATATAACCTCATCAAACCTTTTATAGTATATTTATTAGAAGAAGAATATTATTAGTAGTTTAATTGCAGGTTTAAATAATGTATTAAGACTTCATAGACAAAGCAGAAAACTGGCATATTTGTACATAATGGAATATCTCTGTGTGTGTAGGAGGCCAAAGAAGCCCTGGAGGCCAAGGAGCACTACATGGAGGAGATGTCGGACACCGCGGATGCCATCGAGATGGCCACGCTGGATAAAGAGATGGCTGAGGAGCGGGCGGAGTCTCTGCAGCTGGAGGTCGACTCCATGAAGGAGAAAGTAGACGAGCTCACCATGGACCTGGAGATCCTCAAGCACGAGATTGAGGAGAAAGGTACCGTTAAGACGAAGAGAAGACGATATAACCTCATCAAACCTTTTTATAGTATGTTTATTAGAACTGAAACGTCAGACAGTCTTAAATAGGATGAGATGATTTTTTTTAAAGCTTTGTGAGAGATTAACTGATGAGGTTCTTTGATTTGACAGCACCAACACAGTATGTATCCTGGGAATGAAACATTAATCAGAGGTGTTTCTGACTCCACAAACCTCCATAAGACTGAACTGTGCTGTAGTCAGTTATATAATTTTATATTTGTTGTGATTGCTTTAAACTTTCACAACAAAACTTAAACAATACATTTTTATTAAAGCCAGTGTTTTACATTTATAGAACATTTATCATTTATTTATAATTCTTATGCTACATTGCTACAGGCAACTTTTTATCCAAATATCTTTATTAAATGTTGATGCATCACTAAGCTCTTCTTAGCTGTTAGTAGTGACTGAACAACGTTGTCAACATCAGCTGGGATTTTGACTTTAAAATATAAATTGGTTTCAGATCATAAAAGCATTGAAAATGAAAATTGTAAGAAAATATCAGGAATGAACTCATGAACTTTTAGTTCAAAAATAAACAGTGATTACAGGAATCAAATGCTTCAAGCTCTGCAATAATTAAGTTTCTGTCTGTTCTGCACTCCTGACAATTCTGAGATTAAAGATATCAGTGAGCCATAAAATAAAAATGTATTTCTAAAAAAAAAAAAGCCTGTGTTCAGTTAGTAAGAGCAATCGTCGGCCTGTAACTCGATCAGACTGTTGAAACAATGTCGGGTTGGTCATCAGTGACCTCTGAGTGCAGCGTGATTGTGGCTGATCTGTCGCTGCTTCCTACTTTTTCTTGACTCTGAAAAGTTTTTTGTTTTTTTTTTAAACTGCAGCAACTGGAGCTAACACAGCCAACTCATAAGAAGAACAGTGCCATTTGTTTAATTGAAACAACTCTTTTGGCAATAACACGCAGCAACACTAATCCTCTCAGAGTGTCATTTGGTGACAAATTAAAAGCGCTCCAACGATTTAGTATCGCACTCCTGTAACAAAGAAAAAAGGATCAACATCGATGCAGCAGAACCAGAGAAACCACGCATTTCTCTTCCTTGTCAAAACCTGGTGCCTACAATACCCACAATGCAACTCAACTCACAATGCTGTACAGATTCAGGTGTGTTACAGTAGTAGCCGCTAATGTAGCCTGGAGCTGCAGAGGTCTCACTTCTCTCTAACTCCACACCCCCAAATTTTTTTCATTTTCAAACTTCAGACCCAATCAACGCTGACTCAAGTGACATCACATGAGGCAGTTTATCATATTTGGCGCAGCTCCCTGGAGCCACAAAAGCTTTATACAACCTGTAAATAGACTTTGGTGTAAAATCGGTGAAGTTTTCTCGTTTAAAAACTGTTGTTTTGTCTTTTTTTGAGACAAGCGTATCTCACCACCTGACACAGATCCTGCAGAGCTCAGTCGTGTTTTTTTGGGGTTTCTCTCAGGTTCGGACGGAGCTGCTTCCAGTTACCATGTCAAACAGCTGGAGGAGCAGAACGGCAGACTGAAGGAAGCACTGGTCAGGTGGGTTTGTTGACATGTTGTTGATTATTTTAGTCAGTAAAGAAAGACAGGAAAGGTCTAGAGAGATGTGACAGAAGGTCTTGGTCCAGGACAGCTGATTTACCCTCTATGCACTCTACTGTATGACGTTGATGGACTGTTTTTCCTGTGCGTCAGGATGCGTGACCTGTCTGCGTCGGAGAAACAGGAACACGTGAAGTTGCAGAAGCAGATGGAGAAGAAGAACGTGGAGTTAGACGCTTTGAGGAGCCAGAAAGAAAAACTACAGGAAGAGATGACGGTGGCAGAAAAGACCATCGACGAGCTGAAAGAACAGGTCAGACTTCCTGTATTTGATCAGCTTCTCGCTAAAATCAGCCTCTTTACAGCGATTCATGGCTCAGGTAACAACGACAAACAAAACCGCTGTTTCTGACGATGACACGCTCGCTGTTTCAGGTGGATGCAGCTTTAGGGGCGGAGGAGATGGTGGAGACTCTGACGGAGAGAAACCTGGACCTGGAGGAGAAAGTCAGGGAGCTGAGAGAGACGGTCACCGACCTGGTGAGTTAGAAAACACGAGTCTCACTGTGAAGACACACACAGACCATCACAGAGCTGATATCACAACAGGACAACAAAAAAACACAAAGAATACAATTAAATCTGAAAATCTTCGAGTTACAGACGAATGCGTTTCTCATTAACTGATTTTCCTGCTCAGCTACAGGACTGAGGTCAGAGAAAATTAAAGTGCCGCTGTTTGCTGACTCATTTCATTGTTGATATTGGGCCAAAGTCATTAATATGTGTGTACCACCCTCTGGTTTTTGTTACCACTGCAGTCGTTGCTCAGTTACTATTTCCTCTGTTATCTGTTGACCTTGATCAGAACAAACGAGCCTGCAGATGAAACCTGGACGATCACAGTCAAAAGTAACAATTTAGAATAATTGAAAGCCACTATGTGTAGAATATTTAAGATAAAAGCAACTTTAAGATCATTATGGTGGCATATATTATGTAGAAAAATGAACAATCCCAGTTACAAAACATTATCAAAAGCAGTTTGAGTTATTTTTAAGCATTTCACAAATCAATATAGTTTGCAGGATACTTAAATTCACAGTTTCACGTGAAGGTCGTCAAGCTTTTCTAGAAAAACAAAAGCTGAAACACTTCCAGGTTTTGGCAATAAACTGAAAGAGAACCAGGCAGTTGAGCTATAAAACAGCTCTACCATCAGAAACTCAAACTTCAGCAGAAATCAGGTGAAGTAAAGCGGAAAAAGAAGAGATCTATTCACCGTTTCCACGCCGCAGGAAGCCATCAACGAGATGAACGACGAGCTGCAGGAGAACGCCAGAGAGACGGAGCTGGAGCTGAGGGAGATGCTGGATCTGGGCGCGGCGAGAGTCCGAGAGTCCGAGAAACGAGTTGAAGCTGCGCAGGAGACCGTAGCCGATTACCAGCAGACCATCAAGAAGTACCGCGAGCTCACAGCTCACCTGCAGGTACAGACTGTGTTCCTCCTGCTATGTCGCTGTAGCATATTTAGCATGTAGCACATTATTTGATCTCCTGTGTTTCTTCCTTTGTTTTCCACTGCAGGAGGTGAACAGAGAGCTGACCAGCCAGCAGGAAGCCTCCGCAGAGCTGCAGCAGCAGCCGCCAGCGGAGATGTTTGATTTCAAGATTAAATTTGCTGAAACGAAGGCC
Organism: Thunnus albacares; assembly: GCF_914725855.1. NCBI lineage: Eukaryota > Metazoa > Chordata > Actinopteri > Scombriformes > Scombridae > Thunnus > Thunnus albacares. Next base: position 24,280,225 of record NC_058120.1, read on the forward strand.
TACGCCAAGGTCAGGAGCTTTTTAGTCTGAATAATAAGTAGTTCTGAGCTGTATAATAACGTTAAATGCTACTCACTGTCACCCAGAATGTCCCTTTATGTCACTCAGGTGGTTTTCACTTTCTTTTGGATGCATGAGAGCAGAGTTAGATGATCTATTAGCTGTAAATTTGAGCTGTTTGTTTCTTCTCTGTGTGTGTTCAGGCCATCGAGATGGAGCTGAGGAAGATGGAGGTGGGTCAGGCCAACAGACATGTTTCTCTCCTGACCTCTTTCATGCCGGAGTCCTTCCTCCGTCACGGCGGAGACCACGACTGCATCCTGGTGCTGCTGCTCATGCCCAGACTTATCTGCAAGGTGAACAACACACAGTGTACCTTTTAAAAAAAAATCATATTTCCACAAACAGATGTTGTGCAGTGAGACAGACTGATAGAACAGAGATGAAGAGGAGGAGATGGATTCAAAATAATTATGTGGATTTTTGCATAGTTAAGACGAAGATGTTTGTGTGATTTTTAGTGTTTTTGAAAGGTTGTTTGTGCCTCAATCTTTTCGTGAAACATACTATTGAAGATTAAAGGAGAAGATGCCAGTAAAAAGTTTTAACTATCTCTTCTTGGCTGTGTATGTGTGTGTGTGTGTGTGTGTGTGTGTGTGTGTGTGTGTCTCTGTAGGCCGAGCTGATCAGCAAACAGGCCCAGGAGAAGTTTGACCTGAACGAGAACTGCGTGGAGAGAACGGGGCTGAGAGGAGCCATCGGGGAGCAGCTGAGCTTCGCTGGCGGCCTCGTCTACTCGCTCAGTCTCCTGCAGGCCACGCTCCACAAATACGAGCAGTATGTTTCACAGCGACCCCTAAATCAAAGATGTGCAGCAGAGAGTTTGAGCAATGAAAATGGCGTGACGTGTTTATCTGTTTAATTTATACTTATGCATTTTATCTTATAAATGTATTTATGAAGACCTGTCTGCTGTACAATATGTGTGATTCTGTAAATTACTGTAAGAGAAAAAGACTGTTTCCCTCATGTAACTCATGTTGATAAGTATTGTACAGACTCAGACTCACTTCTGTGTGTGTGTGTGTGTGTGTGTGTGTCAGAGCTCTGGCTCAGTGCAGCGTGGACGTCTATAAGAAGATCGGCTCTCTGTATCCGGAGATGAGCGTCCACGAACGTTCACTGGATTTCCTCATCGACCTGCTGCACAAAGACCAGCTGGATGAGACCGTCAACGTGGAGCCGCTCACCAAGGCCATCAAGTACTATCAGGTACACACATATACACATAGTATATAGTATATAGTATAGTATATACTGCAGATACAGTATGTATACTCTCACACAGTTTAGAAAATAAAAGATGATACAGAGTTTATTTTAGTTTATTTCTGTTAGCGTCCAGTTGGAAGGAAATAAAGAAGTTCCTGTTTTTGCTCCACATCATCTTTTAAAAACCAAAATACTTTCAAAAAGCAGATATAATGTAGTATTTTTTAAGCAACAGTTACTCTTTTCGATAGTTTCTTCATTCATTCTTTCATTTTAAAGTTGGATGACAAATCTTTGCTTTGCAAAAGTTGTTTCTTTTTAAGTGAAATGAATCAGTTCAGTCTGACAATTTCATCCAATGTTCAGGTTTAGAGTCTGTGTGTAAAATCACTAATAGAACGTAATGAAATCAGGAATAATTGTTATTTATCAGATAAACAAGACTGTTTGTCTGTAAGAATCGTCATTAACTTTCAATTTGTATCAAGCAAAATAATTGGCTTAACTTGCTCTATAATGTATCCTCTGGATAATCACTCACTTTTCACAACCCTGCAATAAATCCACCTTCATGAAGGTTATAATGATCAGTTTTTATTTAATCTGCTTTAGAGAGTATTTTATGGTCATTTTGGAGGCTGTAGTTTATGTTGCTGTTGAATCGTACTGAGTTACATTGAAAGATTGAAATATTTAGTCCCCAATTCATATAAATAGGTTGTATTATACTGCATTAGTTTGATCTATGTGTAGCTGCACACTGCGATGACAATTTCAACATCTGTCTTTTCAGCACTTGTACAGCATCCATCTGGCAGATCAGAACGAGGACTGCACCATGCAGCTCGCCGACCACATCAGAGTGAGTAAAAACATACGTCTGTGAAGAAAAACCACATTTCATAATTGCAGACGTTGATTTGTCTTTTTTATTTGATCTCAATCAAATTGTGTGTTAATATGGTTATAAATATTGTGACTGTATTTAGTTGCATTAAAAAGATGCGTCTCCACCTGTTAACCGTCCTCTGTTGTGTTAATGTGCAGTTCACTCAGAGCGCGTTGGACTGCATGGCTGTGGAGGTCGGCCGTCTGCGGGCGTTCCTGCACGCGGGTCAGGAGAAGGCCGACCTGGCCGTGCTGCTGAAGGACCTGGAGACGTCCTGCAGCGACATCCGTCAGTTCTGTAAGAAGATCCGTCGCAGAATGCCAGGAACCGACGCGCCCGGCATCCCTGCAGCGCTCAACTTCGGACCGCAGGTCACAGTTTCAGCTCGATCGATTCATTCAGTTTATTTTAATAATGCATTTACCATAAAGATTTTAATGATTTTCTGTGATAACATTGCAGGTGTCAGACACCCTTTCAGACTGTAGGAAACATCTGACCTGGGTGGTGGCGGTGCTGCAGGAAGTGGCGGCGGCAGGAGCGCAGATGATGTCACCTCTTGGTGAACAGGAAGGGCTGGTGGCCGTCAAACTGGAGGACGTGGCGTTCAAGGCAGGAGAACAGGTACTTTAAAACTTCTCTTAGTCTCAAATGTTTGAAATTGTACCACAAAATAAAAAGATAACGTATAATATTAATGTTTTTTACTGCTCTCATGTTGCGTTGCCTCAGTTATTTATCATATTGAGTATTGATCAGGGATATAAAGAATTACAGATTATCTTCAGTCCCGCCCTGTTCAGATAAACATCTACAGAACGTCTTTGTTACCAGATTTAACGTTGTCATCACGCTGTCATTTTAAGATTTATGGACTGCAGGGTGCAAACCCCTACGAGTATCTGAGACAGTCCTGTGGCATCGTCATAGCAACCATGAACAAGATGGCCACCGCCATGCAGGAGGGCGAGTATGACTCAGAGAGGCCTCAGAACAAGGTAACTCAGTGTGTACGAGAGAATTAGCCGAGTAGGAGTTACTGAGCAGGTGTGATTATTATTTATATTATTTGTTTGTTGTCTATCAGAACCCGCCCCCTGTGGACGTGCGAGCGGCGGCTCTTAGAGCAGAAATCACTGATGCAGAAGGTTTGGGTATGAAGCTGGAGGACAGAGAGACGGTCATCAAGGAGCTGAAGAAGTCTCTCAAGATCAAGGTAGAAAAACACACAAATACAGCAAAGTCACCATTAAACACAGAACTGCTGAGTCATTTGTCAGGATCAATGAAATGAATTAAATATCAGCAGATAAGTTCTTGATTGTAGGAATACATCATGGATTTTTAAATAGTCTAAACTTCATTAGTCTAAACTAAAAAGTGTGATTTGAGACATTCAGCATTATTTATATTATTATCGGTTAATCTGTCTCGATGTTCTTGATTAGTTGATTAATTGTTGGATCTATGAAACATCAGAAAGCACAAGGTGATGTCATCCAATGTCTTGTTTTGTTTGACAAACAGTCCAAACCCCCAAAATATTAAATTTACAGTCATTTAAGACCAAGAAAAGCAGCAAATTCTCACATTTAAGAGCCTGGAATCATCAAATGTCAGTCATTGTTGCTTGAAAATTGACTTTTAATTGATGAATCAATTATCAAAATAGTTGCAGATAAATATTCTGTCAATCAACTAATCGATTAATCGTTGCAGCTCTAGAAGTTACTTTTTTTTTGTTTCTCAACAGAGTGGAAAAGTTGACTTTGGTGCATTTTAGTATTTAGATTTATACGGTGCAATTACAAGCAAATATAAATCATTCTGTGTATTTGACATTCTGGCAGATTTAGGATTTTTTTTTGTGGCAGGCAGACGCAGTCGTCTCCTGTTGGTGGTTCATTTTATATTCTTACTCCTAATGAACAGCAGTTAACGTTAAAGTGAACTGAAATACGTATGTTCAGGTGTTTTGGTTGACATGACACCCGTCCAGATTAAAGCAACATGTTCCAGAGTAATTTGCTCAGAAGAATCAGTTTCTCTTAAAGTCACAAGAGAGGTGATGCAGAGACAAACTGTTTCTTATATGAAACCTGGGTTTTTTGTGTTTTCAGGGAGAAGAGCTGAGCGAAGCAAACGTCCGTCTCAGTCTGCTGGAGAAGAAGTTGGACAGTTCAGCCAAAGACGCAGACGAACGTGTTGAGAAGATCCAAACCCAACTGGACGAGGCTCAGACTCTGCTGAAGAAGAAAGAGAAGTAAGAACGACGTCAGACTGCAGATTCAGACACAAGTAGAAAAAAATAACCACAACGACTTCAGCTGTTGGACTCGGTGTCAGTCAGGTTTGTGTGTGTGATGTCGTCCTCTCCGCAGGGAGTTTGAGGAGACGATGGACGCTCTGCAGGCCGATATCGACCAGCTGGAGTCAGAGAAGGCGGAGCTGAAGCAGCGCATCAACAGCCAATCAAAGATGACCATCGACGGGCTGAGAGGAACCGGCCCGTCAGGAATCGCTTCCATCGTCACGGGAGTGGCAGGAGGTGAGTGATGGGAAAACTACGTTAACTTGTAACAGAATAAACAAGCTAAAGAAGCCACATAGCTACACGTGCATGCAGCTACATATCAATAAAAATGATTAGAAGTATTTTCAAACACTAGTCGACCCTCCTGTTGTCTGGTTGTTCTTCATTTCACCTCTAACTGCTGTTTAATTCCTGTTTCGACTCGACAACCATTGACTTTGTCCTCACTGACTTTTTCCCTTTAATCTCTCTTTACTTTACTTTACCTGCAGAGGAACAAAAAGGTATCTACCTGCTCGTATTGACATCGGTCGATGATCCCGCATGCTCGTTTTTGTCTCAAAATAACTAACAGTGAAATTTAAATGTGTTTTAATTTTTAGTGGTTTGACGGCAGTTAAATACTACATGCATGTTTTTTAAACCTCATCAATTTGAGATTAAACCATTAAGACTTAAAAAGGTTTTATTTATATATTATATCTATTCATGTGATAGATATAATGTCTGGTGTGTATATTATCTACTTGCACGCGCTCATGAACGATCAAACATCAACGTCAAACATTTGGACACTTCCCCACTCACTGCTTCTGTACTTCAATTACAAACTACAATTTTTAAAAAAAGACTTCATCTCATTTAGACACACTGTTCAGTTAAACACTATAATCTGTGTAATGCATCTTCCCTTTAACAAAACATGTTGGCTGTAATTACTGATAATTACAGCAAAGGAGAGGAAAAACTGAACAGTGACGGTTTGATTACGTATGAATTATTCTAAAGTATGCACGCTAAAATGTTGCAGCTGTAAACTAAATGTTTGTGTTTGGAACTGGACAGCTGGATTATTTTTCCTTTAAACTGAAAATATAAAGGCTGCTGCTGCTGCTGCGTTCACTGACTGCAGACATTCAGCAAACACTCATACTAGCACTAAAAGTTTGGGTTCAGTCAGGTGTTGATAACTTTGTTCCTCTTCTCTCGCTCACAGCGAACATGATGTCCAACGTGGGATCAGCTTCGGGTGTCCAGGTGATCGACTCTCCTCTGCTGACTCAGCAGATAGAAGCACAGAGACTCTGCATCAAACGCCTGAAAAACGAGAACAACAGGCTGAAGGTACGACGTCAACGTCTGGTTCATTACACACATCTGTGACGAGGAGAAACTGACTGAAAACTGCTGCGTTTGTTTCCATCTTGTCTGCCAACTGCAGTGTCATTAATTGCATTTTGCTGCCGTTAAACACGAGTTAATACTTAATGACTGCGGTAATGTCTCGTCTAATGTCTCAGGCTGAGAAGATGCGCTCCCAGCTGGCGTCTCTGCCTCCTCTCCACGTCACCAAACTTCCCTCCAAAGATGGAGGCCGTCCAGAAGTGACCTCTAGCGCCCTCTACCGCAAGACCGACCAGCTGCTGGAGACTCTGCTGCAGATGAGCGCCAACGTCAAGGTGGTGGACATCACCGGGAAATCTCCAGGTACGTGTGTGGTGTGTAGAGCGAGTACTGTACTGTAACAGCTGACTACAGCCAAGATTTCACATAAACGCAGTAAGAATTTCAAAGATTGTTGATCTCTTCTTTACACCGTTTAGTACAATCACAGTACAGATTTATGAAGTGGCAGCCAGACAGCAGGTCTAACACATGCAGCTCATTGTATGAACAGATTTGTTTTTGTTTGTTTTGCAGTGACACCCAGTGCTCAGCTCCTGGAACAGACGGCTAGATTACAGTCTCTAAGTGACACTCTGGACAGACTCAAGGTACACACTCACACACACACACACACACACACACACACACACACACACACACACACACTCACACTCACACTCACACTCACACTCACACTCACACTCACACTCACACTCACACTCACACACACACACTAAAACCTCTGTAAACATTGTCCTTGAGGTGTCCAGCCATCAAAATCCAGACCGATAAAAATAAGGAACAAATGTTATGCGCTCACAGCAGAAAAACTTAACAAGCATCGTGATTGGTGCAGTGAGTGCTTTTCAGGCTTTTTTGCCCTGGGTTTCGCCTCTCTTACAGCTTGAATAGGAAGACTGCAGACACTAGTAAATCTAAATTTTTAATACCAGTTAATTTTCTTCCAAAAAGACACCTGGATTGAGCATCAGTGATAAAATCAGGCAGTAAAGCTCTGAGGTCTTTGTAGTAAAAATGCAATAATATACTACTAGCAATAGTATAGTACAAGATATATCATCTATCATAAAGTATAATGTCTTTTTTTAAGGTCTGAGTGTATTAAATCACCATTTATATAGAAAACCAATAACTAATCTCTTAATAATTTATACAAACCTACGACCCTCCAAACACACCTCTACTGAACAGTGACACACTGTAACCTCTGCATGCTGCAAGGTTTTAAAATACAAAAAGGTAAAATATTGTAGAAGCTCACGTTATTGTGTACAACATACTGCTACCACTGAAGTACTCACCCAGTGTAACATCTGTCCTCACATCTGTTTCTCTTCCTGTCTGTCAGGGCGAAGTAGCCGAACACGTCGTCAACCAGCAACCCGGAGCTCGAGTCTCATCTGACTTCGCCACGTTTCCTTCGACTTCGTTTGTAAAGGTACAGTAATAACGTCGTTTAGAGCTCCTCACTTACAGTATTTTCCCTTAACTGAGGGATTCATAGATGTGTCTGAAGTGTTTGATTGTCACAGTGATGTTTTAAAGTTATTTAAAAGATGTTAAGAAGTTTACATCTCATCTCCAGACTACATACTGAACTGTTTACATGCATCAACCCAAAGCCAGTTTAAGACTGTGACTCAATTAAATATTGATGCTTTAATTTAATGCACCGTTTTATATCTTATATCTAATTCTGCTGAGAATTTTAAAAGGAAAACTTTCAAAAAGGGCAACAGCACTACAAATGTAAACTGTAGAGTTGGTTCAAAGAATGACATTTATTTTGAAATCTTGTCTTTTCAGTAATTTCTTTACACAAACATTTTCCAAATTTAGCCAATCAAATCAAAACCAGACTTTGCACTACGTCTGAGCAAACACCAGTCGGCAGGTCGTTTTTCAATTATAAACATCTCTTTGCAGACCTGATATTGCACAATAAATAATAATAATAATACTATTTTTCTGTTTAGGCGAAGGAGGAGAAGCAGGGCGACACGGTGCTGGTGGGTCGGGTCATGGTCCCGTGTTCCCGCGGTCAGGAGCAAGTCCACCGCCTCGTCCTGTCACAGTCGCAGCTCCAGAGAGTGCACAGTCTGCTGCGGACCTGAACCTCACCTGCCCCCCGAGATCCTGCCTGCTGCACCAACAACACAACAACCCCCCCGTCATCAGCTTGATCGCTCGGTTTCCACCCCAGAGCCAAAACAAGTCGTGTCACTGAGATTGAAAAGCAAGTTGATCTGGTCAGTCTGGTTCTCAAACTCACTCTGGATTTTGGATAAGTATCGTTAGTCATTAGTGATTTTAGGCTAAAAGCAAACTACTCGACACAGTATTGACCTTTCAAAGCAAAAGTATTGCGGCAAGATGTTTTGATGCCTCGATTCACTGCCAAAAATCACATGACCACTAGTAACGAGGCCTCGTTACGTCACAGACGTATCAGAGAGGTTCTACGCAGGTTTTGGATATGAGGTGTGTTTCTCAATCTGCCACAATATCTAAAAACAGAGCTGTGGATCTGTTTTAATAGAATAGACTTTATTGAACAAAATAACAACAAAAGCTGTTTCATCTCGCTCTCAGATACCAACAGCTACTTGTCATGTGTCTGTTTTGATTCTGACTTGGTCTCAGCCACTCTGGATGACGACTACAATTAGTAAATTATGACAATTTTAAAACAAAATCCCTTAAAGTCCAGGAAAGCCACAAGACGTACGTATTAAAGTACCACCGATATCACAGATATCTGCTTTTCCTTCATGTAAAACCTGTTCACAATGACTAGAGGTTGTTGGTCTCATATTAAATTGGATTGGACCTGGTCTGAGAGGTGACTTGGATCAGACTGGCGAGCTCTTGATTACAGCTGTTTATTCTTTAAACTATTGACTGTGTGAGGATGATGATGATGACTTTATCTGCTGAACTTACAGATCTAAATGCTGTTTTATGCCAAGAAAAACTGCTGCATGCGGCCGAGATTCACTGAAAGGTTGTTGTTGTTGTTTTTTTTAGTTAAATAGTATGAAGTATTTCTCCGACTCCTCTTTGGCCCTGGTGTGGAACCTGCACAACGTGGTTAGTCAGTCAATGCAGCGTTTTAGGCCAAATCACTGGATGTTGCTGTATGTTTCTATGTTAAAACTGTGCACACTACTGTTAACGCTACACAGCAAGTGAAGGTTCATGACTGTGGTGTTATTTTAATCAGGTGTCACTGTTGTGTGCTCCATTTTTATAAACGTTTAAAAGGGGAAAAAAAAAAAAAAAGGATTATAAAGGTTTTGAAATGATTATGGAAGAAAAAAAAATGCATTTACAGTAGAGGGCATTTTACTGTAGTTTGATCAAAGACACTTTTTGCACATATAACGAGTCTTGAGTGACAGGAGGGGAACGAATCCACGTCACGCTTACTTGGATGTAAGTTTACTGCCGCGATGACGTCTGACCGATGAAGGTCATGTGACTATGACACTGCAGCAGTAAAGATACATGCAAGAAAAAGTTGTGTGTTGAGGATTTAGTTTCTTTTCTCCGTAGTTTGGCTGCACAGAACAAGAATAGCTGATTTTAACCTGAAGGGATTTACTGTGTAAAACACGGATGAAATTCTTTTGCAGATTTTTTTTTTCATGTTTATTTAAAACCTGACTTTACTTTAGTCAGATAAAGAGTTATATGGTTTAAATTATTTAGTATTTATTACACTCGTGGTGTAAATTCCAGTAAGCTGTTGGTGTCAACTTTTACACGCTTGGTACACATGACACACTGGTCGTATTGGTAATTTTACTGAACACCTGTATCACCTGTGAGACTGCTGTCGCCGTAGACTTTAAAACTTTGTCCGAGCCTTAAACCTGCAGAGAGCCTTGTGGTAAAGATCGGTCACCTGCCTTATTTTTGATTTGTTCACACCGAACCTCGTTTAAAAAAAGCAAAAGTACATCTTTGCCAAAGAAATCTTTGTTCTTCTTCACCACATCTGCCATCGCTGATTTAAAAAAAAAAAAAAGGCTTTTAGTTAATTAATCCATGATACTTGTTTTATTTAATTATTTGTTAGAATATTTATGTTTACATACAACTGAGGTAGGAAGTTTTGTAATTTAATTAATGGGCATAGTGCATCTACATGACATTACTACATAATATTAAGAGGGAAGAATGCCGATAACCTCATGTCTTATTTATTCACTGTTGTTGTTCTGAGCAGCTGATGTACTGAAATCTGCAGCTTGTCTAACTTGTCTTACCTTTTCCTTGTGTGGCTTCCCGCTCTTGCACAACCGATAACTGATCAATAAAGACATTAAAGCCAGTGTATCTCTGTCCCGCCTTCTCTGTCTTGAATCAAAATATTTGATTTAGTAAAAAAAATACTGTTAAAGAATAACACGTAAATATGCAGAAACTGTTTATTTTTACATGAAAACACACTTTGTGTAACATTAAAACATCCGACTGGTCTGTAAGTAGAAAAAGTCAAAAATACCAGTGATGCTACTTTTATTATTTAATGAATTCTACTTTTCTACATAATCTTTAAAATAACTAAAAAAATTTGTCACATATAAATAAAAGATTTTTTTTTTGTTGAAGTAGGTAGTTTTTTGTAATTGTAAAAATCATTGATTTTTTGTACAGTAAAAAGTTTGATCAGTGCCACGCTGTTCTCCTGCCCAGGACACGGTTTGTGATTCTCTGAAAGACAGAAAACAGAACTTTCATTAATTTAATTCACAAATACTTTAATAAATTTGTCTTCGACCACATACAGACTGAACTAAGAATCACAAGAGAGAATATAAGAAATTTACTGCAGTCAAGCTCTTTAGTGTTTAATTGACTTGTTGTTTAGTGACTGATTAATTTTAGAACCATCTACATGTGAATCAGTTGTTTGTGTTTGTTGTTACCTTGTTGTAGAGTTGTGCGTTCAGACGGTAAGTTTGATACTCTGCTTTTCTTCTTTCCTCTTCTTTCCTCCTTTGCACCTCCGGCAGATTCTCATAGATCCTGAAGGAGAGACGTGAGAAAGATCAGATTTAACACTGTTATATAAAGCTGAGATTGTTCTACAACATCTGTGTCACTAAATTATTAATAATGGATTTTAAAACACTTTAGGGGTCAGTTGACAAAAAAACATTAAAAAAAAAACCCACAAATATTTACTACATCTAGCCATGCGGATACTTTTAGTTTTAAGAATATCAGTATCAGTAAGATCAGATTTCTGCCTCCACCTCAGTATATAAAAGAGATGAATATCATTAATTGGTATTCACAGTAATATCTTTACAGAATTATTGTCAATATGACCTCAAGAATAATATTGGAATCAAATATTTAGAGCTGCAACAATTAGCTAATTAATCAAATAGTCTATCGACAAAATTAAATCAGCAACTATTTTGATAATCAAATAACCATTATAATCATTTCTTTAAACAATAATGTGTTTCCAACTTCTCAGTCATGATGATTTGATGCTTTTCTTTATCATACTTGATAGTATCTTTGGGTTTTTGGACTGTTGTTTGGACAAAAGAAGACAAAAACTGTAATTTTTCATTATTTTATGACACTTTATAGACCACACAATTAATCAAGACAATAATCAACAGTTTAATCAATAATTAATATTAATTGTTAGTTGCAGTCGTGCACATATTATCACCAAAACATCAAATGGAAAGCTTACTGTTTGGACCTCTGGATCATCTCCTTCCTGGGAACGGCCCTCCTGATCAGGGCGGTGCCTTCACAGAGACAGAAAATAAGGAAAAAGTAATAAAAACACTTCTAAATACTGGTAACACTGGACACTTTCAACAACTTTTACTCATTTATTTACAAAGCATGACCATCGACTCTATGAAGGAACATTAAACTGGGTAAAAAGATGTGTTGTTATATGGGCAGAACATCAGCAGCACCAAGGTCAACAGACTCTGCACTAAAAATTCAAACACTTGTGAGGCGATGTGAGAGTTAAACATGTGAAGAGAAAAATCTGCAGGACTTCTTTCTCTCCTGGTGTTTGTTGAGTACCTGCAGGCTTCGGGAGCCTCTCCTGGGCGCCGGGCCAGTTAAAGAGCTCGTCTCTCTCTCTGCTGAAGACGGTCTGTAGCTTCCTCTCCTCCACCTGCAGCGTCAAGCACTTCACCCTCTGCTTAGACCGAGAGATGAACTCCGGACGACGCATCTTCAGAGCCTCCTGCAGGATTGTAGGACAGTGAACTATGTTTCTTAAACCATATATGGGGACTACAATAGATCTGCAACTAATATTTTCATTGTTGATTATTTCCTTGATTAATTGATAAGTTGTTTGGTCATATAAAGTGTCAGAAAATGGTGAAAAGTATCAATCCCAAAGCCAAAGATGCAACTTAAAAAGTTCTCTTTTATCCCGACAGATAGTTCACAACCAGTTTACTGTCATAGAGGACTAACGAAACCAGGAAAAATATAACACTTAAGAAGCTGGAACCAGAGACTTTGGGCATTTTTTGTTAAAAATTATGCTCAATAATGAAAATAGTTGTTGAAATAGTATTTAATTTCCTGCCAATAAACTAATGAATTAATCGACTAATCATTGCAGCTCCAGACAACAATAAGATATTTCAAAGAGGCATCATTTTTTGTCTTATGAATGTAAAAATCTTAAATCCTAGTAGATGCCCAATATTTACTAAATCTTTCCAACACATGTATGATTACAAATCTTGGAAATGACAGCCCAGGTCTATGTCAGTCTATCACTTCTTCAACACACAAAAACTTACAATAAAAATTTGCCCTTATGAAAAGCCTCAATATCAATATTTTGTGAATAACAAGACGAATCCAAACCAACCTGCAGTGTGATGCCTGTCAGACCGGAGGACCTTATCTTGGATGCAGGATCTGGATCAGATTCAGTCTGATGTGTAAAAGCAGGCGGTTTGTTTCTGTCCTCGTCGACTTGTCTCTGTCTGAGCGGTTCTCTCCACGGATAGATTCTGTTGTGCGGCTCAAACCAGGCCGTACTCGGCCTCCAAGCCGACTCCTCTTCCTCTGGCCGGTTCTCCTTCCTCGCATCTGCTCTCACATCATCAGCAGAGATGAACCATGAAACACCTGGAAGGGACCAAGATGGGATATTCACACCAGCTGAATTAATACGTTAGTTTGCATAACAGATGTGCAAAAACATACACAACACATGAGATCACAGACACCTCATTTATAGCTTGACGCACCTTCAGGATAAAGTTTTGATGGGCTTCTCTTGGTCTTTGTCTGCTTTTGTGACCCCGGAGTCTTGGAGGTGCTCCTCTGCCCTCGTCTTCCTCTCTCTGCGCTGGATGAGGAAGATGAGATCTGCCTGAGAGCTCTGGCTTCACCAGGCGAAGGGAACGTGGTTCCAACATCTCTGGTGTGACGTCGAGTCCCGTTACTAATAATCTCCAGGTCACCTAAGGAAAAAGAAAAGAAGAAGAAGAAAAGACTGATTACAGTTTTAACTCTTGCTCTGAGATCAACAACTGCAAAATAAATGGACCCTTTCTAATCCTTTCATGAGGAATCCTGACGTAGCTGAACGAATTTCAACAATTTTAATAATGCTAAAACTAAACTAACACTGATTCATCCTGTTAACAGTTTCAGAAAGAGTCGACACGGTATGAGACGAGTTCTTTTTAATAAAGATTTTCTGGTGTATAAGATGTTACACAAACATAAACACTCAACAATCTGGGTAACTTATGTGTGTGACTGACCTGCCTGGATGCCTTTGCTGACCAGTTTAATGGTTTTCTTGGCTGGCAGAGACCTGGAGGGGCCGTGGTGTGATGGGAAGGTGTAAGTGCTGGTTGATGACGAGGAATCTGCAGCGACCTGCAGACCAACGCAATGACATCACAAGTTAGAAATGTTTCAATACCTGTAATTATCAGTATAAGTTTACAGTTTGTTCTGTGTTCCAACTGTTCATTAGGTGCTGATTTGCATCTGCAACAAAGATTTCTGTGTATTTCTGTAACATTCATACTTCAAATTTAAGGATTTTTTAATGATGTTCAGTTTCTTCTTTGGTGATATTTAGCAGCTCAAGTTTGTCGTATTTTCCAGCTGTTAAAAACATGGAGGCTACATTTTTTGGATAATCTCATCAAGTTTTTCTAAAAGTAGGCAGGGAATGTACTGAAGAAAACAGTTTTACAAACACTATTCAAGTTCTGACTTTTAAGGAACTTATTGTATTTTCTCAAATCCGTAAACATTGAAGGCTAGTAGGGACACATGATTATACTTGAGGACAATAAGATGCAGATGCAGATGTACATACTGTAGATTCATCAGTGCCGTTGGTCAGTGTGATGACATGAGGTGGATTTTTGTTTCTCCCTCTCCTCTGCTCCCTTCCTTCTTTCTGCTTGTTGATGGTGTTGTACAGTTTACTGAGGCCGGAGCTCATCTTAAGGTGCTGGACTCTGTGGGCGCCGAAGGCTCGAATCAGCCGGGCCGTGTCCACGGTGGACATGGAGCCAGACATGGTGGACCAGGTCTCAGACTCGTCTCTGTCTGCGGGGCAGAGGTGATGACTCTGGGAGTAGCTGGAGGTGAAGGAGGCACTGCTGTCTTCCTCTGCAAGTTGAGAAGTTTCCTCTTCCTGCCGCCTGTGTGTCCAGACCTGATGAGGAACATTTCTACTGGTTTTCCCCTCCATTTCTCTGGCCTCACCATGTAGGCCCCTCTTAACCTCCTGCCTCTTTTCCTTCCTCGTCAGCGTAGCCTCCTCTCCTCTCCGTCCTTGCGTCTGTTCTTGATGACGATACGCCTCCATCTGTAGCCCAGACATGTTAGTAACCCTGGTGCTGTGAATAAGACGAGACAGGCGCTCTAGCCGCTCCAGCAGCGATGCCTCTCTGTCACTGGTCGGACGAGACTCCTCCACGCTCCTCCACTCACAGAAACTGTGCCACAGCTGGTCCAGAGTGCTGCTGCTCTGCTGACGGAGGTCAGGGTCCCTCCTTTCCTGATCTCTCTCTGCTCCTGTTTGAGGAACAGACCTTTGGCTCCGGTGACGGCTCATCTTGCTATGGTCCATCTCCACATGAGCTGCCTGAAATGTCTCACCACTTGTCTCTGGATGATTATAATGGAACTGGAACTGGACCGGACTGGTTCCCTGGTCTCTCTTGGTGCTGGAGGTTACTTGGTTGCTTGATAAAGGCACTCTGGTGGAGGCAACGGATACGTGAGAAGACGGCTCTGGAGCTCCAGTCATACTTGTTTGTGAGCTTCCATCTGTGATGAAGAAAGAGACATAACGCTAAAGATAAAGCTCACAATATTCTCACAGCTCACAAATATATAGTTCCATTTTTAAAAGAGGTTCAGTAATTTACATGAGAAAACTGGCCCGTAGAACAAGTGTTTTAAAGGTTTTCTTTGCTCTCATACATGAATGCTACAAAATGTTTTTCTTTACAAAAGGCTGAATAACAGCTGGACGTGTTATGCAAACAGGATTAAATGGAGCACTGGGGACTATCTTCAGTTGTGAATATGCTGCACTAATCAGTATTTCCAGCAGCAGGACATGTACTGTATGTGGGATTGACACAGTGCTTGTGTTTGTTGTAGTAAAGGAACATGTCATCCACTGCATCAGTGTGGTTCATTCATGTCTTTTTAATAATTTTTGGACAACAATGGAGGTCTGTGGCACAGAGGAAGAGGAAAAAGGTAAACCAGGCTTTGGACACACAGAAAATACTTTGTAAGTACTTTGTAAGATGAATACATTGTTGGTTTTGGTCTTTTCATGAAGTTTGTTGACAATCAGAAAAATAGAGAATATCATCACTAATCCTTTAATATTGAATTTGGATAAAACAGATTTTCTTGTATTATTATTTTACACAAGTGATACCTGTTTATTGCATACATCTGATTCAATACAACTTAATGCCTTACATTTTATGTCACAGCTAAATAAATAAAGCAAGTAACTACTGCAGGTACACATACAGTCAGTTAGTATGTTCAGCTCACCTCTGTGTCTGGGTTCTTGCATTTTGAACGTGGCTGTTTTCAGCCTCTTGCTGTAGATTCCCTCTGTGTGCCTGATGGTGACTCCACGGTCCAAACCCGGGTCCTGGTGTCCGAGGACCTCACTGCTGAAGTGTGGAGGCAGAGCGTCGTCTGAGCCTGGTGAGAATTCAATAGTAGCTTGTTACCTCATGATGAGTTCTTTTCAGAGAAGGTTAGATCTAGATAACAGATGAATTAGCTGCTGGGAAAGTGACCAAAATCCTTCATTTTTAGACAGAGAGGAAGAGAAAATGTTCAGAGACATGGATTGTTAAAGTCTCCTCTCCTTGTCTCTCTGCTGGGCCCCATCTCTGCCTTTGTCTCACTCAGCCCCTGAACATGAATAATTAATGCACTGCCTGGTGTATCTTACAATGGACCAGCTGCTACTCATGCAGGCACAGGGGAAATGAGAGCAGAGCCTCCTCATTTATCAAACACCAAAATTACTATTCTGTTCATTTCTAATTTTTTTTACTATTTGCTGTGTTGGAGTTGAATCAGTGGAGCAATTTTTACACTAGTAATGTTGTCAGGAATTGTGTCTACTACTGCTGTGATGTCAACAAAATCCCTAAAATGTAAAAAAAATAAATAAATCATGGCAATACCTGTGTGGGAGCTCTCCATGGTGGTGTCAGAGGGGTCGGTAGCGGAGACATCAGCTTCTGTCTGAGGGACGTAGAAGAGCTCCTCACTGCCGCGAGGTTTATACGGCAACAGGACGGGTACTGTTGTATGAGGAGCAGAGAGAGGGCACAAAAAATCATCTTCAACTGCCACTGAAACAGTGTTAAAATAAAAAATCACTTTGATGCTGTTTGTTATTCTGTTAAGGACACAGCCAGTCAGAATATGTAGCCCAACTTCAAAGATATTTTACAAAAGAACAGTAAATTATTTTTCCAGAACTTTTACACTTTTAATTGTTTTTATTTTTATCAAACGTTTTTATTGAGCTCTTTGGTTCATACACAGATTAAATCAGTATGAAATTAATTGTAGATTGTCTTCTAATTTCATGCTGCAGTTTCTGACTGAATTATTCAGACAAGCTGAGGATGATGAATAAGGGATCTGATTCTAGATTAGAAGTAATGACTTAAAATACAAAATCAAAAGTACCACAACAAAGGCTTGAATTCTAAGACCAGAAGTGCTTTTTCTTTTAAAATCACAACTGAAACAATTACTCAATCGACAGGACATTAATGGTCAACAAATTTGACAATTGGATAATAGTTTCAATTATTTAGCAGGAAAAATGCTAATTTCAGCTTCTAAAATGTGCTGATCTTCTGTCTTTCTCTGTTTTAAATCAGTGTAAACTGAATATCTTTGGACTTTTGGACTGTTGAAGACGACACTATGGGCTGTGGGAACTTGTGATTGACATGTTTCCCTAATTTCTGTAATTCTATAGACTAAGCAATTACTCAATCATAAAAATGATCAACAGTTTATTCTTTAATTGCAGACCTGTTTTTATTTACTGACCCCCCTGCCACCCTAATTGGTCCAACTCAGGCCATTTCATCTGGGAAACAAATACTATTAAACACAAGTAAGAACACATAGAATATTCTCATCCTAATTCTCTGATGCTAAAATATCTATCCTTTATATGATAGTATATTCTACATTATATATAAGTACTTATAACAAGCCTACCTGGTGTTTCAGTGGTTAAGGATACTGGTGATGCTTCATCTCTGTGTCGTGCCATAAAGGATTGTGTGGATGTAGAGGTCATTCTTCTATGAGACTCAACAGGTTTGAACAGGGTGGAAGTGTCGGCTCTTTCAGGCTGCCGTGGTCCCGTTGGCTCTCTGATCTCATACCACTCTGGTGGACTGCACAGACCGACACCTTCGTCTGGACTGGTGGTAGCTGAGGAGGAGTGTCTGAGAGGGACAAACTCTTTTCTCTGTAGCCCCAGACCAGCATTATTAGCATGACTGGAGGAAACAGCAGTGGCCACGCTGTGATCAGAAGTTTTGGGTGAAAGAGTGAGATGAACATGAGAGATGTGACCCGTCCTTGCTTGGGATTCAACGGTGGGCGAGACTGTGGCTTGTTCAGCTCCGACACCAGAAACAGAGCTGTCCTGGATCGATAACTCATCATCCTGCTTGAAAGATGGTGTGTTGTCTTCTCTGACGTTCACATCCTCTCTATCTAAACCCTGTGAGGACGGGGGAGGTTCTTCATACTGGCCTCCCACAGCGTCCTGTCTCCTCTGATTCCCTGGTGCTGACTGAGGGATCAGGTTTTGTTTTCTGGTGTAGAGACTACTGCTTGGTTCAAACACTGAAGCTGGCACCCTGGTTGTCTTATCTGCTTCATCCAGAGTAGGGGGAAACTTCCTGTTGGCAGGGTGTTCGACTGTTTCTGTAGAGAGCTCGTTCAGATGGAGAGGATCTGGGGCTGGACTGAGGGGAGGTACAGGGGACGCGGAGGAAGACGGGGAGGTGGAGCGCCTTCGGGTGGCAATAGTGATGGATGTGAGGGCCTGAGCATTTGTCCTTGGCAGAGTTACCCCTTCTCTGGCAGCAATCTCACGTACACGAGCCTCCAGATCTGTGGGAAGAGGTTCTTGAAGCTGCACGCTGGAGTCAGGAGGGATCGTGCTGAGGCACTGCAGCTGCTGGGACGCCTGGTTTTTAGCATCACTGAGGGTGGCAAATGTCTCTGCAGCTCGGGGCAGCTCCTGCCCCCTCAGGCCTCTAACACTGGACGCCGCACTGCTCTCTGTATCTGTGCTCCCCTCGCTCTGGAAGGAGAAGCAAAAACAGGAGACGTCTGCGTCAAACTGTGGCACCAGGTAAGGTCATAGTTTATAATGTCTGTGAAGATTCTCAGTCACCATGGTCATGGTTATCCAAGGAGGGTTGAATCAAGGGCAACTGAACTTGGTTGTAGATACTTGAAGACATTTTGCCTCTCAAACACAAGAAAAGAAATCTAGTGTATGCAGTCCAATGCAGTGAAATGCACAGACTTGTATATCGAGGAAACTAAACAACCATTAAACAAACACCAACTCCTTAGGTCAAGACTCAGCAGTTTACCTACACCTGAAAGATAACAGACACTCTTTTGAGGACAACAATGTACATATTTTGGAAAGGGAGGAAAGATGGTTTGAAAGAGGAGTGAAGGAGGTGATCCATGTCAAAGTAGAGAAACCATCCCTCAACAGAGGAGGAGGTCTACAGACACCACTTATCCCTATAACCTACAGTGTTGTTGTTTGATCTCATCCCAGGAGATTAAACAACCATTCGCATTTGGCCTCATGTGACAACTCCAACAGCTGTCGTTTACACTTGGCCTCGAGTGACTCCAACAACTCTAATGACCTAATGTCCTTACAGCCAGGAGCACTAACGAACCAAGTGGTATCAATTACCTTGATAACAACCCCATGGGGGTTAAATACCTGGGACTCCCTGCCAGTTGGAACTGAAGAAGTAACGTCTTCAAGTATTAACAACCAAGTCCAGCTGCCCTCGATTCAGCCTCCTAGTTTACATTATCCTGTGAATTAATTCATCCACCACAGAGATGCAAAGAAAATCTTTTTTTGCACTTCAAAATTGCACCAGACCCATAACTGGTAACAGTTTTAATCAAGTTTGTCCAAAAGTCTAACATGCATCTGATGACACATCAAACCTGCAACACACCAGTTACCTTAAACATGAGACCTGCACTGTCCACAGATTGGAGGCAAACATCAAAATGACAAAAAGAAAATCTTAAATATTTACATGATTTAAAAGGGGAAAAGTGTGACAAAAATAAACATTTGTTAGTATTTATACTCTTAATTTACAGTAGTTTATAAATGTAGTAAAATTCAGTAAATAGCTAAAATAAAGCTTTTATAATTGAGACTGATTGGTGTGTGAGTGTAATTACCTTTAAGGGGTTTTTTAACAGCAGCTCTCTCTTGATCTCTTCAATCCGCTTTCTGTCTTCTTTGTCCAACTCCAGAGGCTCACATTGCTGTCCTGATATCTTCAGCTTGATCCATTCTGCAACATTAAAACATATGTTTATGCTGGTGCAGATGATCATTTATTTGTGTAAGAGAGTTTATTAAACAATATCAATATACACAGTCCATGAGTGAACCAGGATACAGTAGTTCACAGAGGCACAGGAGGGCAGTGTTGTGCATGCTTATGATCTTGACGGGGTTGTGTTTGAGGAATGAGGCAGACTCAGTTTATCTGTGTATATTTTGGGGAAAACATGATTACAGATGGACCATAAGGAAGTGAATTCTACTGCAAAAGCAGTTGGAAAACTTTATTTGGATGTTTTAATTCTTTTTTCACTGTGAAAACTTATCACTCAAGATGAGGTGAAAGTTTTTACAGCATGTGAATCCTCTTACCTCTGGCTCTGCTCTCCTCTTGGTCAGTGACACTGGGTGTACTGGAAACCATGGTAGCTGGAGATTCATTCTGCAGTAACTTGGCCACTCTGACTGCCAGCGAGCTCTCACTGCTCCCATCGCTTATCACTCCCTGGTCAGTGTCCTCGAGGATGGGTGAGGAAGAGATACTCACTACAGGATCACCTTGTGTGGCCTGTTTTTCCTCCTCTGGTGTGCTGGCTGTGTCTACAGGAGTAGAGGAGGACGGCTGTGTGCTCACAGCTGGTGAGGGTTTCATGACTGGCGGCTGCGGTGGGACTGCGTTGTCAGGAGGAGCAGCACTGCAGCCCTCAGGCTCTGCCCGCCGGGCTGATTTGGAGAGGACAAGGAATGATCCTGCACCTCCACCACTGCTGTTTTGTGGCATTACGTATGTTCCTGCACCAGATGCAGTAACAACAGCCTTTGTGGATGGATAACCAGGTCGCCCCAATGAGGTCATACTCTCTCGACCAATAGAGTTTTCCCTTGGTTTCTCTGAGGTTAGCATGGAGTCAGATGAGGATCTGGCCCATAGCAGGGGGGACTGAGTTCTGAGCTCTCCAGCAGTAGAGGAGGTGAACAAGGAGTTCTGGAGTCTGCCAGTTTTCTTCCTCAGTGAGAGGAATATGTCATCATCAGAAAGCAGACGGGGCACTGCAGGGGCTGAGGAGGCAACTGAAGACCCAGCAGATACCACGTTCTCTGCCTGAGAGAGAAGTTTACGGATCTCCCGCAAGGTTTTGGTGCCAACAAAAGAATCTTCCGCACTTTGCGCTATGTCATGGCTCGCTTGCAAGGGTGACTCCAAGTCTCTATCCACACACCTCGCCTTGGTAGCTAACGAGAGGTCAGAGTCAAACCTGTCTCCCAGCTGGATGGTGTTCTGGCTGCTGGTTAAACTGCTGTCCCTCTGCTGTTGCTGGCTGGTCTGCAGTGAGGAGGAGACAGAGTCTTCATCAGACTGAGAGCAGGGCACCAGTCTGTGGTCGCTCTGGTTAGTTGCTGTATCAGATGACGAAGAAGGCCTGGTCTTCTCTGGAACCGATACAGCTGGACCAAGACTGTCCAGGCTAAACGGTAAAGATATACTGGAGTCCACTGACAGAATGCTGCACCTGGAAAACTCTCCTTTAAGGGGACTGCTAGCTGAAAATACAAAATGAGAGATTTTTTTAAAAAAAAAATTAACCTCTGCTTCATTTTGGGTAATAAAGGTACATTTATTAATTATCAAGAGTTGATCCCTTTATCTTTATCTAGAATATTAAGCTTGTAATGAAATGTATAAATAAAAAAATGGTAGACACCTTTTTACATGGTGGTTGACAAAACAAAATCAAAACATTGCTTATTTTTTAATCTTATTTCTTACATGCTTCTTCAACAAATAGATAAAAATGAGGCTTTGCACTTTGCCTACAATATGGTATCAGCTTTTATGATATTTAGCTTTTCAACACTCTCCTAGATGTATAGTATATAACTTTGAGTGGAACTGGGCCCAGTATTTCAGCATAAAGAAGCTCAATACTAAATTATCAGTTATTTTTCCTGTTTTGAAGGTTGGTTTTATGGTTATTTACCTTCAGAAGGTTGAGTGCTCTTGGTTGGGGTTCCAATTGATCCTTTAATTGTACAGAGATCAGTGGGTGAGAATTCGGGCTCTCTGATGGGCCCTCTGGGCATAAACGGCGTCAAGATTGTTGAGGGCGACTGGTCAATACCAAGATTATGGAGATATAACTGCAAGAATGACAAATGAACACCACATCAGAATCAGGAATACAAATCTCAATACATTTATGTCTTTTCACCAACAACAACAAAAATGTGCCTGCTGACTAAGATCAACTGTTTCAAGATTGCTCCTGAAACTGGTTAAACTACCTGTGCAATACACAATCATAGGTATTGAATCTTCAATTCCTAAATATATTTTAAATATTATTTCGAAGAAATAGTATGGCTGTTATAAAGTTTTTTCAGTTTTTCAATTACCGGAATTCGTTCTTCAATGTTCAGCTCTCGAGGCTTGGGCAGAGGTGGTGTTGTTGATAGTTTTGAGGTCCAGTAAGGGGCGTAATTATCAACCTCTAGGCTGACAACAGAAGAAGCTCCAATGGAAGCTCCTAATTTAATTCCACTGTTGTAGCTATCTTGCGAACTTGAGAGCATCACATCTGCATCAAATGAAACATCACTGAACTGGCCGAGGTTTGCGAGAGGCGATGGTTGACCTGTGGCGCTCGGCTGCTGATGGACATTGTCCTGAGTCTGACTCTTTTTTCCTGCAGCCCTCTCCGTTTGTTGATCTTTCTTGACTGACATGACAACTGTGTTGACAGAGGAGTGGGACTGTGACCTGCCGAAGGGGGAAGCAGAGGGTCGTGCTGTAGACCCAGTGTTATCCCTGTCACTGGGTGCACTGCCAACTGCCTCCCCTCTTCTTGGAGAAGAAGAGCCAGACTGAGCTGTGGAAGAGCTATGAGCGAAACTTTGGTTGGCAGCACTTGAAACAGGAGGCTGATGTAAACTCCTTGCCTGCTGACTCAGGATGTGATTGAGGGTGTCAGATACTGCATCGTAGGCTTTCTTTTTAGGAGAGACGCCAGAAAATCCTTGCAGAGCCAAGCTATCAAACAGTGACGTCTTGCCTGAACTCTGATTTTCCCTCCAAGCATCTACTTTCTGCATATAGTTGAGACTTGGGAGAGAATGGACTTTTGCAGAGGTGGTTTCATCTTGACACTGATCTGCTGTGCTGGGGCAGGGGGTATCAGCCACAGGAACAGCTGGCTGTGAAGAGACCCCTGTGCTTGATTGATATGAGCTCTCTTTGTTGGATTCTATGGCAGAAAGATGCCCTAATGTAGCCTTGACACTGGATTTGGGAGGTACTTTAAAAACCCCTGGAGTGGACTGGGACTGTGGAAGGAAACCCAGGTAGGACCCATCAATCCCTGTTTGGTTACCTGAGGACCACAGGTCTTGCGCTCTATAACCCCGTTCCACACCTGTGGAAAAAGCTCCTGTCCACGGCACGCTGCCCAGATTTGTTCTAGTCACACTTGGCTTGCCCTCAGATGTCTCCGTGGGATACGGTGTGAGAGGTTCACCAGGCGGTGTAGCACTTTTCAGTTGTTGACTTTTAGACTGAGCTTCACGGCTGTTTCCCCTCTCTGTCTGAGACAGCAGCTCTCTGTGTAACACTTCACTACTGTCATCAGGTTGAGTGCTGCGGGAACCCATGGTGATGTTACAGACCTCAGATGGCCGTGTTCGTGATTGGTCAAGTTTTTGTGTTTGCTGCTGAGGAAGGGAAGCTTCACCTGGAGGACCTTCTCTTCTAACGGTGCTGTGGTCAATGCTTGTTTTGCTATCTTTGGTGCTTTTAGACTCTCTGCCAAAAGAGGCAGTGCTCTTCACAGAGGTCTCAGAGGTGGAGGATACAGCGCTACTACTGTTGCTTGGCATGCCAACATCTCTCTGAAGGAGGTCCAGAAGTTGCTGGGCAGGGACATCCTTTCTCAGAAAGAATGTTTCGTCTTCAGGAGCCTCTCCCACTGGCTTGTCTGAAGGGTCAGTTAGTGTCACTGAGTTCTTCTCTTTGCTACCTGCATAATCTCTTAATGATATCCCCTGCCTGTCATTAACAGCGTTAATCCGTGGGGAGTGAACCATTTCTTCTCGCCTGCCTTCATCCTGTGGTGACAAACTGAGCCGGGAGAGAGAACAGATGCTACTGGCTCCTTCTTCAGACAGGATGGTTGCTTGGGCCAAAGGATGTTGGGATAATGAGCCACGATCAGAGGCCTGAGTGGTGCAGTCCTGGGGTGGAAAGTGAAACCTCTCCGATGCCATGGAAATATCAGGGTATGCCCTTGAAAGAATAAATAAAAAATTGAAACTATAAACTTCTGAACATTAAAATGACATGTTGTAGAAATCTATGACCACAGAACCAATAATTGACTTTTAATTGATTTCTTTTTACCTTAAAGGAGCAAATTCCATGTCACTTTGTTGGAGTAAAGAATATTCAGTTAAATTGTGTCCCACTCCAGAGTTTATAGGCAAGAGGGAGAGCGCTGGAGACAGGTTGCTGTCCTGAAATTCTGATCATGCAAAAAGGTTGAATTATATCCACAGACACTGTAAGCAGGCTTGCAACTCAAAACTTAAGTATAGATCCTTTAAACTTAATGAATGCAAACTATCACTGCTTTCGTCTTCCTATAATCATGAAATCCAATGTGATGAATTATCAGAAATGTGGTTTTCCATATGTAAACAAATATCATGAAATAATGAGACAACATTCTATTTAATATTACTAAAATATATTTTATAAAACCACAAATTTCCAATGACACATCTTGTTCTGCATCACCTAATCATATTCAACATTATAAAAACAAATGAGAGGGTGAAAGACAGTGTTTCATTAAATTTTCATACCTAGCTGCAAAGAGTTTCCTGCTGGCTGCTGAAGCTCCCAGCCGACTGTTGTCATCCTGGACTGCCTCTGGTCCTGAATGCCAGTGTGATGACTTTGAGCTCCCAGTTGGTTTATGGTTTGTCCAGCAGACTGAGTCATATCTTCATCTGCTGGCAACCGAGGAGACGTCACCACCCTCTGTGAACCGAAGCATCAAACAAAGCAGCTCACTGTTATTGTCCCCTGGTGCAATTTACAACTGCTGTGTATCCTTAAATCTGAAAAAAAAAAATCTCTAGAGCCCTTAGTCATGATAAATAGTAAATAATGGAAAATATCTTGCACTCCCTACACAACCTGCTGGTCAAACAACTGAGCACCTTTAGCAAGAGACTCTGCTGTGACAAGAAAGGCTACAATAGCTTATTCATGCCAGCGGCCATCACACTTTCTGTTGGGACAAAAGGCTCCTCTGTTGCTGAAGCCTCAGGTTTCTTATATAACTGGAACAGACTGCTCACCTGGACATAGACATTTATTTATTAAATGTATTGGTCACAAGATCTGTAAACAGAGGTGTACATTTATAGCATAAAGTATGCTGTAGTACTATTATTATTGTCACAATGTCCTTTGTATCTATTATGTGATATCTCAACTCGATTACATAAGATACCTTTACAATCACCAAACACTTTATTAGGAACATCTGTGCAATGTAATGCAATCCAATACAACAGCTCTGCCATTAATTTTACGAAGCTTATAGATTTTCAGTTTTTGTTGACATTCTATTATGCTTATTATTGACATTATAGTGGGTGGTGGTGGTGGTGTACTGGAGTGTGTTATATTGAAAAGTGTTCCTAATATTTTGCCCCCCTCAGATAGCACAGCAGATAGCATTATCCACCAGTCTTGCACTAATGTACAGTATATTACTGGGCACTGTGATTGTACAGTTTATATTCAATACAGCTTCTTCAATACCTCAGTTGTTTTAGTGATTTGTGACTTGGCTGCTGTAACAATTACAATTTCCCTTTGGTATTAATAAACTCTAGTATCTATCTCTAGGTTTCTCTTCGTTAGTGCAGTTTGTGAACAATTATGCAGTTGTTCTGACTGTTGCACCTGCAGTTTGGGCAGATTATTGAGCCTTTTTGAAGCTCTGTCTGGCAGATCTCTTGAACAGCTGTCAAATGCAGCTAAAGCGAAGTCTTTGTAGAAGTGTTTGCAGTTGTTAAATTACTTTTCCACGCGGAGTTTAGCTACATTATCTGCATATTTACACACTAATGTTATGACGCTGTCACCCATCCATTCGGAGAAATGTTTAGCAAAAAAGTCAGCTACGGGCAACAGGTTACTATTAGTTTAGCGAGACACATGACTTCGCTCTGTATAATCTGCACACAAAACGCTAACGTAAATTAGCAAGTGAGTACCCACCTGTCGTCCGTGCAACTAAAATTATTAACAATGCAGGCCCTATATTTTGTCTCTGATAAAGACCTTACGTTTAAAAGTAGTTACGTTTGTTAGTCAGCCGATAAATTAGCCAGTTAACAACATAGCAAAGCAGTTAGCATGTAGCTAGCTATTGACTATGGCCACCGTTAGGTGAACTTTGGCCACATTTGCTTGGTTGAGAATGACGTGAAACAAAAACGTTATTTTCACAGCAGCAAAAAGTTATCGTTAGCCACACAAATTACCTCTGGATGCTCCATGTTGCTGTCTGTCCGCCGCAGCGAGCGCGCTTCCTTCAGTTCGTATCCAAGGACCGTTGCTAGGAAATGTAGGCGAAAAAACCCCGGAAACTCACGCGGGATAGAGGGCGCGAGAGCGGATTTGAACTGAAGAAAAGATCGTCTATTGAACAGATTCTTGCTTGTGTTTAAAAAAACAAAACAAAACTGAAACTATTCAGGTTCAATAAAGCATTTAACCACATTCTTGGGTGAACAACAATGTAATCGGCATATTAATAACAATACAAAGATCCAAGAAAAAAAGAAAAAAACAATCAAGAGCAAAGCTATTATAACTAGAGCTGCAACAATTAATTGATTAGTTGCCAACTATTAAATGAATTGCTAACGATTAATCATTTTGAATCATTTTTTATGAAGAAAATGTCTAAATTCTGATTCAAGCTTTTCAAAAGTGAATATTTTCTGGTTTCTTTATTCTTGTATGATAATAAACTGAATGTCTTTGGGTTGTGGACTGTTGGTCAGGAAGAAAGAAGACATTTGAGGATGTCTCTTTGGACTTCGGGGAACAATTATTGTCATTTTTCACCATATTCTGACATTTTATGCATCAAATAACTAAATAACATAATAATAAATAATAGACGGATGAATCAATAATGAAAATAATTGTTAGTTGCAGCCCTTATCATAACCATGAATAAAAATAAATAGCTACATGAATATAAAATGGGTGAATAAAACGAAACAAAATAAGTTTACATTCAAGAAGTAAAAAAAATCAAGTGTCTGTTTAAAACTAAATTACTAAAATTAAGTATTATAGCATATATTATGATAAAATTAACCATGTCAGCTACCACTGGATAATATATTTTTATAGGTTGTACTGTATTGTGATTTCTTGAATAGTGCTTTAAGAAGTTATATTTTTATTGCCAACCTACTCACAAAATGTAGTACAAAAGCATCCATCACAGTGTTTCCCATCAGGTCTCAACTTTAAAGTACCCAGAAATAAAACAGAGTTGAGCTCTTTACTTTTTGTCCCTCTCAGATTTGTCTGGTTTTGTGACGTTGCATTCATCTGTGTATGGTTTGCATGTTTTTATATATATGAATATATAATATATAACCTTTTTCTTTTTGCTGAAGGGAGGGTAGTGTGACTTTTTTGGGGGAGCAGTTAAATTTTTCTCTTTATAGATTTACATTTTATTTAATTATTTCCATGTAAGATTTATTGTAATTTAAAAAAGGTTAAATAGTTATCAAAATTTATTTATTTAAATCGAAAGATGGCTCTAGTGTGTACCATGTGTTTGGTTATAAGCAGGAGACAACAATCCAGTCTCTGAAGCAGGGCTCTATTTTCCCCATCAAAATAAGATTGTAGGACCAATATCAGGTTTGAGAAACAGACTGTTGTGGATTAACTTCTCTCTCTGAGTGCCTCATTTCTCTCACAGCTTCCACCACTTCCACTTTATCCTGCATCATTCATAACAGAACACAAAACTAGAGTTAGCTAGAGCTACAATGATTAATCGATTGATTGATTGACAGAAGAATAATTTATTTTGATAACTGACTAATTGTTTAAAACATTTTTAAAGCAAAAATGTAAAGCATTCCCAAATGGCAGCCTGTTCTTTGTGAGGATTTGCTGCTATTCTCAGTTTTATGTGATGGTAAATTCAATATATTTGAATTTTGAACTGTTGGTAGAACAAAACAGACAATTTGATGTCATCATGCAGTCTTTATTGAATTGACAAGTGGCAAAGACCTTGAGTTATTCTGCGCAGAGCAACTAACACTGTCAGGCAATACAGTGTCATTTATACTTCAGAGTGATATGAACACATCTCCTGATCCGTCTCACATCTCTCATTGGCTTTCATTGTTGTCACAGTTAACTCCCCATAACTATCACCACCACTGGTCATAATAATATAAAGAGTAGCTCACAGGTTTATTTACCTTGGCTGGTGGTGGGGGCGGCCTAACCCTACAAAGGACCAACTCGCCTTTTGTGTCATGTCAGCTTAACAGTTTCAAAAACAGGAGAGGCTTTATGAGCTTTAAAAGACATCTATAGAGCAGTCAAATAAAGAACATATATCTAGTACATTAAGAATACGTAAGTATATATGTGCTTAAAGAATATATGTATGTTTAGAGAGTGTATATGTATTACATCATAAATCTTCAACACATAATCAAAAACAACTGCATTGCACTATGAATTTTCCACAACAGAAGTTTAGAGGGAGAAATCACTATTTGGTGGAGCTGTTAACAACTCATAGACATCTGAAATGTGACCCCGACTACACACTGCTTTTTGTAAGACATCAAAAGCCAAAAAGGTTTGAAACCACTGGTTTCATCTTTAACAGTATATTGCATTTTAGAAGTTTGTTATATCATCCTTTGTGTCAAATCTTCATCTGAAAAGTAACTAAAGCTGATAAATGTAGTGGAGTAGAAAATACAATATTTCCCTCTGAAATGTAGTGGAATGGAAGTATAAAGTAGCATCAAATATAAATACTCAAAGTACAAGTACCTTACAACAGTATTAATTGAGTGAATGTACTTAGTTACTTTCCACCGCGGTACAGGTATATCTAGGAATATGAAGTATGGTGGAAGTTATTCATTTTTTATCCTGTGGAAAGTGGTGATATGCACAATAGCGTCAAAGCTACCAAAACAATGGAGGAAGAGGAAGCTCATAGGCGGGTTTTTAGCCTGAAACATCTGAGTCAGAGCAGGAAGATATCCACAGATTGGAGGAAGAGATGAAGGGACGATGGTTTTACAGAGTTCAAAGGAAAGTGGCAGAAATGAGGTGAGCGGGAAGGAACAGGAGGCAATAATATCAAGACTAAGATTTGGACACAGTGGAATAAACAGCACACTATAAAAAATGGCTAAACATTATACAGGCAGATGTGAATACTGTGATTGATGTTACACTGTCAGAAATATGAGGTGGAAAGAAGGCATCTGATTCAAAACCTCAGAAACATAAAAGTACACTTTGATCTAATATATACTCTACAAAAAGACTCTAGAATTGTTATCGAATCCTATTGCAGTATCTTAGGCTAACTAATTTGATAAATTATGTTTATCAAATTAGTTTTTTCCCTTTATTTTGATGGATATTGTAAATATTAGACATTCTGATCCACACTCCATACCAGTTGGTGGCGGTAATGCGCCGATTCATTCAATCGCCAATAAACCTCAAAGAAGAAGAACAAGGAGGAAAAAAAAAAAAAAAAAAAAAAGAAGAAGTAGAAGAAGAAAAGCCACAGCTCAAAGGCGGAAAGAAGGAAATAGTCGTCGCACTTGACTGTAAAAATTATCTGTAAAAAAGACCGGAGCACATAACGTCAAACACAACAGAAGGACAGCAGTAGAAGGAAATAAGTTAACACGATGCCGAAAAAGAGAGACCTTGTGAAAGGTAAGAGAGAAGCAGTGGATGGCAGTTGATCATTACGTAGCTTATTCGTTGCTAAGTTTCAGGTAGTGAGAATTTGACCTGCATTATTTCGGCAAATGTTTAGCTAGTTAGCTCAGTAGCTAACAGGAGCTAACGTGGTGACGTTTGACCAGCACTAGTGTCCGAAGTTACTGTAATCACCTCGACTACAGACTTTGAACATTACTCTGTGTTGTTTGTGATGAAGTCCTGTGTTTGATCATTCATTTTTTAATAGTACACATTTTTCTACCTTTCAGCTGGAGCTCCAGTCAGATTCAGAGAAAACTCGAGAATAATGCGCGCACACGTGAGTATAATTCAATGTGTGGCAAACACACACTGTGTTATGGTTGTGCCATAACGAGTTTTTCCAGTTACCGATGTTCTGCGGGCAACATGATAGCAGCTTCATAACACATTTGGTGATGTAACTTTATTCATAAGCTCCAATAGTTACCAGGTAAGTAGTCAGCTTGATTGACATTAGTTAAGTTAGTTTAAAACTCTTCTCTAATGCAATCCTTAATAGATTTCACGATTTTTCATATCTGTCTTAAAACAACAGTCAGGAGCCCAAATGAACATTGAAATAGGTTTTCTTGCCATAATCAGATCCCTTCATAATGCACTGGCAATATGAGTGATGGGGGACAAAATCCACAGTCCTCTGCAAAAATGTATTTAAAAGTTTAAATTAAGCTAATATTAAGCTTCAGCATCCAAATGAGTCAAATCAAGTAGATATCTTTCAACGTTACAGTCTTCTTATTCCAAAAGTCCCTCTTTTTCTTCCTATACTTCCACCGCAGCTCAACAGGGAAACACAAAGAGGGAATGTGATGCTAAAAAGACTGTAAATGTGTCAGATATCCACTTGATATGACTAACTCAGACTGCTGAAGCCTCATACAAGCTTCACATCAGCTTTTAAATGACTGTGTGGACACACTGTGGAGTTTGGCACATTTGAAGACGATCTTTAAATAGCCAACATGAACAGGAGGAATGATTACAGCGTTCATATGGACACCTGACTGTTGTTTTAACTGCTAATGTTGATTATCCTCATTGAAATATTTGCAGATTGTTTTTGTAATTAATTGTTTAGTCCATAACATACCAAAAATAGGAAAAAATGCCCATCACAATTTCACAGAGCCCAGGGTGACCTCTTAAAATTCCTTGTTTTGTGTTAAAACCTCAAAGATATTCAATTTACCATAATATATGACCTAGAAAAGCAGTTAAAATCAGTGAATGTTTGGTGTATTTCCTTGAAAAAGGAATGAAACGATTAATCAGTTATCAAAATAGTTATTTGTCAGTTAAATCGGCGAGTTGTTTCTGCTTTGGTTTCTATATTACAAAAGCAGAATCTCAGGTGACCTCTACTCTCAATATTACAGTATCATTATATTATCTCACAGCTCTTGTGGTAATGGCCACACACAGTAAATATATGAAGGAACACAGTATGTTATAGCACTAATAAGTAAATACTTTTGTTGGATGCATTTTAAGTCACTGAACTTTTCTCCTTTTTCAGGAATCAATGGTGGATTTACTAAGCGGACGTAGTTCTGCAGGCTCTTTCATGGATGTCTTTGCCAATGGATTATTAGGTAAGGCGTTTTCTGATATGACGTACTGGAGATAAAGCACAACCCAGTATTATTGGATTTAAAACCATTGAAACAAAATAGATTAGTTAACCAGTGCTCACTCTAACTGCACAAGTACATAAAGTTGATTTTGTTTTATTCCTCAGAGATGATGGATGTCAGACAGACCAGTAGCAGATTAACTCAAATTTACTGCCTTCTTAGTCAGTTCCTGAATCCCTCTGATGATCCTTTCTTTTCTGTGAACACGTGTTACGTTTGCAGCTGATGGCGGGAATCTGAACAAGGAGATATCATGTCCTCAAATTATTTTGTGCACCTCAAACACAGCAGGTTTACCCTCTAGTGGACTTTGAAATGTTTGGGTGTGGACTGTTAAGTTTCCACTTAGTGGCTCATAAAAACTGTAACCATAAGATGCACATCCTGCTATGTGACATCATGTTTCATCACTTCTAGCATTTCCCTTGTTATGATCATCCTTGTTTTGTGGTAAAATATCTCTGTTAGGTAATCTGAAACTATGTATGAGAACCAAACATGAGGGTTTAGAGGGCTATCACTTTCTTCTAGTGCTGTCCAAACAAAGATGGCGTTTCGTTTAATGTTGCCTTACTGCTTTCTGTTTGTGTAAAGTCTTTGGCAGTGGAGTCTGGGATCTGACTCCATTTCTAGTGAACACAATCAGAAGAGTGAAGCAAAGAGGATGTGGGATGGGATGTGACTCACTTTCAGATTGAGAAAAGTTTACAGCCACACATACAACTAATAATAATATAAATGTTTGTAGAGATTATTGAATTTCAGCACCACGAAAAGATAAAACGAATGAGAATTACAATAAATTAATGGAACCTTTTTTTTTTTTTGTATTTTTTTGTCATATCTTGCAGGTTTAGATATTTTTAGAGGCCTTGACGCAGAGCTGGAGAATGAAATAATTTATTCTGACGAGGATGATGATGATGAGTTTTATCCACCAATGGCTCCTAACAGGGCTTTAGAACCACATCCACGAATAAGACAACTCACTGATGAGGTAAGGATGAAGTTAAAGAAGTTATTTCTGTTTTGTAACTTTCTGATTGGTGTCTGCAATTTGAGGAAAATTTTAATAAGATATATTATTTTTTAAAGTATATTTATCCTCATTACAGAACATCGTCTAACACACAGATTCCTTTTTCAGGAGGCTGAAAAACATGCAAAAGAATTGATAGAAGAAGAGGAACGACGTAAGGACAAAACAGAGAAGAACAAGCGTAAGAAAATGGTCAGTGTTGGCATTATATTACATTATTATATTATATTACAATATTGGAAACCCCCCCCCACCCCACTGATTGGTGTTTTGTCTGTGGCTCACAACACATTTTCTTCTGTTAACAGCGTAAAAAACAGAAAAAGCGGCTAGAAAAGGAGAATGCAGTTAAAGACATTTTACCTGTAAGTCTTGTTTTACTCGTTTCGCTGTGAATTACAATTAAAAGTCTGGAAATAACATCCAGGCAGCAAGACTTTTTTTTTTTTTAAACATGGTTATTTGTAATTTCAGGAGGAGGAACAAGGCAAGTCCGACTCCTCAGAGAATCAAGAAGAAAACCCTATTATTGAAAGTAACGCAGAAGCAACTGAATCTCCCGAATCCAGTAAAACTCCAAATGAAAGTGAGGTCCCTGGATCTGATGAGAGCAGCGGGAAAAATAAAGAAGAAAGTCTTGTGAAGACGAATAAAAAAGAAGATGGAGAGCAAAAGGTTTGTGAAGAATGAACATTTCTGTTTGTGTCACGCTGTGAAGCAACACGACTCTTTGAACAGAAAGGGGAACTTAAAGGAAAAAAAGTGTAATTATTTTTAGCCAAGGACAGATATTGTGTCTTGAGTCATTTGATGGATGTGACCTAATCTTGCAAGGTTGAATGTCATCTTCAAACTTTCACAATGTGCCATTATGCTGAAAGCAAAGTTTCATAAATAGATTTGGAAAATATTTTGAGGTGACGCCAGATAATCAGTCCTGGTTTCACAACATGATGCAGGAAGCAGCTGTCTTCTAAAAGAGACATTTTATATCTTTTATTAAAGTGGGAGAGTAGAGAGAATGTAACAAAGGTCCCAGGCTGGATTTGAATGGAGGACATGAGGCCGTATCTTATTATCATCTGTTCATGTCACAGTCTTTGCTGAACGACATAACGCTGCCTGTTCTTCCATCGTAATTACGGGGTATGACTTGAAATTCTCCTCAGAGTAGTTTGTGGATGATTATCTTAAAACGACCGCCTCCTGTCTCGTTAATCTCAACAGGATTTGAATTTAAATAATTCATATGCTTCTACTGCTGAATCGGCGCCTGAGGAGACGCATAACCAGACGCCTGCGACGGAGAGGAAAAAGGAAAAAAGTAAATTACCAGAGGTTCAGCAGCCCGAAGAGGAAAAGTCAAAAGTTGTGGAGAAACAACCTGAAGTTCAAAAGAAAAAGGAAGAGAAACAAGAAACCATTAAAGAGGTGGAATTTCTTTAAGATACTAACATCTGTTATTCAAATATAAACACCGGGGTTTAAATACTGGAGAAAAACCTGATATTTTATCACACAAGTAAATTATTTTCTTGTATAAAAATATCTCTGTATACGTCTGTGTGATGTCTGCGTGGTCAAACAGTCACTGCTTGATTAAATCATAACCTGGTGTTTGACAGAAAGTCACATGCAAATTCAGTGTTTCCTGCAGAGCCCGACATGCTAGACTAACACAGTAATACTGATTTGAACAGAAAACAATGGAACCTACTGCAGAGGAGTATGCAAAAAGAAGTAGAGAGCTGGCAGGTAAATGATTTTTATTTTTTTTTCCATCAACATCTTTTCATGGAGACTTTGATGTAACAAAAAAAAAAAAAAAAAATGAAAGCACTGAAGCGAACGTGTTTGGCCTTCCTTCCAGGTATTGGAAATCGTTTGGCTGCTTCGGGACAGTACGGGGTGGCTGTGAAATGCTTTACTGACGCCATTAAATACAACCCGAAGGAATTTAAGTAAGGACTAAATGGACTCGAGCCTACTGTACGTTAAAGCACCCAGCGGCGCTGACTGTTAATGACGGTGATGTATTTGTGTTTCAGATTATTTGGAAATCGGTCCCTCTGCTATGAAAGGATGCAGCAGTATGAAAACGCTCTCAGGGATGCTGATCTAGCACTCTCCATGGAGCCGAACTGGGTGAAAGGTTTATTTAGGAAAGGGAAAGCTCTCTGCGGGCTCAAGGTAAAAGCTCAGTTAATCCTTCTTATACTCTGCTGCTACATAATGTTTTAATGTACAGTTTCTCTTAATGTTGCATCTGAAAAAAAGACTTCAAACCTGCATAAAACTCTGCTATGTTTACTGTATACAGCTATGAGATTGTTACGATATATATTTTCGTTTGAAGTCAAGACTTAAATGTGATGTTACAGTTGAATATTAATGGCAAAATCCTCTCCAGAGATACTACGAGGCCTCGCTGGTCTATAAGGAGGTGCTGAAGCTGGACAGCAAGAGCCTGGAAGCAACGCAGGAGCTGAAACGAGCACAGACGTTGCACCTCATGGTAGGAAGAAGCTCAACAGGAAGAGAACAACAGTTTACAAGGCAAAAAATAACCTTGTGTTTTTAGAACAAGTAGGGGAAACCGCCGAATGGTGAGGGGGAAAAAAAAAAAAAAAAAAAAGACAGTTACTCACCACAGTGGCTGAGTAGAAAACCTAAAGACATCCACAGCTGGTATGAAAGCTGCTGCTGTTTGTTGGCTCCAGAAGAATATGGTAAACATTTGAACATCAGCATCCAGAAAGCTGTTTAACTTCCAAATTTTCTTCAGACAGAACGTTTACTCACCGCTGTAGCAATTGGATTCGTGTTTTTACTGTTGAGTTTATATTTACACAGTAGTTTCAGATCGTGTTTTATGCTTTATGAGTTCATTTCATATCAGAATTATTGTAATAAGGAGATTCTGACCTGACATTTAGACATGTCATAGTAGCGTACTGGTTTCATCCAGTTCCCCATTTACACCTGGTATTAACATGTGATCTGTATCTGGATACATTATCTTGATAATGACATCCCATCAATTGGACTTTGCATTTACACCTGGTATTAAAATGTGGCTGCCATCAGATCTCAATATACAAATCAGCAGGGTGTGGTTGGCGGACAGGTTTAACAGCAAACACGGCGCCTCCCAGGACGAGGAAACCGCTGTCACGAACGGACGTCGTTCATCTCTAAATCACTTTATTATGAGGGGAATACTTCTAGTGACTTCTAGCTTTTGCTTTAGCCAGCAGGCTGAGCTTAGGCGGAGCTAGATGACCTTTCAATTTAAAGGGATGATGATGTTCTTATGAATGTGGTCATTTACACTGGCTCCAATCACAATACGAGCCTGACCTCCTCCAGATATGGTCTGGCTGTTCCGATCGCATTCTGATCACAATGTGTTTTTGAGTGTGTTTTACCATAACACATTCAGATGCAAATCACATTTTAATGCCAGGTGTAAATGGGGTAACTGTCACTGGGACACTTGAATAGAGTAGAGCCGTCATTAATGTTACTAGTAACACTTGTGCTGTTCCTACTATGACAAGTCAAAATGTCTGCCATGAAAAGAGGCTGTAAACCAAGTCAGTGTATCAGTTTAATGTCTGTTTGTTGGGATCACGTCAGTTGAGGTTGTCTTTCTTTTTAGGAAATGGGTTTCTCTTGGGGGCAGAGCTCTGAGGCCTTGAAAACACACGCCACGCTGGAGGAAGCTGTGGAAGCGCTGTTCGGCGGTGACAGTAGTCGAGTTCCCAGAGGTAAAGCCGACAAAATGTTTCTCAACATCGGAAAGTGGCTTCAGTGATGTCCTCGTGTTTGGACTCTCATACTGTTTGTTTGCTCTTTTCAGACGCCGGTGCCAGTAGAGACAACACGGAGCAGCCGGCGGTGCAGCGGGAAGACGAAGACGAGGACGGACAGTGGATCATCTGTGGAATACAGCCGAGCCGTCCTAGAACGCAGCAGATCAAAGAGTCTGATGGATTTGGACAAAGCAGATCCAGTTCTCTGTCGCCGACCCCTCTGTCCAGGAGCTCTGTCAAACCGTGAGTTTTTTTGTGTGACAATAGTTCCATCCACTTTAATACAAAACGTTTTTTGTGATACATAATCTTAAATTAAACTATTTTTAACTGGATGAAACTAAAATGAAAATAACACGAACCTCAATATTAAACTGGGAGTTTTTTTTTTGCATGCAACCAATCAGTTCACATTTTCAGACCTTTTGTGTCTCTGTAATGTTCTTCAACTGAAACATTTACTGAATTTATTGTGACTATCCTTTTTGCCATTAAGCCAGACTAGATGTTTGTGCAGGATCTCAACTAAGGATTATTTTCCTTATCGATTAATTTGCCAATTATTTTCTCGATTAATTGTTTTGTCTATAAAGTGTCAAAAAAAATTGTGGTTATAATTTTCCAGAGTCGCTGGTGATGTTTTCAAATGTCTTGTTTTGTCTGACCAACAGTCCAAAAACCAAGAATATTCCAATTTACTATCATGTACCACAAGAAAGCATCAAATCATCACATCTGAGAAGCTGAAACCAGGAAATCTTTAACATTTTTGCTCAAAAAGATACTAAAACGATGATTCAATTATCAAAATCTGGTTAATTTTCTGTCAGTCGATTAATTGACAAATTGTTGCAGCTCGTATTTTAAATGTTTTAAGCAGGCGGGCTAATCAGAACAGAATTTTAGACTAATTGATTTTTTAACTCTTGTTTTATATAAAGGGAGCTTTTCCCCATTTGGGTTGGATCTTTGGCGCCTGCTGTCACCTACGCAACACTCCACGAGCTCTTCAGCAGGTGAAGTAACACAGTTTGATCTCCTTCACATCTCTGAGCGTGTTTTTGTTTGGTTTTGTCACATTCAGCACTTCATCAGAATCAATGTTTTCCAGTAAACAAAGGATAGAAAGAATGAAAAAACAGCAAAGTGTGTAGAATAAAATGGCAAAGCAGAAAGAAAAAGCCTTTAAGATCAAGTTCTAAAGTATTAAACAGTTTGAGTTTCTGGATTTTCTTGTGATTTAGATTCCATCAAATATTTAAGATAAAACAAACACACACACACACACAAAACACTGATGCCGTGTTCTTGGGATTTGATCATCATAAGGCTGTTAGCGTGTTAGCTTGAGAGTACTACTATATGTATTATTGCTGTTGAAATGGTGTTTTGTGTGTATTGGCCCTCACTGACTCTCTGCCCTGCAGGGATATTAAAGATTTACTCCAGTTTGTTCAGCTCTGTGCTTCATGTTCTCTCTCTCTCTCTCTCTCTCTCTCTCTCAGAGCCGGGACGGTCTACAGCATCAAGATGCTGCTGGAACACCAATGTGCCTTTGTGAACTACACCAAAAAAGAAGACTGTGACACAGCCATCCAGTGTATAAACGTATGTGTCCGTTCACTTTTAATGACATACATACATCTTATATTTTCAGGCGTTTAGTGGAAGTTTGAATCTTGAACCACTTACAGCTGCTGAAACTGAAGAATAAGCTTAAACATCTGGATTTCTGAAATGATTGGTTCATGACGTACATAGAATATATGTGTTAATAAATCTATTGTTATGTAATATCTTGTGGTAGAACATGCAAACTGTTCTCTGCTTCCATAATGGTTCTTTAATTTACTGTTGCTATGCAACATTTCTTCTATTTCCATTTGTTTGATGGAAACGTTGCTCAGGAACAGTAGATAAAAGAGCAGAAGAGAAAATGTGCAGATTCTACTTTTAGCACAGTGTTTAGTTCAGCACCTGCTGGGGTTTTTTGGATGTGTGTACTTTTTTTTTTTTTTTTTTCTTCTCTAACGTCTAACGTCAGTAATCTCCATTCAGGGAGTGGTATGACCTAGTTGAAAGATATGTTGCCCAGTCACTGTCAGCAGTAAAGTGTTCATTACATTGAACATATCTTCAGCTGGAGCCACAATTACATGCAGCAAAAGCAAAATGATTTAATTCAGACGAATATAAAAAGATGAGAAGTGAAAAGTGAGAAAGAAATAAACCAGAAAACTCTGAGTTGTTTTTCACGAATAAGTCAGAGTACTCAAAGTCGCAACCACAAAACCTCAGCGGGACAGGTGCTGGATACAAAAACGTACATAATTGTTTTCCAAGTAGAGCAGGAAGTTGGAGAATAGTGAGAAACCTATTTTGTTTGTGTGTTATTAAAGCAGTGACGAAGAACTGCAGCTCTTTTCACTCTCTAAAACAATCGCAATTGTTAACCTGGACCAACCATTATTTTTCCTCATCATATGACTCATATGAGTCAGGTCTGACATAAATATTATCATTCGCTTCAGTCGTGTTTTTCACTATGCAGTATGTTAACAAGGCGTAACTGAAAACTGTACAAAGTCGAGCTTTTCTTGTACTTTGGCCGCTGTTTCAACACATGTTTGGTCACACTGACTGCTTTTGTGCACTGCTGTGTAAAACGGTGCATAAATAATGAATGTTTTTCAAGCTGTGATGAATAAATAGTGACTTTGTATAGCTGACAAAGATACACAGTGTGAGTGTTTGTGAGTGGAGTATCCACTGGTCTTAATGACTGTTCTGGAGTCCAGAATAAAGAATAGGGGTCCAGGTTTGCTCAGGAGTTAGTTTAGTTAGTTTCAAATTAGTGCCTTTTTGTTCACTGAGTGCAAAAAATTGACAAAAAAAAGGCTAATACGTTGTGCAGATGTTAACTTTCTGTTTCTTCCTCAGGGAATGGTGGTAGAGGGGGCTCCTCTGTCAGTGCGATATCCCAACAAAATACCCACTGGACTGGGTATGTCCAAATCAGCTGCCACCGAACCCTCTTCCCGCCCCGGGTAAGAACATGTTGTGAAAGTGTTTCACATCCATTAATATTTAGCACATACAAGAGTAAAGTTACTCCAAGAAGGAGGGATGCATGGTGAAGGTTTTCCATCATGAGGAGCAGGTACAAACCTTTCTTCAACACTGGGTTGAAAGGCCTCAAAGCTAATGTGAGCTTTAAGTGTTTAGTCTGTGTTGTTGCTGAATTTCATAAACTGGTTCGGTCAGGGACAACAGCCTAATTGATACATGTGAGCAATGAGCTGGCACACCTGGTATGTATGAACTGGTGTTTACCTGCCACCTCCACCAGCTCTTAATGATGGTTTTACAGTAGAACAGAAAGCCACCACGCCTCTGTCCCTTTTTGGAGTAACTTTCCTCTTGTAAGTGTTTCACTTTGGTAACACATTTTAGAAACATTTCACAAGATATTTTACTTATCTGTGTCACATTTTATTGTCGTTTCACAACACTGAATCACAGAGGGTGTGTACTGTATGTGTAGGATTTAACTGACTGTTAACTTTGCACTCTGAGGACCTGCAGATGATTGATGATGGGATTAATGACATACTTAATATAACGTAGTTAATCATTTCTACAAAACTAGTGTTCTGTCCATAGTAGTTATTTTGCTTATTTGTTACCATTATTTAGAAGTGAAAAGTGACCCTGTCATTTCAGGCCAATGGGAAAAAAAAAAACAAAACAAAGTAAAATGTAGCTTTCAAATATTGAATCTGAATCTCTTTTTGTTGCAGCATGTTCAAGAAGGAATGCTTTTTCTGGAGGACCACAGGCTGCACAAGGCAGGACTGCACCTACAAACACGTCCCAGAACACAAGAATATTGACAAGGAAAAATTCACCAGTAGACTGGGAACTAATCACATGTAGAGG
The DNA here is from genome assembly GCF_914725855.1 of Thunnus albacares. Classification (NCBI taxonomy): domain Eukaryota; kingdom Metazoa; phylum Chordata; class Actinopteri; order Scombriformes; family Scombridae; genus Thunnus; species Thunnus albacares. Next base: position 24,320,761 of record NC_058120.1, read on the forward strand.
AACTTTAAAAAAAAAAAAGTCCAAGATTTAATAACAAGCATGCGATGTTTCCTCTGAAATCTGATGCAGTGGTGGTGCCAAATTAGACGGATTCTCATTCACCTACTTTTGGTTTTGGTTCTGCTTCTTGTTCAGTTACAAATACAAGAACACGGTTTGGATTTGATATTCTGTTGCATGTTTGGAAATGTTTGCACCATGACGGCCCACCACATGTAAGAATACAAAGTTCACACCAGATGACATTATACTAGTCTATTATATTAATAATTAATGTGCCTTTTTATACAGTGGGTAACTTAAAAATGTACATCGAGCTTTGAGCATTTCTTTGCCTTTGGCTTTTGTCAGTAATTAATTGTAATCTAATCTGTTTAAAGATTGTGTTAAAACACTTATAATTTTTTTTGCATTGTTTTAAAATCAACAAAAAAAATGTTTTCTGTTGATTTTCTGTCACCACTAGGTGGCAGCATCATCTTTATGCCTTTTTCTTCAGGGCTCCCAATCTGTTGTGCTTTTATTTTAAAGGCTGTGATTCATGACTGGTTATACTACCAGCACTTTTAACGTGCTATGTTTAATTTGTGAGTCTGTGCTCTGTGATCAGGTTGCTTGAACATGAGGCATGTTAAAGGTGTGTGGGGGAGGGGCAATGGTTCTGTTTAATAGTCATGTAAATATTTATAAATCTTACCATGTCCGGTCTGCTGGAGAATCTGTTTATTGATGTTTGGACACAAACGGTCATACAATAAGTGCCTTTTAGTAGCACTGTGGAATCAGTTTTATCAGGCCCAGAGGGGGAATTAAAGCCTCAACTTTGTTTCATCAACAGTATGCCATAAACATTAATATAAACAGTACATGACCAAAGACTTTGTGTAGGAGGGGCGTTACAGATGAGCTTGGATATGACTCACTACAAAGAATAATAAAGTCAGCCTGATGGTGAGCAGAATAAGGCTATAGTATGATTTGTGAGCGGGATTATTAAAGCCTCAGCGTGCATCCCGGTGTAATTTGAGATCTCGCACGGAGGTCAGAGGAAGCCATGACTTGAAGATGAGAGGCCCAGTGGTTTGTTGCTGTCCCGCCACCAAAACACCAGATTAATCCTGTTGCAGCTGTGTATCCTGTTGCAGTGTCCTTGAATGAGACACTGAAGCCCTCTGTATTCGCTTTAGGTGAGCCTTTTTTTTTTTTTTTTTTAAAGTACAAGTTAAATGCCTGAAGAGTAACTATTGTCCATGAGATTTTATCTAAAGCAAGGTTCTTTAAGCCTAAAATGCCTCACTTCAATCTACCTGACTGTCTCCTGGCTGTTAATGTGGGTAGGATTTGTGCAGATCCCTCTTTGCTAAAGCCCTGCAAGTTTGTTATTTGACTCAAGGCAAGTCAAGGTCACTTTTTGTGACTCCTGTTACGCAATGTTTGGGGTGTGAATTACAAAACCTTCCCAAAGAGCTGAATAATTACCTTAAAACGAGGTTGGAGTGACGAAAAAAGTTGAAGCGTTTAGCTGTGAAAAGTGCTTAGTCTTGACTTTACGGGCAGAGCAGCTGTACTCGTGGGCATTAATTGGCTGATGGTGGCATACCTCACAAAGCCCTTTTGATCTGTGTGAGATTTGAGAGCATGAAAGGCTGTAATACTAATACCATGAACTCTAGTTGAACCCATAGGCAGCGCTGGGACATGCGGTTGATACATTACCGACTTGCAAAATGGACCTATATTTAATCTTATTGGTCCGCTTCGCTTGGCTTTACTAGAAACTTGTTCAAATGCAGATAAAGACTGATAAGAGGTTAGGGTTCACACACCGGCAAGAATCAACATCCCGCCACTCTGGGTCCGGACAAAGCAAAGCCAATCCCTTACTTAACTAAAGCAAACACAAGGAAGATTAAGTGCATCTTGTTAAAAGGCTGCAGAGCTTTTAAAAGATCTCTCTCTCTTTCCCAACAGGAAGAAAACAAGAAAACATAGTAACAGAAATTAACCAGCACAAATGACATGTTTCTCTCCCACTCTTTGCTTTTTAATGTCTATGCAGCAAAAAGAAAAATCCTCCTCACACCCCCTCAAGAGAAGTTTTTCAGTTGAAGTAATTGAATGCGGTGCTTTTTAGCGAGGGATACATAATGTAATTTTTATTCTAATTCTATGGTTTCTCCCCGCTGGTAAATAAACTATTGATGTGACGTGAGGGAGTAGCTGACTCACGCTGTATATCAACAGACTGATTTGCTTCTCAGGAAGCTAAAATAAATGCTCCGCTAAGGCTTTGCAGCTGCTCGGCTTGCAGGCTCCGCTCCAAGTTCATAACCCTCCCAGCAGGGCTGCTGCTGTTTGCTTGGCCTCTTTTTAAAAGAATGACACTTCAAACATGGCAGTGTGCGTATTTTGGAGCAACACTTTGATTGGAAAAAAAAAAAAAAACATGTTAGGTATCTTAACTTCATAATATCAAGATTTTCATTTTGGGGAAATGTTGCTACCAGAAGATCTCATTTGCAAATAAAAATGCTAAGATAAAAAACATTTTGAAAAGAGACCCATAACATGCTTTATTTCAAACTATTGTCTCTCTAAACGAGATCAACAAGATGTTGTGATGGCAGACTCAAACAATGGTGAAGCGTCTGGTTAACTGCCGTCTCTTCCCAACCCTTTGCTGGATTCCTTTGTTGCACTGTGAAATGAATACAGTAATTGTCACAATGAGGAATTGACCTTCCCGTTAATCTAGACAGAGGCCCCCTTAACAAGTTAAAATAGCGCAAACCCAATTAGGGAATTGATTGCTTGCTTTCATTTTCCTCATTTGCATCGGGATCATATAGGGAAGATAAATTAATGTCTAGCCTTTTGTTCATACTGTCATTCCTGGTTGTGGAGTATCTATTGCTAAGAAATGGGCGAAGAGGAAAAGTCTTTTGTCTATCCTTGATGAACACATCTCTGATAACCCGCTGTAGGCCTTAAACCGAGACCTACGGAAGATTAAAAATGTCCTCATTCTCCCAACACTGCTGTACAAATACACACGTTTCTATGTGTAGATGATTTGATGGATCATTCAAAGGACAGTATCAGTGGTTTGACATGGAGCCCATTCACAACCATTCAGTTGAATTATATTCAAATGCATATTAAATGTCATTACAGAGGTTTAATGTGAATTGGATTCCATTCATACTGTGGTAAGAAACTCAACTTGTAGACTTAAAACTGTAGTTTTTTTTTTTTTTTTCTTCCAGTGGTTTCCTGGAGAAAAGGAAAGGCATCTAAAACGTTACAGGCTGCTTTTAACAATCTTCAGGAGTAACATTAAGATTTAAAATCATTGTATTAAAACATGTAAAAACACTGGTATGGTCTATACTTTCTGTCTCCTGCACATAAAGTATGTCCAGTAAAACTGTCTGCATCCATAATATATGTTCTTGTTTGTTTTTCATTTGAATAAATGATTCAAGTGAGCATGTTTTTATGTGTATATATGCATGGTGATGTTAACACAGAGACTGCAGGTTGTCAGGGAGGATAATGGCATTGACTCTCTTTGTTGTCTTCCCTGATAAATGGCAGTTTAAAGGTTGAATCTCGCGTCTCTTTCATCTCCTTCAGACGTGCACAGGCACAAATCCTGAGAGTTGTCACTTTATTTTGGTCTCTGTCACTGTGATCGATTGAGAAATAGCCAATATGGGAGCAAAGTGTCATTAACATGATTAGAGGCTTGTAAACAAAAAAGGGCCTTTGGGTTTTCAAGGCACCTCTGTACACACCGTGATGTAAAGCTGGGCATGCCTCAACTTGTGTTTCCTTCAAGTATTTACGTGACTTAATGGGGGGGGGGGGGGGGGGGGGGGGGGGGGAGAAATATGGGGCCGGCCTGTGTGCACTGCAATCATTAAAACCTCCAGTCAGGTTGTATTTCATCTCGCTATTGACATAAATATCTGTAGGTAACATGTTCAAGGGCATGAAAAATGTCAGCCTGTAAATCCTCTTATTGTTGCCTCAAGGAGTTTGACTTCCAATAATTGATGCCCATTTCCACACATCACCAATCTTCATTCCTGCAGAACTCTTAATGTTAAATCCCACATGGACTCCCGGGGCCTCTTTCACACGTTGCCCAATGGCTGTCTTCCGTTTAGTGTCATTCATTTTCCAGAAACCATAGGTTAACCTCTACAATACCCAACAAAATAATGTCACCATTAATCTGCGGGTTATTCCTGGGACAGTGATTTATAACAGGAGACACTTGTAATAAAACTTTACCCTCCGGGCTTTACCAAACTGAGTGTTTCCTGTACAAATGAAACCTGCTTCCTTTAATACAGATATTGTAAAGTGGCATGTCAGCCCCGTTAAAGTCCTCTATTAAAGACGACTGGTGTTTATGAATGGGTAAGGAAATATAATTCACTGCTGATTCTTGTCACGCGGTCGAATTTATCTTCACTACTTAACCAGTTTGCACTGAGCCGTGCTTTATTGTTAACACACCTTTTTGTACGAGAGACAAAGCAAACAAGATGCTTTGCTGCGTAATGTTTACCAGCTATTTAAGAAGCAGTGAGGAGGCTGTTTATCTCTCTTCTGGTTATAGAGGCTGAGTAGCGACCAGGATGTCTGGGACGATTTAAGACTTCCTCCTGCTTGCTTTCCCTGTTTGAAAATGCTGCAGAGGATCCATCTATTCCTCCCGTTGTAATGAACCTCCCTGGGGGCCTGAGCGCACCATGTGAAGACGCCTTAGTACCAGAGCGATTCATTACCTCGGAAATGTGAGCTTTTGTTCCGTTTTCAGCAGAGCCCCATTAATCTTAGGCTGCCTCCTGGCATGCAGGCCAGGTACTGCTTAGGTAATTACAGTTAATCATCATTCAGACGTGCACATGGACCACGGGTTCCTCGGTGGCTTGCATGCAGGGGCACATCTACCCCCTTTACACTGTTGTTTACCCCCCCCCCCTCTTCAACTGTAGCTCTGTGTCCCAGTTACACCATAAAGAGGCTTTTTTTTTTCTGTTTTTGTCCTGGAAACCGCACCACAAGAGTTTAGGTGATGTGTGCAGTAAGATTTTGGCTCCAGTTGTGCAGAAGCCTCCCCTGCACTAAGAAGTAAACATCGCAGCTCCGCCTCTCCCGCCAAACATTTACACCGTCCAACTGTCACCGTTGCACATTAACCGGAGCCTACTGTTCACCTGCCGTTTATGATTGTGATTAATGGACGGATTATAAGAAGGATGATTTTCAGGAGCAACAAGCAGAAAGAGGCCATCTGTATCTCGGCTTCCCCCGTGGCAGAGGGACATGCCGAGATGGATAACTTCATCACCGAGGTTCCCACTGTCACGGAAAAAACCTGGAGAGCTAGTTGAAATGTTTATATTTACAGCTGAAACAACAAGCATAATATTTCACTAGTCGATTAGAAAAGAATGAATTGTCAAAAAATTGTATTTGATGAAGTGTTGGTCAGTCCACCGCTTTGATCCAGACTGAAATATCTCACCAACTACTGCATGGATGGCTTTGACATTATGTACTGACACTGATGGTCCCCAGTAGAGGAATCCTAATGACTTTGTTGTTTCTATTCCTGAGTTTAGTAAAGCTCTAAAGAACAATATGAGCTCAGTAGCTGGAAGATTTAGTTCAGAGTGTGATAACCCAAACTGCATTATTACATAATTTCATGAGAGATTCAAAGATTATTTCCACTCTAAAAACAATAAAGCATTACCAGAAGTTTATCATTGAGTATCTCTAAAATATTCAGTTAGCATTTGCATAAAAAGGATATACAGGGAAAGTTTACCCAGTACACAGTTGTCATCAATATTTGATGTAATTCTACTGTTATGATGTACATAAAACTACCTGTTTTACTTCTGCAACAGTTCAGTCATTTCTCATGTCTCCCAGAATGTGTTTTTCCTCTGAGAATGTACCTAATAATGCAGCATTCAGCCATAGATTATACATCCAGTAGATTAGAGTCAACATACAGGAGGAGAGGTTGTATATTAAGAGCAAGTTAAAGGGAGAAATTCATTGTACGAAGAGTCACAGAGTTCGTGTTGTTCACCCACAGTAGCAGGAAACAGACTAGAATGTGTGTCAAGAGTTGCAACTCTCATTTTGACTGTTGAATATCGATGCAAAATACCGGTTTATGATTTTACTGGTTAGATTTTAACTCTGTTTTTTTTACTGTTATATGGTATTTAGATTTCTTTTGAGTGGAATTTTCCTTTGAAGCAAAACTTATCTTGAAACTACGGCCTACCATGTTTCTTTTCACTTCTGCTATGAGTCATTTTGTAAGTGTCGGTGTCATGTTTAAAACTGATTTTGGAACAAAACCCTTCAGCTGTGTAGTTTCCCAAAAGAACATTCAGTCAGTCATCCATTCAATAGAAGAGGGAAAAAAAACAAAAAAAACCTCCAGCGTCTGGGGACACTGTGTGAAGACTCTTGATCAGCTCATTGTTGCACATTCCTCCAAGGAGAAGCCACAAGCTCTCTGTGTATTGATTAACATTTTAGATATGAGCCAAGAAGAGAATCAATGTGTCCTGTTCTATTAGCAAAACGTGCCCTTAGCGCTTTGTTGTTAGTAATTTGAATGAAGATAAACTCAGAGCTTAAAGGCAGCAGCGGCAAATGAGATACTGTTGGTCTGGTTGACCTTCTTCAAGGGGAACAAAAGCGAGCTTAGACTAACTCAAACAAGACCATTCTGTTGTTTGACTTCCTTGATAAAAAAAAACAAAAAACTCCCCGAGATCGTAATGATGGCAAAGTATGCTGAAGACATTTGGGTCCCGTCTGTTGGAAATGAGAAATGAGAGAGGGCAGCCGCCTGTTATCTGATGTCACACAAGAGATGAAAGCTTTTCTCAGGTTTGTTTCGCACTTGTTGGGTTGTGTACTGTTTACAAAGGAGGAGAGAGCAGAAAACAAAGATGTCCTGACAGTGTCGTCATCCAGTGGTGCAGAAACACTTGTGCATGCACAGAGTAACTTCTTTTTTTTTTTTTTTTTTACAAACAAGAATATGTGCAAGGATATCTGAATCCTGTTTGTGTGCAGGTCACCAAACGGTCTTGTTTGGACATCGTTTGTTCCTCAGTCAGAAAGCACAAAAAGACCTGCAGACAAGATCGTTAAAGGATACGTTTGCTGATATTCTATAGTTCCTTATTGTCAACTGGAGTGGAAAATATTGACAGAAAATGAATCGTCAACTATTTCCATAATCAAATAATCATTTTAGCCTTTTTTTTTTTAAAGCAAAAATTCCCCCAAAAACTGCTGGTTCCAGCTTCTTAAATGTGAGAATGTGATACTTTTCTTTGCAGTACATTATAGTAAACTTTGGATTTTGAAATGTTGGTCGGACAAAAAACACATTTGGAGATGTAAAGTTGGGCTGTGGGAATTTATGATGGCCATTTTTCAATATTTACTGACATTTTACAGACCAAACGATTAACTGAGAAAATAATCAGCAGATTAATCGATAATGAAAATAATCGTTAGTTGCAGTATTGAGGTATTGGTACCTCTGTGCCTGACAAAGAGCCAATTTGGGCTCTAAATATTGTACTTTTTGGTAAAGTAATAACATAGAACTTTTAAAGGGAGCTTTCATCAGTGTTGTGAGCCCACACCACACATAAATTACAACAAATCCCATGAAAAGACCAAAACCAGCAATGAATTGATCCTAAGTACTAAGTTTTGTCTGTGTATCCAAAGTCTGATATACAGATATGTTATTCCTCTGTGCCATAGACCACGGTTGTTGTCCAAAAAACTATAAAAAAAAAAAAACAATGAGCCACATCGTTGCACTGGGTGACGTGTTCCTTTATTACCATGAACATGGGCACTGTAGTTAATTTTGAGTTTATCCCACATACATCATCCTACTGCTGGAAATACTCACTAACAGCACCAAATCTGAGGCTGAAAATAATTCTCTATCTTTGGTAAGAAACTACAGTGACCAACTAATTTTACCCTTTTTAAAAAATAAAGTTCACAATCTGTTTTTAAAAAATGTTCAGTAGAAATGTGCTACAGGAAGGCTGAGGAAGTCTGAAAGTACTAAGAGACGGACTAACACATTGTTGGTTTTGGTCTTTTTGGGATTTGTTGACAATAAGGAAAGTTATAAAATATTGCCATCCTTATCCTTGAAAATTTTAGAGATACTGAATTATCTTTTTTTCCTCAAGTAAAACATTATAACACAGAGAGAAGCTTTCACCGATTTCCGACTTGAACGTCACGGGAGGAACTAGTTAAGGAGAACACCTTCCTCAATGAGGCTTCACAGATTGATTGATTTTACCTTTGTGTCCTCACTGCTGCCACTTTAAACCGCGAGACACCTGTCCCTTTGTGTGGCACTTTACACACACAAACACATATATACGCACACACACACACACATGTACACACCCACTGAAAACCTCTGGGGGTTTCTGCCCAGTCATTTGGCACATTTTTGATGTTGAATCAAAAAAGACTAAATGAGAGAGTGAGGAGGGAGTGAGGAGGGAGAGAGAGCATTCTAGGCTTTCCACTCCAGTGAAAGGCACTCTTTGTTGAGCACTGTGCAAACCCCCCCCCCCCCCCCCCCCCTCACTAGCCTCCTCCCTCCATATCCACCCTTCACCCCCCCCCCCCCCCCCCCCCCCCTTCCCTCCCTCCCTCCCCTCCAAAGCCCGGGCGGATTTTTCATTAAATGCTATCAGAAATGTGACTGGTCCTATTCATGGGCAGATGGAGGGCTGGCTGTGCGGCTGGAGACCAATACCTTCACTGGAGAATGACAGGAATCTGGACTGTAGGTGGAGGTCTGTGTGGATAGAGCAGGCTGTAGACTGTAGAGGACCTGAAGGGAAGAGAAAAAAAAAAAGAAAAGAAGGTGCATCACTTATTTGTTTTTTATTACCTCCTCACATTCCTATTTCTAAGGGTTTCATTGTGTGTGAGAGCCACAAAACTTGAATATGTTTGATATATTCCTCTGCACCGATGTGTTCTCGCACCAGTTTTCTCCAGTTAGACCTCCTTTGTTTGCAGTGAAAAGAAAAAACAACCTCACATTTGTTATAGTCAACGGCAGCTCAGTGTTTTCTCTCCTCTGTCCTGACGCTCCTCCAAATAAGAACTCCTTGTCCTCCTTTTAAAAAAAAAAAAAAAAAGCTACTTAAAGAGTTAAGAGCACTCCGCCTAAACAAAACAACATATTGTGCCACTGTTTCCTCAGACAAACAAGGTGACCAGATCCATCCGCTGTTCATTTCTCACCAAAAGGAAGAGATGAACCTCTCATATTGTTAGAGAGCGGTCGATTATGTCATGGGACAATGGGAGGCAGCAGGTTGGAAGAAAAACACAAACAATGATTTCCGCAACAGCAATTTAATCCTCTGGCGTTAAAACCTGACACAAAGTGGACAAAGGCGAGGAGGCTGGCACGAATAAACCCCAGAATCTGAAGATTAAGCAAAAAAAAAAAAAAAAAGAAAAAAAAAGAGGATCCTTTGTGTAAAAAGGTCCTTTATCTGCTTTTGAAGTCGGTGAGACCTGCCAGCCGTCCTCAGCCTCTCTTTGTAAGCGGCCCCCATGTCCCACAGCAAAACCACCACCTCACTTTCATCTGCCCGTCATCTTAGGGGGCAATTAATGCCATTCAGGTCTACCCACTACAGAGAGAGAGAGAGAGAGAGAGAGAGAGAGAGAGAGAAAGATGGTGGGAAGGCTCATCTACTTGTTGAAGCAGGGACTTGACAACAGTTTAGTGTAGCCTAATTTGGTGCATATAAGGCAAGTGACATTTCTTGATCTGATAAAATTCGGCGCTGCTCTCCTTCTCCTGTTATTATTTATATTTGATTGGGCTTCTGTTTACAGGCAGGCAGTGTGAAAACCAGCCAGGCTGTTGCTTAATGAATATTTCCCTGCCTCAACACAATAAACCTCCCATGATAGCCCCCGTGAATAACACCCCGCTCCGCTCTGCGATTCCGCTGTACGGCGACGTGCAATAACTCCCGACTCATACTTGATAAAGCTGCATGTGGGGAGAAGCCCTGGGTTTTTATCATTGACCTTTTCGCTCTCTGCTGTAGTTCCTTTACTCTGGGGACTCCCACTGTTTCTCCTTTGCTGTTCTAATACAGTGGCCCCGGCCTCGGCGTCTGCAAGAGGCAGGGGAAATAAAGCCTCCATTTGCATTACGTAATTTCATGCATTATTCAGAGCTTCAGAGAATCATTTCACCTAGACAACTCCTCAGAGGGCAGTGAGGAGATAACTGTTAGTGACAGGACTGGCTCATGAAATGCAGAGTGACTTAACCACCCAATCTGCAGATATTACCCCAGACTGAATTGGAAATAGACACCGGCACGCTCACACGAATTGCGCTTGCACAAAGTACACACTTGCTGTTATTTTCACTTCACTTACTCTTTTTTATCACTGAGGGGGAACAAGTGATATCAGATGCACATTTTTACGGTATATCTGTTTCATGATGCTCTTGATACTTCAAAGGGTTTCAAAAAAAACATGGAAAACTACAGCAGAGATGAATACTGCTGTATGGGTATGAGTTGATCGGGCTTTTTCTTTCTTACACACACACACACACACACAAAAAAAAAAAAAAAAAACACACAAAAGAGGCAAAGATTTAGATTTCAGATACGGTTAGATAATGATGTTCTATTTCTGCTCGTGCTTGCTTTTCTTAGTGCGGTTTTTCTTTTGCAGCCTGTTATGTTGCAGCCTTGTCAAAACAGAGAATAAGTAAAGATTTTATTGTCATAATCTGTCTGTTTTTAATGGGCTGCATTAGTTTGGGAGCAAAACTCGCAGGAGCAGGGAGTCCATCATGAGGCAAAAGAGAGAGTGCAGACAGGCCAATTAGTGCAATCAAACAGCCACTGTAGCACAGAAGCTGCATAGCAGGGCTGCGCACAGCAACTGGACAGTGTTTCTTTATTGTCCAAGCCTCACAACAGAATAAGAGGCTGAAAGAGCTCGCAGCTCCAATGGTGGTGCAATTGTTATCGCAGCCGGGGAACACTGCAACACGAGACTACTGAGAAATAAAGCTTTCTCCTTCTAATCATAGACAATAGAGTGTATTTCATTAAGCCAGATAATGGTGTGTGCATTTCATTACCATAGATAACTAGGAATATTTAGATGAGGGATGAGGTGCTCATAAAGCGCCAGTTGGTAGCCATGGTAACCTGGATCTTGGCAAACAAAAGAGTCGGGGAGAAATGTTTGCTAGGGGATGGAAAGAAATGGGGGAAACAGAGAAAAAGAGGGAAGAGAGGCAGACTGAGAGGAACCGCAGAGCTAAACACGGTCCCAGGCCAAAGCAACCAGCCCGACTGCTTGCTTGCATGCATGTTGTTTATCTTCTCGCATTGAAAAAGAGACTCAGGTGATCGCTGTAATCCTCCTTTGTTCTCAAAAGTTAAATATGCTTCCCTCTGTAGGATACCCGGGATAATCACATGCTAATGTAGCTGCAGGCCAAATAATAAACTTAATCACCCAAATGTGGAAATCAATGTGCGGTAAGGAAACCTATCCATCCATCGTGCTCCGCTCTTATGAATATTACAACCCCCGCCCCCTCCTCCCCCCCCCCATGCCTTCCCCATGCTGCCAGTCAAACCTGACTTTATGTTATGTGAATTTCAAATGAAGACGCCTCTGACAATAAGAAGGGCCTCGGAGCCTAAATCAGCTCCAAACCGTGACCTTGACCTTGGGAGATGGTGCTCATTCATCGTGTTTCAGAGCTGTCAGTTTGAGGATACAAACCAGGTCAGGTTATATTACTGTGGATGACACTAAGGCAATGAAAATCCATTTCTTTTTGGCAGCATGCGGCGTTAAGCCCTGCTCCTCGGATATAAGTCTGTCATTATTAATGTAGAAACATTATTTGTGGCTGGAAAATTAAGGGTTGGAAGTGAATGAAAACTCAATACGGCTGATTTGGCAGTTGCAAAAATATAACACTGATTATGACGGCTCCCATTTTTCATCATAATTAGCCAGTCGAGCCGTCGTACCGAGTTACAGCTGCGTCATTTAATTCAACAGATTAAAACAACATCTTGTGATACTCAAATTAATACTTCTTTTCAGATGACAACGGAAAAAACAACTAATCGATTAATCAAGAAAACAAGATTAATCGATGATGAAAGTAATTGTTTTGCTCCTAGATTGTGTACGTTTATTCTTTCGATGCATCATGAGCTTCTATCCTTATCTCCTCCTGTCATGATTATGAAAAATTCCCACAGCAGATGACGCAGAAAACAGAAAATAACTGCACATGACCTATAAACGGAGTTCGGCCCATTAGGTGAAAGCGGATAGCGGCCCATATGGACGACTGTGTTCTCGTTACTCCTGATACTCCACTTTAACAGGAATGTAGCACTGCTGTCGGGACCTTTGATCTACATAAAATTCAGCCTTTTAAAACTTTCATTTATCGTGGGAACCGTTTCCCTGAGCATACACTGACTCACTAACTTTCGTCACATTTGGCAACACTTGTTTATATTTGGGGATCTGAGACTCTCAAACTGTTACTTCGACGTGAGATGCTGCAGCAGCAACTTTTTTTTAGAGCTTTGTTCATAACATTTTAAGATCTGAGGTTGAAACTCTGACTACATGAAGAAGTATTTTGTTCCTTATTTAATGGATATAAAACAGTAAAGTAGGAATAAGAGTTAGGCTGATATATTAGTCTCATATTTATTAAAAATTGGCCACAGTAAACAAGATGCAAGTTCCTAACACATCCAAAAAAACAACATAAACATCGGCCATTTCAAATGCCAGTACCAAAAAAAAAAAAAAATCTCAGTATTGGCCTTCAAAGGCTCTGTTGGAAATATGATCTGTGATAATACTCCAGCATTCCCCCGTCCTAAGAAACCTGAGAGGGCACCATTTGCCTGGGATCAGAATTAAGTCTTTTTTTTTTTTTTTTAATCTAAACATGGAAAACCCACATGGAACCTGATTTTTCCAGTTTGAACAGCAGTGAAAACATCTGACAAACCACACAGGTGAAACACACACACATACACACACACACACACACAGCGGGGTGAATCCAGCCTGCGACAGTCAGGCATGATAATGTGGATTCCCCTGATGATGTGTGGAACCAGACTCCAGTCTTGGCCCACAGTAATAAGATCAGCTTGTTTGGGCCTGACAGGCTGAGCTTCTCTCAGGGTGGCCCATCTGGCCACTGCCCAGGCCGCGGCGCCAGCCACCGGCTCCGCTGTGCGGGGACCCATCTGTGGTCCTGTGTGGTATCGACCATTACACCGCCAGGCCTGTCCTGACACATGGGTCCACTGGTCTGTGTGTGTTCTGCAGATGGGATAGTGGGTCAACAAATAGCAAATCACTCTCAGCGATTATTTTAACCCGCCTGAGGTGTACAGATGGGCAGGATTTACCGCAGCGAGATGCTTCAGATGGCTTCAGGTGAAAAGTTGTCTGATGCAAGAAAGAATGCAGAATAAAGGTAAAAAGGTAAAATCTTCTGAGACGGTTTTAATTTCATTATTCTTGGCCAAACACAACCAGGGGCTGCAGCTAACGATTATTTTCATTATCGATTAATCTGTCACTTATTTCCTAGATTCATCGATTAGTTGTTTGGTCTATTAAATGTCAGAAAAAATTATGAAAAATGTCAGTCAGTGTTTCCCAGAACCCAAGATGATGTCCTCAAATGTCTTCTTTTGTCCTGACCAACAGTCCACAACACAAAGATATTCAGTTTTCTGTCATAGAAGACTAAAGAACCCAGAAAATATTCACATTTGAGAAAGTGGAATCAGAGAATTTGGTATTTTTTCTCTCAAAGAATGACTCCAAAAGATTAGTTGATTATCAAAATAGTTGGTGATTAATTTAATAGTTGGAAACTAATCATTAACATGACATCACACTGGTATATTTCCAGCATCTACCAATGGTCAGTAATCACACAGGCAGCTCAAGTAGAGAAATTTCAACACTTAAATGGAATCAAATAGGCCAATCAATCTGATAATCTTTCCTTTGACTTTTTCATTACTGCATTATAATTACGACACCTGAATTTTTGATCAAGATATTCATACTTACACAGAACATTTATAAAAACGGAGACTTGCCTGTTGAGCTCTTAATATACAGAGTAATGTTATGTCTGACAGATAAATCTGTCGCTCAGCCTTTCAGTTTTTGTTTTCAAACCGAGACACCTGCACTATCAACTCCACCAGGCCAAACACAAGCAGCTGGAACAAACACAGTACTGGATTTTGGAGATGAATTCACTAAATGCAATGCAAAAGGAGAATGGGAGAATGCCATCCGGCCTCGAAAGCAACACACCCAAATTTGTTTTATCTCCTTCCCCAAAGTGTAGATTTTCTTTCTAATTTAGTTTTCTGAAATCGAATAGGAAATGTGAGATGCAGACAAGATGATGGCTACACAGCTGAAAGATCATAAGAGACATCTGAGCATGAATTAATATGAGACAAGACACATCTGCCTCAGAGAAGTAATGGTCTGTGTGGTACAAGAGCATGGAGTTTACTGCATAGAGCACAAACAACTGTAAAAGTTTGTACAGAGATTCATGGTTTCCAGAAGATAAAGCTTACTGACCATTTTCCTTTAGCGCCGACCATCAAGTAATAATTTTAATTTGTCCAATACCTTCATTTATGACCAAATACCTGCAAAACTAATGACATTCCATTCTGCCTCTGCTGTACTTTGTGTCTAATGCTAATTATCAAAAGTTAGCATGCTAATGTGCTAAAATAATATTGTGAACATGGTAAACATTACCTCCTAAACATTAGCATGTTAGCATTTTTAGCATGTTAACAAAGCACCACTGTGCCTAAGTACAGCCTCACAGAGTCATTAGCATGGCTGTAGACTCTTAGTTTTGTTATTTTTGCAAACATTTTTCATTTTGAGTCACCCGTTAGTAGGCACAGCCAAAGTCAGTTGAACTGAACTTTAACTGAAGCCTAAAGAGAAAATGTTGAAGTAGGAGAGAACGCTAAGTATTACTGAGGGTAGTACTTTTGCTGCTAACTGAAAACAATTGGGGAGCTAATTAGTCAAGCTGGCCTTAAATTTCAAACAGATTTACTGCATAGAAAAAAGCGGGATGCTGTTAAATGCTCAATTCATGCAGGCACTAAAAGGCTCAATGTTCACAATACCAGACTCGGACTAGCAGCTACTCAGGTTGCAACGGCGATACATGTTTGGCGCCGCTTTGTCTCAGGCCTCATCAAGACGTTTTTGCTGATGTGTCTTTGTTTGGGAAGCCTACTCCTCCATGTATCTGGGTGGATTCCTGGAAACAATTCTACTTCTGTACAGCCATCTGTAAGCTAGCTAGTCTTATAAAATCTGTGAATGATAGAAAACTGTAGTTGGCGTTTGTTTCTCATATTTTGAGCAGTTACTTCCTTTTTACTGAGGTTTGCTGGATAGCCGTGCTTCTTTGGCTCGACCCATTGAGGTTGAGTTCAACCAATAAGATTATTTCCCCAAATGTGTTTGTAATTGAGGGATTTTTCAGTAGACTTCAATCTGCAGCCTACCTAATGTACAGCTCTGGGACAACAAGATCTCACAAGGGGAAAGTGTAAGATAATGTGGACAGCCACTAATAAACCTTTTACCTTTCATATACACATTCGACACTTAATAGCACTATGTCACAACCCATTAGCTCCATACTGCATATATTTTAAGCATGGGTGGCCACAGTGGCAATTAAATCCCTGGCAGTGCTAGTGTTAGCATTATGCTTCAACCATAAAGTGAAAGCACATATCAGCATTGTTTTAGTAGAGGTTATTTCTACCAGGCTTAAACACTACAAGAAGTTAAAACGCCTTGCAGTCCACTCGCCTGGCTGCACAGTTTAAAAGCTCAACATGGTGTGTGGGACAATGGCGGCTCTCGAAAGCATTGTGGTAATCAGGGCCGATGGAATTTTCCCTGCATCATTAAAAAGGGATTGGTCTGTTCACTGCGTTCATGGGAAGTGCCGTTAGTTAACCCAACAAAGGTGCTCTGGCTGAGGACCCCCAGAGATGAAGGGCATCGCAGGGGCTCGTTGAATCCACCTCTAATCCTCTTGGCCCCATTGTACCGATACACTCTAAGCCCTTTGACCACTTCCCGCTCTAATCTCTGCAGATTTGGGTGAGTTAAACAAGTTTCTGATCCGTGGGCCCGCAACCTCCCTCCTCCTCCTCCTCCTCCTCCTCCTCCTCCTCCTCTCCTTCCTCCTTCTTCTCTGCTCTCCTTGTGGTGACAAGTTCAGTTACAGCAACTGGCTTCAACAGAGAGTTTTTATTCCCTTAACAGTAATGATGACTGTCATTTATGAAGCACTTCTAAAACCAGTATTACAAAGTACTTTCTGAACAGAAACTGAGAAGATGAGAATAAAAAATGAGAACAGGAAAGAATAAATTAAATAAAATGCTATCTCTAAAAATGTGTTTTGAAAGGTGATTTAACAGTAAAGGAAACTGTACAGAGAATGACAGGGTGCCCTTGTGTTTAGGGATTATTAATGTGCCTAAAAAGTTTGTCTCTACATTTTTTGCATATCTTACAGACTTATTTATTTGCAATAGGGCAGCAACTAATGATTGTTTTTATTACTGATTAATCTGCAGATTATTTTCTTCATTAAACAGTTAATCACTTGGTCTATAAAATGTCCAAAAATTGTGAAAAATGCCCATCACCATTTGCCCAAACATGAAGGTGATGTCTTCGAATTGTTTGCTTTGTCCGACCAGAGAAAACCACCAAATCCTCACATTGGAGAAGCTGGAACCAGAAGAGAAATTATTTAAATGATTAATCGTTAAAATCGTTTCTTATTAATGTTCTGGTGACAAACTGATTAATCGACTAATCGCTTCAGCTCTGATTTGCAAGGACTGAAAGACTTTTTAAAGAATATTTAACATGAATTTGACCCAAATAAAGAGTTAAATATGTCAAAATATTCAAGATTATATCTAATATACTGATATTCAACTGCATATTTAGGTATTCATTCCATTCAGTCCCATCACTTCCACTATGTCAAGCGGATATTGTGTTTATGTGCGTGAATACATGAATGCCTAGCTGCCGGTTGGTGTGGGTGGAGTTTTGGGGTGAGTCATCGCGGGCCCCCATTCAGAGAGCTGCTGGTTGTGACAAAGCACTTGACAGGCCGAAAGACACCCCCTAATTTCACGTTGACCTTGGCTTGTTTAGCATTCCCTATTGCTGCTGGTGACAGTGACACGTGTCTGGGGTTGGGTTGACTCTAGGAGCCGGGGTCTGGGGGGCAGCAGAGGGTGTGTGTGTGTGTGTTTGCGTGCAAGTGTGTGTGTGTGCAGATGGACGGACCGTTAGGGATGCAGCCCTGTATTCCCGAGAGAGGAGGCAGAGGTCAGGGATCAAAGCCCCAACTGACTCCCCACCTAGCTCTGTGTCTGGGGACGTTCGGAGATCCAGAATGAATTCCAGCTCTGGCCGACCACATTATGCAGTTTATGCAATTAATGCAGCGACAGGAATGGCAGGGGTCTGTAGGAGTGGTGGGCTGTTTGTGTGTGTGTGTGTGTGTGTGTTTGTGTGTACCAGGTATTCCTCATGTTGTGGGGACTTAAATCTGTTTACACCAGTCATGTTGCGGGGACTCGCCTCCTTTATGGGGACAAGAAGCAAGTCCCCTTAACGTAAATCACTAATTTTAGAGTGAAGGCTTGGTTTAAAGTTGAGCTAAGTTTAGGATATGTTAGATTAGGCATGTTATGGTTATGGTTAATGTTAGGATACGTGTGCAGGAAATGAATGTAAGACCATGTAATGTCCTCTTAAGTGATGGAAACATGACTGTGTGTGTGTGTGTTTGCATGGAAAGG